>NW_026652278.1:163994649-164104226 GCF_009828535.3 Hylobates moloch | reverse complement strand
GCCAAGTCAATCCTAAGCCAAAAGAACAAAGCTGGAGGCATCACGCTACCTGACTTCAAACTATACTACAAGGCTACAGTAACCAAAACAGCATGGTACTGGTACCACAACAGAGACATAGATCAATGGAACAGAACAGAGCCCTCAGAAATGATGCCGCATATCTACAACTATCTGATCTTTGACAAACCTGACAAAAACAAGAAATGGGGAAAGGATTCCCTATTTAATAAATGGTGCTGGGAAAACTGGCTAGCCATATGTAGAAAGCTGAAACTGGATCCCTTCCTTACACCTTATACAAAAATTAATTCAAGATGGATTAAAGACTTACATGTTAGACCTAAAACCATTAAAATCCTACAAGAAAACCTAGGCAATACCATTCAGGACATAGGCGTGGGCAAGGACTTCATGTGTAAAACACCAAAAGCAATGGCAACGAAAGCCAAAAGTGACAAATGGGATCTAATTAAACTAAAGAGCTTCTGCACAGCAAAAGAAACTACCATCAAAGTGAACAGGCAACCTACAGAATGGGAGAAAATTTTTGCAACCTATTCATCTGACAAAGGGCTAATATCCAGAATCTACAATGAACTCCAACAAATTTACAAGAAAAAAAAAAACAACCCCATCAAAAAGTAGGCAAAGGACATGAACAGACACTTCTCAAAAGAAGACATTTATGCAGCCAAAAAACACATGAAGAAATGCTCATCATCACTGGCCATCAGAGAAATGCAAATCAAAACCACAGTGAGATACCATCTCACACCAGTTAGAATGGCCATCATTAAAAAATCAGGAAACAACAGGTGCTGGAGAGGATGTGGGGAAATAGGAACACTTTTACACTGTTGGTGGGACTGTAAACTAGTTCAACCATTGTGGAAGTCAGTGTGGTGATTCCTCAGGGATCTAGAACTAGAAATACCATTTGACCCAGCCATCCCCTTACTGGGTATATACCCAAAGGACTATAAATCATGGTGCTATAAAGACACATGCACACATATGTTTATTGCGGCACTATTCACAATAGCAAAGAGTTGGAACCAACCCAAATGTCCAACAACGATAGACTGGATTAAGAAAATGTGGCACATATACACCATGGAATACTATGCAGCCATAACAAATGATGAGTTCATGTCCTTTATAGGGACATGGATGAAGCTGGAAACCATCATTCTGAGCACACTATCACAGGTGCTTCCTCATGTATGTAAAATATATATAATATAAAAATATATATTTTATATATAATACATATTATGTAAACATATATATGTATTTTCTTGAGACAGAGTCTCACTCTGTTGCCCAGGCTAGAGTAGAGTATCGTGATCTCAGCTCACTGCAACCTCCGCCTCCCAGGTTCAATCCATTCTCCTGCCTCAACCTCTCAAGTACCTGGGATTACAAGCACGTGCCACCACACCCAGCTATTTTTTGTATTTTTAGTAGAGATGGGGTTTCACCATGTTGGCCAGGCTGGTCTTGAACTCCTGACCTCAAGTGATCAACCCACCTTGGCCTCCCAAAGTGCTGGGATTACAGGTGTGAGCCACCACACCCGGCCTCACTTATACATATTTAATAATAATTTGGGGGCCACATTTTCTCAGATATTATGAAAAGTTTTCGAAGATTGAAAAATATATTCATTTATTTGACAAATATTTTGTGTATCTGCTATGTACTAATCACTCTCCACAGCACTTGATATTTTACAGCAACAAAATTCTGCATAAACTTCATTATGTGTATAAGCCTTATTTAATCCATATATATATATAGTGATTATGCTTTCACTATGTAAATGCCATAATGTACAAGAATATAACTGACAGCCCCTGCTTTCAGGTGACTTACAATGTTCCTTAAACAAAATGCTAAACTTCAGAGGAAACAGAAAATTCTAAAAATAGGTTATTTATAGTGGTATGCATCTTTTCCCTTACATCCCGTGTCAAAATTGTTTTGTTTTTTGCTGTTTGTTGACTACCTGAACACACCACAATATTCACTATTTAGAATTGACATTGCATTCTTTATATCCATCTGTACTTTTCTAGAACCAGCCCGCCTCCTCTTTCAATGTACTGTTTACTAATTATCAAAATCTTAGTGTTCTATTTTTCTGAATGTTGGATGAAAATATTGCCCACCCTTTAAAACTCAGAGAAAGTAAATAACTGTCAACTTAGTTTCTCTTCCCTATTCATCAAAATTCATCATGTGGAAAGTTGCTTTATCTCCCCTGTGGACCAAGAGGGAAGAAAGAAAAGAAAAACAAATAAGCGGTCTCATTGCTGGGTAAACTCAAGTCAAATAAAGGAGCTTTAGTTCTCCAGCAACTTCATTACTCAAGACAAACCAGGAGCTTGCTTTTTGAACATGGCGCTATTCTAGTTTTTGTGAATGTATATACATATAAAAAATCCATATAACACAATATTTTATCTCCTGTAGTTTATAATACAAAAGAAACTACAAAATTCATCATATGCAAAATTAACCTGATAATCAAATCCACAGGTATATTTGGGGGTTTCCATGATCTCTCTTTAATTGGGGTAATAGAACCTCCAATTAATTCAAGTCAGTTAGATACAAATGGTATGTGAGAATATTTCTGCTTATGGATTATAAAACACAGATACATGAACATGAAATGAATCGTCTGTGGTTTGGGCAAATGAGGACGCATTGGGCAGGAAACATCCCATAAAGATTAAGAATTAGTTTTGGATTACTTGCAAGAATTGAAAAAGAGAAAGAGATACTGAAAGAAACGGTGCCAAGAATATGGTGGGATATAGTTGGAGGAATGAAAAATATATTTTATATTGTTTCTATTACCAAAGAAATTTTGGTTCCATTTTATATGTGAACATTTCCTATAAAGATCTATAATTCGAAGACTTCTTTCGAGATAGCAAGGTGTAATGAAGACACTGAACAAACTTCCAATATAAATTATTTTTGTCTTTGATTAGGTACACTACCTTATGGTTCTGTCTGCCAACTGGGCCTATGTGAAAGACGCCTGCCGGATGCAGAAGTATGAAGACATCAAGTCGAAGGAAGAGCAAGAGCTTCATGACATCCACTCCACTCGCTCCAAAGAGCGGCTCAATGCATACACATAAATGCATCTTCCTGTTCTTTCTACCATTTGAATGCATTGGTGTTTAACTAAGGGCCATCCAACCATCCAACCTTTAAAAAACAAAATGAAAGTGCTTCTCATCAATGATATGTAAGGTGACTTATGAATCACCTGAGTACAATTCTTTGTTGTTTAGCACTTAATTTCCCAATTTATTAAATTGATGTAAATCAGATCTTTTCTACAAGCTCCTATCCAGCCTTTTTTTTTTTAAATTTCTCAAACTCATTTACTAGTTCGGTAAAATCAAAGATACTAACATTGTCAAATGCAAAGATTTGTTTGATTTTTAACCACTTCCCATGTGTCATACATAACACCTTTTGCATTGTTTCTTATGTTTTGAAAAGAAAATAGCTTTTTATACTTTTTAGTTTTGATTTCGGTAACTAGTTTAACTACAGGTAACCTTCAAAGGGACCATTGTACATTATGAACAATAGATAGAGATGACATCATGATGACTCTTGAAATATGGAAATTTTGTCTGAAGATCAGTGGCCATATTACTATAGGCCCTGGTTCATGTTTTCATCAATCTAAGGTGCAATTTCTAAATTTGTAAGAGTAGGTTTAAAAAAAAAAGTGCTTCTTATCTTTGTTAACATTGTACTTTTTCTTGATGTTCTTAAAAGGTATTTCCCTCAGATTACTCATGTTTATGTTGTGAGCATGTAGAAACAGTAATGCTAATGCATGGCTAGTTGCCTTTTTAAGATTGTGACACCAGGCTTACCTTTTAAAGTTTAGTATATAGAGACAATTTTAATGGAAATAACTACTGTAGACTATTGAAGAATGATCTCTTTGTGATTTAAGAAGTGGCTGGATTGGAACTTTTAATATGCTAATGTGGAAAATTAATTACCTTTATGAAGGTGGTTTATTACAAATAAGCACACTAACCCCTCGGAAGTTGTTTTACCTACTTTAAAAGTTTTAATGGATTGCACCTCTGTAAACTATTCCTAAAATGTGTATGATATATTTGAAAAGGCTTCCATTAATATAATAGCTTTGCTTGCAGCCTTCCAATCTATGTTGGTTTACCTGTAGTGTTTTCTAAAGTGTGGTCAGAGGCCCCTATAGAATGTATTGTTTGAAAGTGTAGTGATATATTTGTGTTTTTATTTCAAGTAAGTCATTTTAACCGAATGTTCATTCATATTCATTTATAAAAAGTACCTGTATCAAAGGAATTTTAAAAAAGAGCAATCAGTATTATTGGACCAAATTTGGTGTTTGTTTTAACCTTGACTCTCTTCTTTTATTTCTAATGCTACAAGAATGCTGTAAAGTGTCTTCTAAAATGATGTAGCCTGACAAGACATTTTTGTCAGTGTATAAAACTAGGTAGTATTGTGCACTGATTTGACCATTGTGAAATCCTTTCTCAGTGTAACTGCATTTCTAATAAAACTTTATTGAGTGAAACAATCTTTGTACAATGACTAGTCATGCATCATCAGTAATTTTACAAGTTCTTGTAGTAGGTAGGGGGTACTACTAGGGATATCTGTGGCATGATTATGCATTCTGTAGTATTATTTAATTAATTTGGGGTTCATTTTGCTTCCTTTTCTTTATGCTTAGATTATCTTACTGGTTCAACATTTTTCTGATATATGCAGTATTACAGATATTCAGCAAAAGTATTAATGGGCTTCTTTAAATTCTATATTATAGTGTTTCAGTTCCGTGTCTTAACGGTTTGTGATAATTTCTAAAACTGTCTTTTCAACTTATGTAATGATGTTGACACTTTTGGCTTTTATTTCTGGTATTAGAGTTTGTATTTTCACAGAGTGCTTTGTAGCAGGCATTACAATTAATCTGTTTTGTACATAAATGTGCCAACAGCTTGATGGTGGCGTTTTTGAAATGTAGAACAAAGTGCTTGCAAAATGTAATAAATACAGTTGTGTACTTTGTGTACTTATTATTAGCTTCTGCAGTGTATTTGTTTTTTTCTTTTTTGTTGTGTTTATTCCTCTTACCTATGTGTGTGAACTCTTTTCAAGTACAATAGTTGCCATCCCCTTATGATTCTACTTCAGCAGAGCTGACCTAACACGTCAAAATTCAATGACAATTCTGTACGTAAATATTCAATATCAGAATGCTGGATAGAGGGAGTAAAGACTTTGGAGGTTATTTTATTTAGAAAATGATAACTTTTTCTGAGTGCTGCCATTTTCTTGTCTGATCTCTATTGTTTTGTGTTTCCTTTAGTACTTCACAAACAGAGAAAAAAAAAAGCCTAATGCAATTCAGAAAGAAAAATGCTTTCTTGGTTTGCTTCAAAATACAAAGGTGAGAGCAATGAAATTTAAATGTATTTACATTTTTTCTAGGCTTTGTATGTTTTAGATCTGATTTCTTCTGGCCAAACTAGAAGTTATGGCAAGTTAAAAATAATAAGATAGATAGTTATCAATAAAAAACTAATTTTCATAAGGCTTAAGGAATTATATTAGTCTCTACCTACATATTACTTTGAATGGGAACATGAAAACCTCACGAACTTATGTTAGAAATAGCTACAATAATTATAAGTAGATGTAGACAAAGGATTTTAATTATATTTTTAAAAGTTATTTTTAAGAAAATAAAATTATTTTCTACCTATATCTTATTAAATGATAATTCTTATTCCAGTGTTTATTAAATTCTTATAATATCATAACATAATAATTGTATACTACACAATATGAATATGAACAACAATTTTATAATATATGCTTTACAAAAAGTGATTATAAGATTATTATAATTTTTGAAAACTGAAAAGTCAATTTCTCTTTGTAAAAATGTGCATTTTATCCTTAAAGCAGGTAATTTCCTTTTGAGAATTTTAAGGTTAATACTAAGCCTAAGGAAATTATTTGAGAATAAGATGTGTGTAGTTAAGCTCTAACTTGCATGTAAATAGTTTCATTCTTTATGTTAAAACTTAAAAATATCAGATTTCTTCAAAGAACAAGTAGATCTTTGTTTTATTTATTTGCCTTAGACAAAATAGAAACAGGTGATTTTAAAATATATTTCATTTAGGCAACCTGGTAGCAGAAACATAATGACCACCATGAAATTTAAATTATACTATAATATCTTGAAGAAATTCTCTTTGTTTCCTATGAGGTTTTCAGATAAAAGATTGTTTTAAGTCAATGGAGGCAAATCTGCATAAAATGCTTCTAGCTCAAATGTGAGTGTTTTTATTTTCTTAAATAAGCCCAGGACCTTGAGTTTCTTCTTACAAAAAACATTTTACCTTTCTGATCATTTTAGGTTATTTGGCTCTTTACCACAAAAACCCATCACAGGTTAGCAATATAAAATTGAAAACAACTTAAAAATGAGAGAAATCAATTCTTTAACTCATTATTAAATGAATAAGGAAATAAAATATTAAATGAAATAACATCATTTTGTCACCCAGGCTGGAGTGCAGTGGCGCAATCTCGGCTCACTGCAAGCTCCGCCTCCCGGGTTCACGCCATTCTCCTGCCTCAGCCTCTCCGAGTAGCTGGGACTACAGGCGCCCGCCACCACGCCCGGCTAATTTTTTTTTTTTTTTTTTTTTTTTTAGTAGAGACGGGGTTTCACCGTGGTCTCGATCTCCTGACCTCGTGATCTGCCCGCCTCGGCCTCCCAAGGTGCTGGGATTACAAGCGTGAGCCACCGCGCCTGGCCGAAATAATATCATTTTGACCACTGTATTGCTAATCTGTGGAATCTTGTATAGATAGTATTTGGAAATACCAAACAAAATTTAAAAAATAAACAAACAATTGGAAAATTAAAAAAATAGAAAGAAGAAGAGCTGGTAAGAGTAAATCCAACTAATTCTGTTATTATTCTTTGAGTAATGGAGAGAAAGAAAAGAGTAATATTATTGGAAGCAATGTATTTCATGTAGGAACAATTTTAAAAAGTCAAAACTACAGAAACCCCAAATTAGACCAAGAAATAACAGCCTGTTAAGTAAAAAATACAAAAAATAATTGAGACTGCACATACTGTTTTCTTCAGGGTTCTTTGCCTTCCACTCTAGGTTCTTGAGCAAGTGTTCGTTGTCCAGGTCTTAGAACACTAAAGAGAACACTCTTCAGTCTCCGAGAACCTGGAACCCATGGACAGAGGAGTTGATCCCATCCAGCTACCCAACACCGCTGCTCTGATTTTAAACATGGGAACTATTTTTGTCTTTAGAGAAGTGTTGCAATGTTTGCTTTTTTACCTTTTTCAACAATTATTTTTGTCTCTTGAAAGCCATCCTAATAGAAATATAATATTCGAAGATAAATCTAACTGTGTGAGTCAAATTCTCCAAACCATTTCATGTATATTGGAAAGAAAAATAATCAAAAAATATTGCACCAGAAGATGGAGCAGAGGTGATTTTTTGGTATCACTTAGGATACTATGTGTATGTAAGCACCAGATTTTAAGCACCAGATTTATTGTTTTTCTCTCCCTCCACATTTTTTGGTGTGTCTCAAAGATATTGGTATTTCTTTTCTCTGAAATATTTATGTAACTTGTCATAAATAAATTAACATTACCATTTTGGCCAATATATTAGTTGACATGCCAGTGAAGGCTTACCCATATGATCCACTAAAAATACACCATGAAGTTCTTCTGTGTTTTCTAGTAAATGAGCATTGAGAATTAGCAAATTTTTTTTCTGGTCTTTTAAAATTATTTAACTCTGACGTCTATTATTTTTTATAGAAACCCGTTCACCTATTAACTAATCTATTAATCACCTTTCTCAAAAGAAAAGATGATGTCAGTCTAGCCTTTTGATATATAAAGAAGATTCCCAGAAACAAGGAGTGAGTTTTAAGAAATACTAACAACACTTCAAGGAATGTGTGAATAACTCAGCCAATTACTTTAACACAAGAATGAAACTTAATAGGACAATAATTTCCCCAATGACACCTCCATGATTTAAAAGTAAGTATGCTTTCTAAGCCACCTAGATCATAACTTGTAAGTAGTACACAAAGTAGGTTAGAGCTAACAATGTGATAAATGAAAATGGTAGAAAAATCACATTTTTGGCCGGGCACGGTGGCTCACGCCTGTAATCCCAACACTTTGGGAGGCCGAGGTGGGCGGATCACGAGGTCAAGAAATTGAGAACATCCTGGCCAACTCGGTGAAACCCCGTCTGTACTAAAAAATACCAAAATTAGCCAGGTGTGATGGCGGGCGCCTGTACTTGGCAGCCCCAGGCAGGAGAATCTCTTGAACCTGGGAGGCAGAGGTTGCAGTGAGTCGAGACGGCGCCACTGCACTCCAGCCTGGGCAACAGAGTGAGACTCCATCTCAAAAAAAAAAAAAAAAAAAACACACACACACACAAAAAAACAAAAACAAAAAACCCCATATATATATATAGATATATATATACACACACACATATATATAGATATATATATATACACATATATATAGATATATATACATATATCTATCTATACATATATATGTATATATATACATATATCTATATATATATACACACACACATTTTTAACATCAAAGTTATCCTGTTTATACAAGTTGACACAAATAGCTTAAGACTTTTCCCCTTGGTTTCTTAACATCTACTAACTAATACCCAAGCATCATCAGGTACCATTCACATTTCTCTGAATAGAATACCTATTGATATATATAAGTGTAAAATTAATGCTTGAAGTAACAAGAGAGGTTTCTGGTAAGCCAAGAGGAGACTTCAGATATTAATATAAATACCTTGACAAGTCAGTTGCAGAGGCTGGTATTTGTTTCTTCTCCTCCAATGGTTTTGACCCCATCCCACCCTAGCCACTGAAATCCTAAAAACTCACAGTTTCTAATAATTGCAAACCATGCACAATCCAATTTTTAGGTATCTAATTTCCATCTTCCATCTGCTGTTTCCAGCTTTCTTACTCCATGAGGACCTGTCTATTGATCTCCTACACTCTTTCACTCCCCTTACGTCCTTAATTTCCCCAGTAACTAGCTTATACTGCAAGTTCATCATTGTAAAAACTTCCTTGGCAAATACTCAGCTCCTTTGACCCTCTATTTTCCTTAAACAAGCATGGTGAGATGCCAACCTTGATTTAATTCAGCTGTCTGCCTATTCCTCCACACTTGAGCCTGCATAGCATAATGTGGTTGGAGTAAAACACATGCTGAGACTCACCTAAGTTTAGGCGAGCACTCAGAACCCCCAATAAACCTACTCCATTTTTCTAGAACAGGGTTGGCAATCTTTTTTCTGTAAATGACCAAACAGCAAAAATGTGAGTTTTTTCTTTTCTTTTCTTTTCGAGATGGAGGTCTAACTATGTTGCTCAATCTGGTCTCAAACTCCCAGGCTCAAGTGATCCTCCTGCCTCAGCCTCCCAAGTAGTTGGGATTACAGGTGTGAGCCATTGCACTAGCTGGGATTATAGGTATGAGCTACTGCACATGGCCAAATATGTGAAGTTTTATGTGCCATGAGGTTTCTGTTGCAACCACTTAACTCTACCTTCATAGTACAAGAACAATAATAGAAATATGTAAATAAATGCCCATTACTTACATATTCTGTGTTCCAATAAAACTTTATTTACAAAAAACCCATGAGGGCCTAGATTTAGCCTGAGAGCCACAATTTGCTGGCTTAAGGTCTGGGGCACTCACTATTGTACATCCCCTGGTTGGTTACTATATCATAACTCTTATCAATCTTCCAACACTGTTTCTATCCATAGAGTTAAAAATTGCTTCCTATTTTAGGGAGAAATTAGAAATAATCAGAAGTGCACTTCTGTAAATTTCCATTATTCATCTGTCAACCTCTCTGCATCAACATGCATAATCCCTGCTTTTTCTCTTTTTATTGTGGATGAATTGCGCATTTTTCTTAGGCCAAAGCATCTGGTGTCTTCTAGATCATAGGCCCCTCACCTCCTTGAGGGAAGGTTATCCCTCCAAAATTTTTTCTCTCTAATCTCTTCTGAATCAGCATTTTTTCACTTTCAAATGGTTTATCCCAATCTTAAAATAATCAAACAAGAATAAAAATAAAAAAAAACAACCTTACTTGATTCTACATTGATCTACAGCCAGCCTACTTATTGCTTTCCTCTACAGCATATTTATGTAAAAGAGATGTATAATCACCTCCAGTTACTCTCCTGTCATTTTATTTTAAATCCCTTGTAATCAGCTCCTGTATTCAATACTCCATGGAAATTAGTCATGGCAGAGTAACAAATGCTCTCCGGATTGCTAAATCCAATGCTTAGTTCTCATTCATTTTGTATCACATGATTTTGAGACCCCACTACGGTTATCTTCTAGACACTAGAATGTAGCAGTGAATGTAATAGGTAAAAATCTAGTGTAGTTTGTATTCTGATGCAGGGAGATAGATAATAATTAGATAAATAAATAGAATGTAAGGTATTTTTGAAGTGAGACATGCTATGGAGAATAATTAATCATGTGAGATACTCTAGGAATGTTGCAGGGTTGGGCTGGGGTGGCAAATTTTCAGGGGAGGCTTTACTGAGAAGGTAACATTTTCGTTAAAACTTGAAAGAGTTGAGGAAGTAAGTCAGTCAGTTATATGGGGGAAAAGCATTCCAGGCAAATGGCACAGTAAAGAAAAGGTTTTTACCTGAAATGACAGTTGAACCAGTGTGGATGAATGAAAGAGAGGTCATTAAATGAGGTAAAGAGGCCAAAAATGAGAGATCATTAGGTATGGTCTCGCAAGCCACTGTATCCTTACTCAATTTGTGAGGAATATTTGATAGAGTCAGTCATTCCCTCCTTTCTGCTACACATTCTGCCCTTGGATTTCGGGAGCCCCTCCTGAAAACCTCCTCATGGTTTTCCGATCAACTCCCTGGCTGTGCCTTTCTAAATCTCCTTGCTCATTCTTGCTCAGCCATGTAATCTTTTACCATTGTAATTCCTTGTCCTTAACTTTCTTAGTAAATAATGTCTAATCTCATGGTTGAAAATATCAACAAGCTAATGACTTCAAATTCATCTCTCCAGTCTAGAATCTTGCTCTGAAAGAATCCAGACTCATTTATCCTAAGGATATTAACATGTTTTTGAGGCCTCTCAGTTAACACATATCACACTGCACACCTGCTGTTGTCTCAGTAAGCTGCACCTTCTACAGTCTTCTCCACCTCCACAAAAAACAAATCCATACTTTAACTTCCCCAGACCCAGATAGGTGAATCATTCATGATTGTCTTTGTTTCTCACATCCCCTATTAGCTATTTGAATATTCAAAATATTCCCAGAATAAGTCCTTCATGATTTTCACTCCTCGAGACACCATCATCTTCTATCCTGATTGCTGGAGGCCTTTACTAACTGGTCTTCCTGCTTCCATTCTTTTTTTTTTGAGATGGAGTCTTGCTCTATCACCAGGCTGGAGTGCAGTGGCACGATCTCGGCTCACTGCAACCTCCGCCTCCTGGGTTAAAGCGATTCTCCTGCCTCAGCCTCCCAAGTAGCTGGGACTACAGGCACATGCCACCACGACTGGCTAATTTTTGTATTTTTAGTAGAGACAAGATTTCACCATGTTGGCCAGGATGGTCTCGATCTCTTGACCTTGTGATCCACCTACCTCAGCTGCCCAAAGTGCTGGGATTACAGGCGTGAGCCACCACTCCTGGCCCCCTGCTTCCATTCTTAAACCTCCCTTTTCAACCATATCTTCTCAACTCAACGGCCAAAATAATCCTCTTAGAAAGTAAGGGAAATCAGATCATAGTTTTGTATGCAACCTCCTAAAACTCCCTGCCACATTCAGGAGTTAATGCAAAGTCTATACTATGGCTTGCAAAACACAATTTTATCTTGCCACTCAATACTGTATACTTCTTCTAACCCATTTCCTCTCACCCTTTCTAAATTTGCCCAGCCATTGTTGTTCCTGTACATCAACAACTCTGCCCTTTCTGGGCCTTTGCACTTGCCATTCACTCTTCCTGGAATGCTTTTCCTCAAAATACCTGTGAGCCTCATCCTTTTTCTTGTTTGCTCGAAATGTCTCAGTCCGTTTTCCTTTACAACCTATCTATAGAATGGCTTATACCTTCTATCTGCTCTTTCTTTCTTTCTTTCTAGGCAGAGTCTTGCTCTGTCGCAGGCTGGAGTGCAGTGGGGTGGTCTCGGCTCACTGCAACCTCCCGGAGTAGCTGGGACTACAGTGGTGCGCCACTACACTCAGCTAATTTTTTGTATTTTTAGTAGAGACGAGGTTTTACCATGTTGACCAGGCTGGTCTTGAACTCCTGACCTCAGGCAATCCGCCCACCTCGGCCTCCCAAAATGCTGGGATTACAGGAGTGAACTATTTTTCATAGAGAACTTTCTACCATTTGACCTACTATCTACATTTACAAAGTTATCTTTATTGTCTAGTTTCCTTCACTAAAATGTAAGTCCATGGAGATTTAGATTTATTCCTTATTACATGGCACACAGCAAGCAATAAATGTTTATTAAACTAGTTATCAATTAAAAGTTACATGACCACTGCATTGAAGTACGTTTGCTTTTAAAATGCAGTGATAATTTATTAAAGACCAATTATAAAAAGAGTTCTAATAATTTTTTTTCTATTCTATGGCACTTTTATAGACATGAGCTCATTATTTTTGTTCTACATGTTTTAGAGAGAACAAGTGATATTTATCTTTTTCTAAATTTGAAGCACTGAAACCTGAAGTGTCTGTGATACGTATAATAAGACAGCCTTCTTTCCAATTTCATTTGTTTTCTCCAATTTTTTTCCATTCATTCTTCCTTCTGTGGTCCTAGGAGAAGTAATTATGGCACAAAGAATTTGTCTGGTATTGGCTTGGCTAGAACTAAAACATTAAGAACACATTTTTCTTCTACATTTTCTTACGTTTTCCAAAACATTGTTTTGTTGAATGCTGTTTTAAGGTGAGAGATGAGGTTTCTGGGAAAAAAATCAAACCACAGTTTGGTGAAACTTAAACTGGTCAAAAGACTTTTCACAACACTATTGGCACAGGGATTACGGGAGCAGCAGAAGAAGGGCAGTGGAGAGGAATCAGATTTCCGGGCTGATAATAAAAGAACATCAGTAAATATTGAATTTCAGGCACTGAAAAATTTCATCACCACCAATAAGGAAATCAGAATAGCCTCTGTGAATATATAAGAGAGGCATCCAGAAAGTGAGATTTCATCTATTCAATTTAACTTAAAATCTCCATTATTAAAAAAATCAAACTAGTGTACTGGGAAAAAATGGGCAGTTCTTTAAAATTCAGATTTTGGGGTGTGCGTGAGAAATATGTTTGTCTTGTGAGGGTTTTAGGAGGATTAAATGAGATATTGTATTGCATGAGGATTAAATGAGATATTGTTATTGCATATAAATTGATGATGCTGTGAATAGCAGCAATGCTAATCAATGGTGGGTGATTATTTATTTTTAATAAAATAATACATCTGCCAAAGTATTAATACTATGATTTGATAACCAAATTGAGATTATGGGATGCTTCTGTATTGTCTCAATCATATTTCTTTGGTAATGGTGGAAAGAGCCTGCATCTGAAAGATTAAAATATAGAGCACTTATGTTTCCCATGGGAGGGAATATGGTATTCACTGCACTTAGATACTTCAGGACTAAATGGTTTGCAACGTCCTTCTCTGGGTTATTGCAGAGGATGTGTTCCTCCTCATGTCTGAGACCAGAACTTCTCTATTTGCATAGCTGCTCTCTTGCCTTTGTTAGTAATTTATACTTTTTAATAGTCTATAACTTCAAACTGCTTCTCTATAGGAATATACCATTCAGCTTTTGATTCTGCTCAAGTTGCCTCATCTTATGTAACAAAAACATGAGCAAAAATAAAACTCTCCCTTACCTCATTTCAACATATACCCACTTTTCTTTCACAGTCAAAATTATCAAAGGAATTGTCTGTTCTCTCTCTGTAGTTCTTTACTTAACTAATCTTAAATTGCTAAATCAAAGCTAAATTCTGACTTCCATTATCTCTAATTTGACCAAAATAACTATCACTAATAATTCACCACTGCCACCTATATTGTCACATCCAGTAGATGCTATTTGGTTTTCATTGTGCTGTTTTTACATTTTGTTTTGGATTATTTGTTTAAATGTAATCCAGCTCACATTTTTTTTTTTTTTTTGGCAATACAAATACAAGAGTTCAATAGGCTTCCACTCTGTGTCCTAGTAACAATATCAAAAGTTCTTCTAACATATTGTGCTAATGCTTCCTCACTTCCATGGCTTTCACTTCTAATAGCAGCCACCTTAAGAAGATCCAAAACAACTGTGTGGAAGATAAACAATAGTTGGATCTTTATCACCAGACTGAATATCGAAGGGATTTTATCAGGCACAACCCTTCCTCCTCTTTTTCTGTTTGGAATCTATATGGCAACAGTCAGCTTTTTGAACTTAGAAGCGAGACCCCACATTTCTAGACTCTCTTTTTAGTTCTTTGAAAACTAACTCATCTTTACTAGTCTCAATTATTTCTTGTAATACCTACCCAAACCTGGCCAACAGGAGCCAAAACACACTATTAACATTTTGTTTTCCAACTTCTTTCCCTAGGGCTATAGGTTTAGTAGGTTACAACAGAAGATAATTTTACCAAATATTTTAATCATGTACCCCAAAGGCCACCATTTTTAAAAAGTCTGTAACAGTTTTCTTATTTTTGACCTCTCAAGATTTTGACTTCTTATTTTTTGACTGAAAGTGTGGTGCTTCTATAAAAAAGCAAAAGAACATGCAAATAAATTCTCTCTCTCTCCCTCTCACACACACATATACATGTATGCATTTATGAGTATTATGTGAGTTCATTTGTATTTTGTTTTGCTTTTTTTGCAGAAGCACCACACTTTCAGTATCAATTCTCCATTAGGTAAGGTAAACTAATAGCTGTGAAAACAATCCTGAAGTCTCAGTGGCTTAGGTTTCTAGGGTGCATTTTTGTTTCTCATTTACATTGCAGCACACTAGGAATCATTAGAGGGAGCTCTGCCCCGTGCAGTCACTGAGGGCAGGCTGCTATCCCGTCACACTCAAGCCTCCACTCATCTTCCTCAATCAGTGACCAGAAACAGACGGGACGGGACTGTGCAGCAGTTATGAACCAGGCTCTGCCCAGATTCTACAATTCAGCTGCATAGCTGCACCTAACTGCAGAAAACCCTAAGAAATGGAGGTAGCTGTGTTCCCAGAAAAAAAAAAAAAAAGGCAGTGATTTGTCAGTTAACCAGCTAGTGTGGGTCTCAATCTCTCTTCTCAACATCCCACTGGAAGCTTCACAGTTACTGCAGCCATTAAATGTGGAATCTCATCTGTTTTCCCCATATTCCCTATCTTAATAAGCAGCATCAATACATATCCACAGTACCAGCTGGAAGGGTTTTACTCAACAGTTTCTCTACAACACAAACGTATCTATTCAACGTTATTTTCTAAATATCTCTCAAAATCATCTATTACATGCCGTCTCCACACAATCAATCAATTTCGAGACACCAATTTTCCCTTCCTGAATTTCTATAATAGCTTCTTCTTTGGTCTACATGCAGCTGTGTGACTTGCCTCACAAACCATCGTCTGCATTGCAGCCAGAGAGATTACAACATGAACAACATGTAATTGATCTTGTCCCTCCTCTGCTTAAAACTATTCAGTGCCTTTCCTTGTTTTTAGGAGGAAATAAATTTTAATAACACTTTATAAAGCTCTGCATGATCTTGTCCCTGCTGAGGCTCCAGCTGATTATCTACTGACTGTTGGAACTCCAGACACTGGGATCTTTTGATCTTCACATTCATCCTCCTTTTTTTAACCACTCGACTTTAAGATATTCTTAGTCTCTGCTTAGAATACTCCTCTCCTCTTCTTGTTCAATTCATTTCTATGGATCTTATAGATAGCAGTTCAAACTGTTTGGTCTCAGAGAAACAGTTCAGTTACTCTCTTACATCTGTGCTCAGGACGCTGTAATCCATCTTTAGAGCAATTGTCATTATAATTAAGTCATTTTGGGGAAATTGTGTTGTGTCTTGTTTCCATCCAGGGAAGTGCAAGCCTGAAGAGACCACTATCTTATCCTTTGCCTTTTATTCCCAGCACATTGTAGTGTGTCAGACAGCAGGTTTTCAGTAAATATTTGCAGAATAGATTAATTTGTTGGGAATAGAAGAATTGTATAAATAACCATGCAGAGCAGTTTGTGGTATGGGTAAAGGAATATTCGTCTTATTAAACTGAATTTGAGCTGTGATGTGTAAGATAAAATAAATATATTTTCTTAGGATAAGTTCAATCTACAGATTAAAGTAATATCACAAATCTCATGAAACACAGAAAGATGTGTTCATTTTTATTAGTTTCTATTTATTAAATAATTATACTTTAATTGGTAAAATTGGCTTGTGTAAAGGAGGTGGCCTGTATTTGGTATTGTAGCTCTTTACAGAGGCAGTTTGGATGAAAATAATTGTATTTAATGTAATACTCAGCACACTGGTAACTTTCGGGAAGGAAAAAAAATCCAAAATCTAGCTTAATTGAAAGAAGTTTCTATAATAATTTTTAGGGGTCTAGTTTGCATACTAGTTTAATACTAGTTTAATACATAAATTAAAAATTAAACTTTTTAATTTAAGGGTAGCATATATACAAAGAAGTACAGAGGTCATAAGTATATGCTTCATGATTTTTCACAAACTTAATATATGAAGAACCAAAACATTCCCAGGACCTCAGAATCCCCTTTTGCCCATTCAGTTATTAACGTAAAGGTAGCCACTATCTTGAAATTTACATCACAGACTATATAAATGGAATTGAGCATACACTTTGTGTCTGGCTTTATTTATTATGAGACTCATTCATACTGTTGCAAATATTTGTAGTTGATTTTTTGCTTATTGAGATGTAGATGTCCATTGTTGTTTATATTACAAGTTTTTTGTTTTGGTTTGCTTTGGATTTAATTCATTCCATTTGAGTTGCTTCTAGTTTTTAACTATTCTAAATAGTGCTGCTTTGAACATTCTTGTTGTCTTTTGATAAACATATATATGTGTATCTCTCAATAGAAATGAATATATATATGGATATATAGAATATGAATATATATGTATATTCATTTCTATTGAGCACATATCTAGAATTAAATTGCCGGGTCATATATTACGGATATGTTGAATTTTAGCAGTACTGCCCACTAGTTGTTTAAAATGGTTGTACCAATTTACATTTGCACCAAGACTTTCATGATAGTTATTCTACATATTTACCAATATTTAGTGTTGTCTGTCTGTCATTTTGACTATTCTAGTGGGTGTGTACTGCTAAGCTATCACAAGGGAATTTTAATTTTCATCTCCATTGTAACTAATGAAATGGAGGTCACTTCATATGTCTGCTGGGTGCTTGGATATCCTCTTAGGAAGTAGCTATTTAATCTTTCACTCACTTTTTTCCATTAGATTTTCTGCTTGTTTAAAATCAATTTTTAAACACTGTGGATCCAAGTTTTTTATGGAATATATACATTGCAAATATCTTCTCCCATTCTGTGGATTGCCTCCTCACTTTTCCTAACGGTATGTTTTGATAGACAGATGTCCTTAGAATCAATATCAACACATTATCCTTTTTTAAAAAACGTATGATTAACACGTTGGAAATCTTTGAAATTTCTTTTTTTAAATAAGGACAACCGATTGTTCCAGAAACATTTCTGAAACCACATTTTTATAGCTCTATAAAAATTTTAATATATGCCAATATGAATTCATCTTTTTCTCTACTTTTCAAGAATTCAGGATTATTCTTGGTCTTTTGTATGTCCACTAACATTTTATAATTAGCTTGTTGCTTTCTACCAAAAAAAATTCCACTGGATTTCAGGTACATCATATATATTGATAATTTTAGAAAGAATTGACATGTTTGAAACAGTGAGTTTTTAAATCTTGAATATGGTATAGTCTTGTCTTAATTTAGGACTTCTTTAATTTTCATTTGCAATATTTTATATTCTTCATTGAAAAAATCTTGAACATGTTCCATTACATGTTTCCTAGGTATTTAATATATATTTAATGCTTTTCTCAATATTTTTAAATTTTATTTTGCATTATGTTTTATAGAAACATGATTGATGTTTGAATATTGTCCTTGTACAAGTGATTTGCAAAAATATGCTTATTGATTCTCACATTTTGTAGATTTGTTTAGATTTTTAGATTTTCTATGTACATAGTCATATCATCTGAGAATGCTGGGAGTTTTATTTCTTTCTTTATAATCCATGTGCCCTTAGTTTTATTTATTTACTTATTTTTGCTTCACTGTGTTTACTAAGACCTTTAGTTCAACACTAAGTTGAATTGAGGTTGGAAGCAATCGTTTTTTTGTTTCTAGAAACAAAGATGCTACATTTCACCAATAAACATATTTTTGTGTATTTTTTGGTAAACACATTTTAGCAGATTAAGAAAATCCATTCCATTCATATAGAGTTCTTCACAAATGTGTGTTAATGTTTATCAAATGCTTTTTCAGAGTCTACAGAGAAGACCATGGGACATTTGTCTTCTTTGTTCACAAAGAGAACTTCATTTATTGAGTTTTTGAAGGTTAAACCACTTTGCCTACTTGAATGAGCCCAACTTCATTATACATACATAATGATTATGTATTATATATAATCTTTCCTCATATATAACTAGATTTACCTTACAAGTAGTTTATTAGAATTTTTCCATCATGTTGATGAGTGGTGATTGGTCTGCAACCTCTTTTTTCTTGTGACGTTTTTGTTGGGCTATGATAGCCTTATGATGGGCTGAGAAACACACCCTTGCCTTCCCTTGTACCCTCTGGAAGAGTTTGTACAGGACCGTGTTTTTTTTTACTTAAAGGTTCAAAATAATTTATTAATAAAGCTCTCTGGTCCTGGGGTTGTCTTCTGGAAAAGTTTTAAACAATGGGAGGGATTTCTTTAAAAGGTAACCATATATTGACATGTTAGTTGTGTTCTACAGAAGATATTTCTGATGTAGAGTTAGGAATGTGAGAGTTAACCCACTTGGGAATTAATGCCTGTGAAACATAAAATGGAGAAGAAACAAGATTGATGAGGGAGAGCCTTGAGGTCTTGATGCAAATATGACAGTCTCAGCCAACCTAATTAATAGCTACTCCAACGAAAAACTGCCTCTTAGAAGAGTTCCACATTTGGAAGAAAAGTCTAGGCCCTACCCCTGTTGTGCTCACTTATTGACTGGGGCTGCCTGAGAAGAGTATGGTCTCATTTTCAAAGGTGAAATGGATACTTAAGTTGCTATCAGCTAGATTGCTTACTAGATTACTTGCTGCCAATGGCAAGGGTTTCCTTAATGTGAAATCAAAGCAGTACATCTCCATACTGTCGAAATTCATGTTTTGCTATCCCTTCTTCTGTCATTTTAGTAATGTATATTTTTGGAGGAGTTTATATACATTAGCAAATATTTTTGTGTAATGTTTTTGTAATATCTCCTGTGGTTTTTTTTTTTTTTTTTTTTTTTTTTTGCTTGTAGGTTCTACAAACATGAATCTTTTACATTCTGGTTTGGTTATTTGTGTTTTGTCTTTTCTTTTACTTTCTTGTTTAATTTTGCCAGTGATCTATCATTTATGCTAGTTAGTTTTAAAGATCCAGTATTTGACTTTGTTGATTTCCTTTGTTGCACGTTGCTTTCTAAATCTGCTCTTATTTCTATTTATTCCTCCCTTCCACTTTGCGTTTAATTTGCTGTTCTTTAATGGATCTTTGACCCAAATCTTTGACATTCAATTCTTTTCTTTTCTATGAATTTTCCTTTGAACACTATTTCTGCAGCACCCTACCAGTTTTGATGTAGTGTATCTTTGTATCATTCAGTTTAAAATGTTGCTTAATACCCATTGTGATTTTTTATTTGAATAATGGTTTAAAAATGTAGTATTTAATTTCTAAGCAGTGGCGGACATTTATAATTACTTATTTTATTAATTTTTAGCTTAATTTAACCATGGTCAATGAAAATACTCTGCATAATTTTCATCTTTGGAAATATGTTGAGACGTTCTTTTGGCCCAACATATAATCAATATTGGTAAATGTTTCAAGTGAACTTGAAAAGATTGTAAGTTATTTTGTTGTGGCAGCTATGCCACTTTTCTTTTGGTTAAAGTTAGTATAGCGCTATTTATACTCTATTCCTAACATTAAATTTCTGTTTGAGTTTTGATGAATGTTTAAAGTAATCAGCGTATTTTTTCCAGTCTGACAATCTTAGTCTTTAACAAAAAATGTGTAATCAATTTAATTTCATGTGATATAGTTGGGTGTATATCTATACTACTGACTGTTTTCTATTAGCTCTTTGTTTTTTGTCTTCTTCCCTGTCATTTTCCCTTAGATTAATTCATTTTTAAAGAAATTTTCTGGTATTAACTTCTTAAGTACATACTTTTACTAGCTTTTCATTGTTATTTTAGTAATTATAATTTGCATCCTGGATTATCACAGTCAAATAAAAAAATTACTCTTATTCCTTTCACAATCATAGTAGAAATTAAGGATACTTTAGCTTCCTTTACTGCTTTCCCACCCTTTAGTCTGAATCGTGCTCTTCATTCCCTTCATAAGTCCACATCTGCAAGTGGGTAATTCCCTTCTTCCCACAGAACTACATCGAGTATTTATTTTCCTTTGACCTGCTGAGGAAATGTTCCCTCAGTCGTTGTTTTACTGTAAAATCTTTATTTTTTAAAGGATATTTTCATTGACTTACTCTATTTTACATTGCCATTTTAAAAGTGTTATTCCATTTTCTTCTGGGTTTTGTTGTTTTCTTGTGGTCTTCATTGTCATTTCTTTGAAATAAATGTGTTTATTCTTGCTGGTTTGGTTCAAGATTTTTTTTCATTTATTTTCAGCATATTGACTATAACTATGTTCTTAATTTATATATATATATATATATTTTGTTGTTGTTGTTTCCCTTTTTTTTTTTTTTTTTCAAGTATTCTCGCACTGTTGCCTGTGCTGGAGTGCAATGGCACAGTCTCTGTTCACTGCAACCTCTGCTTCCCGGGTTCAAACGATTCTCCTGCCTCAGCCTCCCGAGTAGCTGAGATTACAGATGCCTGCCACCACACCTGGCTAATTTTTTTGTATTTTTAGTAGAGACGGGGTTTCACTATGTTGTCCAGGCTGGTCTCGAACTCCTGACCTCGTGATCCGCCTGCCTCAGCCTCCCAAAGTGCTGAAATTACAGGTGTGAGCCACTGCACCCAGCCAAATTATATTTAAGTCTGATCAATGTTTGCGAAGATTCCTGAATTAGTAAATTCATATATTGGCTTAGGTTTGGAAAATTCAGTTATCTTTTTGAATTTTTCTTAGTCCTGTTTCCTCTTTTCTCTTTCTAGAACTTCAGTTTTATACATTAAACTTTTCCACTGTGTCCCATGTATCTTGAAGGCTCTTATTTGTTTCTATTTTCGATTCATGTCACTAAAATGTGGCCTTTAAAGATTTCAACTGAACAAGTGATGGTTTCATTTCATCAACTTTAAGAAACCAAGCCTCTTTTTTTCAAAAAATTTTCACTTGTTTCTTTAGTCTCCTATAGAGCTCAGCATTAGAATTTAGTAACCAAACGTCATATGTTCTCACTTATAAGTGGGACCTAAGCTATGAGGATGCAAAGGCATAAGAATGATACAATGAACTTTGAAGACTCAGGGGAAAGGATGAGAGCGGGTTGAAGGATAAAAGACTACAAATTGGCTTCAGTGTATACTGCTCAGGTGATGGGTGCACCAAAATCTCACAAATCACCACCAAAGAACTTACTCATGTAACCAAATACCACCTGCTCCCCAAAAACCTATGGAAATAATTTTGTTTTAAAAGAGGGGAGATCTAGCTTTGTACATGAGGACATTCAATTCTCCAATTTTGTCTCTCCAGTTTTGCATAACAAACCAAAATTTGCACATGTATTTATTACACAGCAATGGGCCTCTGCTTAGACCAAGCCATGCTTTCAGCCTTTTAACTGTGTTTAGAGTTAGCAAATTTCTTCAGTGAAAACACACTTACAGATTTTCAGGTCAAATTTAGAATGTTCTGCCTTCTCTAAGGCAAAACATTCTCCTACACTGCTTTCACAGATCTCCAATGTCACTTTAAACACGATTATGCTATTCACGCAGTTATCATGTCTGTTCTCAGCGTGAACATTGATCTGCTAAAAGAGATTTCATTAAATTCTTCTGGAAAGTGTCCATATGTGGGTAAACAAAAAAAGATTTACTTTTTTGTTCTTAAATTATTTGAAATTAAATTTTTCAGTGCAAAAATAATAGCAATATAGTTTACTGAATATATGTGTGTATGTACACAGATATGTATATCGACAGTAGGTTATTATATATAACAAGAAGAAATGTAAATTACGTAATATTTTTGTAAGGTTTTTAAGGTTCTTACAAAATATAGAGGTGGTATTGTGTGAACTCAAGATAGACTGTAATACATTGAGTATATGTATTTTAACTGACAGAGTAAGTAAATACAAAGAACACCTAAAAAACAAGGTAAATTTACAAGAAATTACTAAAAATACTAAGCTCAAATAAAAAGAAGAGGCATAGTCTGAAGAAGCTAGCGGACAAAAGGAAGATAGATACAAGATAATGACACAGGAGTTAAGAAGAAATTAGTTAGGCAGATAGGGTAAGGAAGTCCTCAGTAAGGTTTTCCCTTTATTGAAAAGCAGCCCCAAATTATTTTTCTTTCTAACAAAGAGCAGCCTGTAAAATCGAGCTGCAGACATAGATGCTGTCAGTTGCATGAGGCTCCATCTTCCCTTCTCTTTGTCAGCCACGGTACAGTAAGGAACAGACAAGATGGCAGCCGGCCAAGGGGAAAGTTCATTTGCATAGTAAGATTGGCGTTGGGAGGCCAGCCTTCCTGGCGCTATGTAAAGGTCATACCTGATCGAACCGATCTTTGAGCTCTGTGTAAATCAGACACCACCTACTTATGCCTGACCATGAAATCTGGAGCATCCCTCCACTTGGGGGGAGGAGCCTTTTCTTCTCAGAAGTCCCCTCTCTCACTAGAGAGAGAGCTGTCTTCCTTTTTCTTTCTTTCTCTTTCTTTTGCCTATTAAGCCTCTACTCCTAAACTCCTTGTGTGTGTCCATGTCTTAAATTTTCTTGAAACGAGACGACAAACCCCAGGTATTTACCCCAGACAAGGTAGCTGCTTCAATAAGATGGTAGATTTAAGTCCAAACTGATCAATATTTACATTAAAATAAACGGACTCTGCCTGCCAGGTGCGGTGGCTCATGCCTATAGTTCCAGCACTTTAAGAGGCTGAAGCAGCAGATTGCTGGAGCTCAGAAGTTTGAAGGCCAGCCTGGGCAACACAGTGGAAACCCCATCTCTACAAAAAATGTAAAAATTAGCTGGACATGGTGGTATTCGCCTGTAGTTCCAACTACTCAGGAAGCTGAGGTGGGAGGATGGCTTGAACCCGGGAGGCAGAGGTTTCAGTAAGCAGAGATTGGGCCGCTGAACTCCAGCCTAGGTGACAGAGCAAGACCCTGTCTCAAAAAAAAAAAAAAAAAAAGGTAAAAAGAAAGAAAGGAATTCTGAATTCCAATTAAAAAACAGAAGTTGTTACACTAATGAAGAGCAAAGCTCAGTTTTATCCTGCTTACAAGAGATGCAAAATGAAAATACACATCGGAAGGCTGATGCTACTATATTGATATCAGAACGGTAGATTTCAAACCAATAAATATTACCAGAGACACAGAGAAATATTTCCTAATGATATGTCATTTTTAAAAGAACACTTTAAATGTGTAAATGTGTATGCATCTAATAACAGGTCTTCAGATAGATGAAACTAAATTTATAAAACTAAAGAGAAAAATAGAAAAATTCACAAACACAGACAAATATTACAGCACACAGTTCTGAGTAGTGAATAGAAAAAGTAGAAAATAAATCACTGAGCCTAATGGAAGGTTACAATGCTATCAATTAAGTGGACTTAACTGACATTTATAAAATGTAATAACAACACATTGAACAATACTATAGTCATTTTAAGTGCATGTAGAACATTTTCCTTGATAGATCAAATTCTGGAAATGAATTAAGAAAGTATTCTCCCATGAATTCTGTTAAACATCATACCTCTTAGGGGTTCTTATTTATTGCAATATGGCAAGAAAAAGAAATACAACACACATGGATCAGCACAAAAATGAATAAAATGCTTTATATATGACATACTAACATAGAAAATCCTTATAAATATATGAAAATGCCCTACTATAACTAATAAGCAAATTTAGCAATGTCATAAGATACAAAGTTAATGTTAAAATGTCTACTGCATTTCCATATACCTACTAGAGACGTTGGAAATAAAATTTAAATAATTATATCTTAGCATCACAAAATATAAAATACTTAACAATACATTTAATAAAATGTGTTATTTCTTTAGTAAAACCTCAGAACATTGTAGGGAGAAAGTTAAAAAGACCTACACAAATGAAGGCATATATCATGTTCAAGAACAAGATGGCTCAGTGTTTTTAATAAGTCAATTTTCCCAAAATTGATCTACAGATTGAAAAACAACTCATTCAAATTTCAAATACAAACCACTGCTCAACGAAATAAAAGAGGACACAAACAAATGGAGGAACATTCCATGCTTATGGATAGGAAGAATCAATATCATGAAAATGGCCATAATGCCCAAGGTAATTTATAGATTCAATGCCATCCCCAGCAAGCTACCAATGACTTTCTTCACAGAATTGGAAAAAAGCTACTTTAAAGTTCATATGGAACCAAAAAAGAGCCTGAATTGCCGAGAAAATCCTAAGCAAAAGCAACAAAGCTGGAGGCATCATGTTACCTGACTTCAAACTATACTACAAGGCTGTTGTAACCAAAACAGCATGGTACTGGTACCAAAACAGAGATATAGACCAATGGAACAGAACAGAGCCCTCAGAAATAACACCCCACATCTACAGCCATCTGATCTTTGACAAACCTGACAAAAACAAGAAATGGGGAAAGGATTCCCTATTTAATAAATGGTGCTGGGAAAACTGGCTAGCCATATGGAGAAAGCTGAAACTGGATCCCTTCCTTACACCTTATAAAAAATTAATTCAAGATGGATTAAAGACTTAAGTGTTAGACCTAAAACCATAAAAACCCTGGAAGAAAACCTAGGCAATACCATTCAGGACATAAGCATGGGCAAGAACTTCATGACTAAAACACCAAAAGCAATGGCAACAAAAGCCAAAATTAGCAAATGGGATCTAATTAAACTAAAGAGCTTCTGCACAGCAAAAGAAACTACCATCAAAGTGAACAGGCAACCTACAGAATGGGAGAAAATTTTTGCAATCTACCCATCCGACAGTGGGCTAATATCCAGAATCTACAAAGAACTGAAACAAATTTACAAGAAAAAATCTTGTAAATCCTCCCCCAACCCCCCACCCCATGACAGGCCCTGGTGTGTGATGTTCCCCGCCCTTTGTCCAAGCATTCTCATTGTTCAATTCCCACCTATGAGTGAGAACATGCGGTGTTTGGTTTTCTGTCCTTGCAATAGTTTGCTCAGAATGATAACATGTGGTGTTTTCACACCTGGTAAAGACCATCCTACTCTATACTTCTGAGTTCATGTTTTATAGAATCCACATGCAAAGGAGATCACTTACCTTTCTGTGCCTGGCTTGTTTCACTAAACCTAATGTCCTGCAGGTTCATTTGTGTTGTTGCAAATGACAGGCTTCCTTCCTTTTTAAGTCTGATTACTATTGCATTGTGTATGTACACCACAATTTCTTTATCCACTCATCTGTTTATGAACATAGGTTGATTCTACATCTTGCCTATTTTGAATAAAGCTGCAATGAACACGGGAGTGTAGGTATCTCTTTGACAAGTTGATTTTTTTCTTTTGGATATATACTCAGAGGAGGAATTACTAAATCATATGGTAATTCTATTTTTAATTTTTTGAGGAGTCTTCAAGCTGATTTTCATAAATGTTTTTCAAATTTACATTCCCACCAACATTATAGCAAGATTCCCTTTTCTTTACATCCTTGTCAACACTTATCTATTATCTTTTTGATAATAGCTATTCTCACAGGTGTCCAATGGTATCTCATTGAAGTTTTAATTGGCATTTCCCTGATGATTGGTGATGCTGAGTGTTTTTTTTCTTATATTTGTTGGCCATTTATATGTTTTCTTTTGAGAAATGTCAATTTCTGTACCTAAATATTTATATCTTTTTCCCAGATTTGTAAGGTTTTCAATTATTATCTCTTTAAATAAGCCTTCTGTCACTCTTTTTCCTCTTTCTTCTACTTCTTTTAACTCCTGTTATGTGAAAGCTAGCACTCTTGTTGCAATCCCATAGATTCTGGAGGCTTTCTTTATTCATTTTTATTCTTATTTCTTTTTTCTGTGTATTTTCAAGGAAACTGTTTTCAACTTTACAGATTCGCCATTTAATTAATTCTGCTGCTCATGTTCTCTTACGTTTTTTACTGCATTCATTGCATTTTTCAGATTCAGCCTTTCTAGTCCTTTTGGTTGTAATTTCAATCTCTGTGAAATTTCTTATTGTGTTCATTTATGTTGTTTTCTGGTTTCATTGAGTTTTTTCTCTGTATTTTCTTTAAGTTTGCTGAGCTTCTTTAAAACAATTATTTGAATTTTTTGCCAGGCATTTTGTAAATTTCTCTTTCTTTGAGATCAGCTTCTTGAAAATTATTGTGTTGGCTGGGTGCGGTGGCTCATGCCTGTAATCCCAGAACTCTGAGAGTCCAAGGCAGGCGGATCACTTGAGGCCAGGAGTTCAAGACC
Organism: Hylobates moloch; assembly: GCF_009828535.3. Lineage (NCBI taxonomy): Eukaryota > Metazoa > Chordata > Mammalia > Primates > Hylobatidae > Hylobates > Hylobates moloch. The sequence continues at coordinate 164,076,986 of NW_026652278.1, read as the reverse complement.
AGCCTGGCCAATATGGTGAAACTGTCTCTACTAAAAATACAAAAATTAACCAGGCTGGTGGCTTGCACCTGTAATCCCAGCTCCTTAGGAGGTTTAGGCAGGAGAATCATTTGCATCTGAGAGGCATCTGAGATCACGCCACTGCACTCCAGTGACAGAGCGAGACTGCATCTCAAAAAAAAAAAAAGAAAGAAAAGAAAGAAAATTATTGTGTTGTTTTGGTGATATGTCTGCCTGGTTTTCATGTTTCCAGTTGGCTTATATTGATGTCTGTGCAGTTGGTGATGCAATCATCTCTTCTAGATGTCACAGGATGATTTTGATGGCAAAGAAACTGCTATAGGAGTATGTGAAAGTGCAGCAGTATGATGTTTATTCAGCTCTGTCAACTAAGGCCAGTGTGATGAAGATTGCAGGGATCCTCAGAGGCCAACATTTTAGATATTTGCAGCAGTGGTAATCATTGGTAATGGCTGTTAGGGTCCTTCCAATGTCTATTTCTTTCACTGGGAAAGTCAATGTCAAGGGCATCCTTCTTGACACCGGTGGTAACTTGGGAGCTTGTTTGCAGTGACAAGTTGGCATCTGACAATTGGCATCTGTTGAGCAGCCACCAAGCCAAATCCTGAATCCTAGGCACACATGTAAGGACTTTCGCTCTGGAATCTGGAGTAGCTATGGCTCCAGTGCCTGGGACACAGCCATCTTCTCTACTGCATTGGTAACCGTGCAAGGTGCTTGAGCTTGTGAAACAACCAGAAAGCCAAGGACAGGAGCACAGGCATGAGAAGAGCTCCAGTGGCTCTGGGATTAAGTGTGTAGCTGAGCTCTCTTTGGCAGCTGAATTGGTATCTAGAGCACAGATATGTATAGAGAAACTTTGAATCCCAGGCCAAGGATGTGAACTAGCTTGCTATGGCAGTGGCTCCTGTGTATGAGGCATAAGTGTGAGCTGTGGAGCCACAGAGAGGTGTCTGAAGTGTGGACACTTGCAGAGCAGCTGTGGCTCAGGTCTCACGGACAGATGTAGGAAGAGGTAGCTCTAGTCCTGGAGCATCACAACAGCAGCTGATTATTAGGGCAGGGGGTGCGGCTGCATCTCCTCTCTGTGTTTCCTGACAGGAATGACTGTTGGTTACCTCAGTGGCAAAAGATGCTCGTGTTGTCTGTGGACCAGGCAGCTGAACTCCATAGCTGTTCCCCCTGCATAAACTAGTACTGATAGCATCCGCTTTTTTTCTTATTCCCTGGTCATCTCCTGGCATCTCAGTTATTGTTATCACCAAAAATCCATTCTGTGTAGATGTTCTCTTTTTTGCTCCACTTTGTTGCTGCAGATTTTTATTTTAGTTTATAATGGAAACAAATTTATTTCTTGCAGTTCTAGAGGCTGAGAAATTGAAGGGTGTGGCACTGCCATCTGGTGAAGGCCTTCTTGCTCAGTCCTAACATGGTGGAAGGCATCACATGGTGAGAAAACAAGTGTGTGCTAGCTCAGGTCTCTTCCTCTTCATGTAAGGCTACCAGTCCCATCCTGGTGATCCCGACCTGATAACCTTATCTAATCCCAATTACTTCCCAAAGGCCCCACCTCCAAATACATCAATATATGCATTTGAGGATTAGGTTTCCAACTCATGAAATTTGAGGACACATTCAAACCATAATATCCTCTTTTTTTTTCTCATGACATTGACTTCTTGAAGAGTCCAGCAAAGTTGTTTTCTTCTGATGTTGGTAACTTTTATCCATCCGTTTAATTTAACACATTCAATTAAATCAATGTACTTGTATTAGGCTGCTTTTGCATTGCTATATGGAAATACCTGAGGCTGGGTAATTTATAAAGAAAAGAGGTTTAATTGGCTCACAGTTCTGCAGGCTACAAAAGCATGGCACTGCTATCTTCTCAGCTTCTGGGAGGGCCTCAGGGAGCCTTTATTCATGGTAAAAGGTGAAGCAGGAACAGATACATCAAAGGGGCAATGAGAAGGTGTATTGTGGGATCTGGCCAGCAGCCTGCAATGCAACGGGGCTCTCTCCTTGTTCCTAGGTGGATCAGCAGGTTGAGAAATAATAGACACACACAAGATAGTGAAAGCTGGGTCTAGGGGGGTCACCACTTTCTGGTCCTATGGTGCCAACAATGCACTGGATATACTAGCAATTATTATTAAGTTTAGTGAGGGCAGGGGTAGGTTAGTGAGGGATTTAAGGTCATTTGATTATGAGGTGAGATGGTCATATGGGGATGAAGTAATTCTTTAACATAACATTTGTATGTAGAAGTACAGTACATTTGTATGTAGAAGTACACTATACAGAGATAAGAATGTACAATATAGTGTGTGCGTCAGTAATTTCTAACAGAGCCTTAAAACAGAAACACAATCTTTCCATAACCTATAATTAGCAAGATATTAATCAGCAGTAACAGTTGCAGCACAAGCTGGTTACAAACAATCCATAGAAACAGGACATGAAGCTAGACAACTGGTTAGACCAGAAATTCTCAGAAGGGTGTAAGCCTTAACCCTAAAGAGGCCTAGAAGAGCCGTGGCAAGATGAGCGCGTTTATAGCCCTATCTTATCCATATGGACAGGTGCCCCCTATGCATCCGTTTATAGGCTCTCTACAAGGGTTGCATTCCATTCCCAGAGCTATGAACATCTGCTTTTCTGGGATAGGAATCTTGGTGATGTGAAACCTCCCTGACTGCACATCCGTTCATAGGCTCTCTGCAGGGGGAAGCACATCACACGCTGTTGGCTAGTTCTGGCAGCCCAACCTGGCATTGTCTTTACACAATCCTGCATGCAATTTTGTATTTACAATGATCAGGAGCATTTCATCTTTTATTCCATAGCAATAGTTTCGGGGCATCTCCCTACAGAGGTGGGGTGTCACACACCATGAGAAGTCAGTTACTATTGTGAAGACAGCATCATGCCATGAGAGATCCACCCCCATAACCCAAACACCTCCCAGTTAGAATGTAAATATTAGAAAGAAAAATTATTTTGTTTTCAGGTATTTTTCATCACAGAAACATTTATCTAAGGAAATATAATTAGTAAACATAGTTTGAAACAGAGAAAAATAAAGATAGCCTAATTTGCTATATTATGTCAAATGTAAGACCACGTGTTATTTTAAAAATTGTAGGGCTGGGCACAATGGCTGACACCTGCAACCCCAACACTTTAGGAGGGCAAGGCAGGAGGACTGCCCAAGCCCAGAAGTTTGAGACCATTGCTGCGTATTTTTAAATGGGTCCTTTGGCTCACCCAGGACTATTTTGTTTGTGGTTAGATGTCTTTAGTTGTTTTATTGTGAGGGATAGAATATGCTATATCTTACTCTTCCATATTGGTCACTTCATTTCTCTCCCAAAAATAATTCTTAATAATTGTAACTAAAGACATATGTGAAAAACCAATCATAGCCCTCTACTTACTAGAAATGAATGGGCTGCCTGAATCTTCAGAGAAGCCATTTTTTTCTTCTTTAGATGGAGCAGAGAGCAGACTCAGTGAAGGTCTGATTAATGTTTCTTCTTTCTCCTACATGGACAGAAATTGATGGAACAACAAAGTTATTTAAAAGTGATGTCTCCAAAGTGGTATCTTAACCCTATTCATAATACAGGTAAACAAGAGTGAAGGAAGAGCTTTCTGTTGATCTGTTTGTTCAGAAAATTCGGGAAAGTTGTTATAGAGGGCAATTAATTATGTGCCAAATCAATTATCATTTATGAAGTCTAGTGTTCATAATGTATTTCATTATTATTGATCTAAAAGAGAAACACCTTATCTATTGTGCGTGTGTGTGTGTGTGTGTGTGTGTGTGTGTGTGTGTGAAGAAAGGAAAAACATAGCTTTACCTAACATGAAAATATAAAATAGTTTTTCATATTTGGCACTGCTGATTTTAAAGCATTGTTATGTATATGGAACAATGAATTTTAAGATGTATACAATACAGTTCTTAGTGGATTTGTATATATGTTTAAATAATCAATTCAAACAAGTTTACACTTTATGGAGAGTCAGTATTGTGGTAAGAATGTAATCTGGAGCCAGATTTCTTGAGCTAATTGCCTTAGATAAATGTGCGGCAATGTTTCCAACTGTATAACAGAGACCATATGAGAATTAAGAGTTAATACATGAGTCATGCTCAAAACAGTGGTTAACACAAATAAGTTTGTCTATTGTCATTATTACTATGACTAGTATTACCACCAATATATGTAAAGCACTGAATACCATGAACACAAAATCATGGTATTACAAATGGCGTGATTCTGCAGTGCTAAGATACGTTCATCACCCTCTTTTAAAAAATACGGTTTTGGAGGTATTTATATATGGGTATATTTTCCTAGGTAGTGCCTTTAAGCTACAAAAAATAGCACATTTATTTAGAGATTTGGAATAAATATATACAAAAAATAAAAATCCAAGTAAATATACCTCAATGAGATGAAATTTTTACTGAATGAGACATGTACGGGGGTTGAGGAAGCAACAGTCAGTGCAGCTCCAGAAAACTTCATGGAGTGGGAAAAATCTGTGCCTAACTTTGCTAGAGCAGCTAAAGCAGCCTTTAAAAGAATGAATCTTAGTTAAACACCAGAAAGGAGGGAAAGGAAGAAAGCTTCCGGTAAGGGGAACAACTTAATGTACAAACGAAATGATGAGGAGAATGCTGAAGTCTGTTTTTCAGATTAATATCTCTATAGTGTGAGGCTAGATTTCAATACATTTTAAGATCTGATATAAAGCATGTTTACTTTGTCCTAACCAAAATAGGTGAGAATCTAATATTTCTAAATAGGAGATATCATAATGAAAATGTCTCTGAAAGAAGGTCAGTTAGGCAGTAACATCTGATTCCTGTTGCAGAGCATTGAAAATGGAGAGACATGACCAGTAAAGCTGATAGTCTAAGATGTGACTGATAAAGATGATAGTCTAATAATCATTGCATAAGGTAAAATATGATTTGCTTCTTTGGATATTTTCCAAGGAAATTGTGTATAGAAAAGCAGAAGAGTAAGGTTTAGTAAAGTTGTATAGTGAATAAACTTTGACCTTTAGGATCTGAACTTGCACACTGATTTTTGCTCTTTTCATAAAGTGTGTGGAGAAAAATATAAATAGCAGGTCTTTCAATAAACGCAATTATAAAACAGGGCAATTTACACTTTATCAAATTTTGAGGTCTTATATAGATAAAACTTTTTCGTATTTATTTCTCTATATAGCTTAATCAACTTGTATTTATGTATTTCATCTAATAATTTAGAAATGATTAAAGATTTCTGGATAAAGCAAGACAATTGCATGTTGACATGTTCAATAAGCTGATGATAACTACAATATTGATTTCCAGTGAAGGCAGGCATGTCTTTCACCAGGGAGGCACAAAGGAAACATAAAATCATTTTTCCGTGTATATAATTGTGTATGACACCATCCTCTTGTACCCTAACAGGAAGCAGAGCTCAGTCTTGTTTTATATCCATACTTTCTTCTTCTCTCATCTTCCTAACAAAATAGGATATAAGTTATTCTAGGTCAGAAAACTAGAGGTGGTTTTTCCTTCTTTTCTAATTAGATAGTTCATGATGGGATGAGCCAGATATTTGACACATCTATAGTAAGTCCTCATTTAGTGTTGTTGATAGGTTCTTGGAAACTCTGACTTTAAGCAAAATGATGTGCTGTATGCCATAGCAGCTTAACTCTTGTTTGTATCAATTAGCCTATCATAAAATTGGTTCCATTTCACAGTATATCGTTTCGCTTAAATTTGCAGTTTTCAAGAAACTGTCAATGACATCAGGTGAGGACTTACTACATTTCAAATGAAATGCCATTTTGAATCACTTCATGCTTATTCCTGAATACATAATTTGTACAATATAGCAGACATTTCCCTGATAATCAAGAAAATTTGGCTATATTATTTGAGGCATTTCAGGTATTAAAATTTTGAGAAAGATGCCCTCACTACTAGCATATATGTTTTATTAGCTTTATTTTGTCTGTCATTTTTCTATCTTTTTTCAGTAGCTATTTTATATTAATAAATGTTAATGTTTCGTGATTAAAATCTAAAATATATATGAATAAAAAAATACAAAGTATCCACTGACATGTATCAAGTGATTATAAAAGGACAATTTTGAAATAAAAAGATAATTTAAAAAATATATTAGCGGTACAGCATACTTTAATGAACACAGATAAAAACAAATGAAATAATAACATCATTTTCAAGCCTACTGATTCATATATTTAAATGTGTAGTCTATTCAAGACAGATGCTTATTCCAATTTTCACAGCTTTATTGAATTCATTTTTAATTAGTCATCCTGCTGATTCCCCCAGGCCTCAATTTAGTCTACAAATTTGTGGATTGTTAGTTTTGAGCCAATTTGATTTTTTTTTGGTTATTTATTTTAGGAAGAATTATCCCTGCAGCAATTTTCTTCTACCTGCTATGAGCAGAGATTCCTTAGCTCTTATATTTTAACTATGTATTTATTTCAATCAATTTTCTCTTCTTAAGATATTTATATATGAAGTCTGTGTGTGTGTGTGTGTGTACCTACAGACTAGAAGAAAATACTTACAAATAATATATCTGTAAAGGATTTGTATTCAGAATATCTAATAAATTCTTATAACTTGTTAATAAGAAGCCAAAACCCATAAAATGGACAAAAGATTTGTGTAGACATTCAGTAAAGATCTATTAAAGGCTTAAAGGTTTATGAAAAGGTCTTCAACGTTATTAGTCATTAGGAAAATGTAAATTTAAACCAGAAAGAAATACCACTGCATGTACAAGAAAAACTATTGTAAAATAAAAAGACAGTACTGACTTTTGATGAAGACATGAAAAAGCAAGGTATTACATATTGCTTGTGGAAATGTAATATGTTGTAGACAGTTTCAGAACAGAAATAGTGTGCTTGCTTTTATAAAAATTTGAACATAAATTTTCCACGTGACCTAAGAAATAAAAACATATATCCACACAAAGATATCTACCTGATGATTATAGAGAGATTATACATAAGGGCCAAAACCTGAAAATAATCCATTGTTTATCAACTGGTAAATGGATAACCAAAACTTGGCACAGCCATGTAATGAAATACTACATGGAACAGCTAGAGAAAAAATTATTAAAGAAATAGGTATTCTTAAAAACTCTGTCATGCAGTATGACCAAATTTACACTTGAAACAATACAACTAACAGACGCAGAAAACTCATGGCACATGGTACATGCTCAGTGTGAGATCATGCACAGCATTAAGAAACAACTCTAAATACTTAAAAAAAGAAATCACACTGACTATATTGATTGATAACAATAAAATTAATGTTTAAATACATAATAATAATATATTATGAGATGTAATAATTTGTAAACTAAACAACTTCTAAATAATCCATGCATAAAGAAATAATCACAATAGAAATTACTGAATATTTTAAACTGAAGGATACAGAAAAAAAGGAACAGAATAAGTTTATCATTTCAAAGAGCAGGAAAATGGGTAAAAACCTAGGTGGATCAATCAAGAAAAAACTAAGTGAATGGAAATGATCAATATCAAGAATAGCAGAGAGATTATTCCTGTAAATTCTCTAGACATATAATAGCTAGAAAAATAGTATATACATGTTTACGAAACCTTTATGATAACAAGTATAATTAATACATTTTTTAAAAAAAAACACATTAACAAAGTGACACAAGATGAAACGGAAAATACAAATAGTTCTATATTGGCTTCATTGTCAACAACCTTTCTACAGAGAAACTCAGCACAATATTGTTTCACTGGTGAATTTCATAAAACAAAAAACTAGTTTGGTATCTACACAAACTAGTTCTGGAAATACAGATGGAAACTGTATACACACTGGAAACAAAAAGAAGTTTTTTAAAAGGTAGAAATTTTCTTAAATGTTTTTAAAGCCTAAGACATATTAGCAGAAATTAATGCTTTTGAAGAGGTAGTCAGTAAACTCAAGTGAGGAAAGAATAACTGACCTTGAAGACAAGTCTATAGTAACTTCTCAGCTGTAACACAAAAAGAAAAAAAAAAGATGAAGAAATAAACACTCAAGAACACTCAGGAATTGTGGAACAATATCAAAAGAGGAACATATATGTAATGGGAATACTAGAGGGAAAGAAACTAGAAAGTAATAATGGTCAAAATTGAGGACACAAAAATAATCCACAGATCAGGACACTCAGAAAACACCAACTACGGTAAAGATTAAACACACACACACACACACACACACACACACACACACACACACCACATAGAAACATAGTACTAAAACTGCAGGGGGGAAGAAAAGACAAATAGAAAGTCTGGAAGGAAGCTGCTGGATGAGAGGCACTTACAGAACCCCTAGGATAAGAATGACAGCCAATTATTTCCTGAAATAATGGAAACAAGAAGATAATACAGTCAAATCTTTAAATTATTGAAAAATAAATCCTGCCAATCTAGAATTTTATGTCTACATATTATACTTTAGAAATGAATGATAAATAATGTCATTCTTAAGCCCAAACTGAGGATAGTTATTGACAACAGACCTCTCATGGAAATACTTAAAGTTTTTCAGGAGAAAGGAGAATGGGATAAGTAAGAATCCTGAATTTCCATGAAAAAGAATATCAAAGAAAGAATGATTAAAAGTAAAGTAAAAATCTCTTTTTATTTTTCTTAATTGAGTTAATATCTGTTTGCTTAAAGCAATGATAACAATATATTGGATGATTATAGAATATGGATAACTAAGGTAATGAAAACAATATCAGAAGAGACAGAAGGGAGAATTTGAAACACACTACTCTATGATCTCTACATTATGTGTTATTTCAAGATGAACTAAGAATATTTAACAACATGTAATGCAAACCAAGCTTCATCAAAAGAATGTGAAAAAAAACAAAGTATAACTGACATACCAAATAAAATGGAATCATATAAAATTCCTAATTAAAAACCAGACAAGGTAGAAAAGAGCTGGAAAAAAAGTAACAAAGAACAAATTTAATGAATAGAAAAATATTATAAATAAATGTAGTACATTGCAATCCAACTATATCAATAATCACTTTGAATATGAATGTTCTAACAATAATAGTTATTGTCAGACTGGATAAAATACAAGCCCCAACTGTATCTGTCAGCAATAAACCCATTTTAAATATAAAAATTCTTATAGTTTAAAATTAAAAGCATGGAGAAAGTTACCATGCTAACGCTAAGCAAAAGAAAGCTGTAACAAATATATTTTAGATAAAGTAACATTTTGAAGAAATAAATTCTCATGGATAAAGAGGTCCACTGCATAATGATAAAGAGGTCAGTTCTCCAAAAAGAATACAATTCTAGCTTGTATGTACCTAACAACAAAACATCAAACTACTTGAGGCTAAAGCTGATGAAAATGAAATTTGAAAGTGACAAATCCGTAATCATAATTGGAGAACTTAATATCCCTTCCCCTGTCTCAAATCCATAATTGATAGGTAAAGCAGGCAGAAAACCAACAAGGATATAGACACCTGAAAATAAATAATCCATTTGATCTAAATAACATCTATAGAACATCCCATCCCAAAACAGTAGTACACATATTTCTCAATTTTGCATTGATATTCACCAAGGTAGATCACAGTACCATAAAATACATCTGAAAAAATTTAAAAGAATAGCAATCATGCAACATATTTTTCTCTGGTTGCGATGGAGTTAATCTGGAAAAGAATAACAAAAAAATGACTAGAAATATCCAAATAGTTGGAAAATAATCAACACACTTCCAAATAACACATGAGTCAAAGAAGCCTCAAGAGAAATTTAAAAATATTTTGAACTAAATGAGAATGAAAATAACATGAAAATTTGGTTGATGCAGAAAGAGCAGTATCTATGAGGGAAATTTACACCAGTAAGTGCACATATAAAAAAGAAAATAAAGTTAAAATTAATGACTTAGAAACTTAAATTAGAATTAATTACTTAATCCAGTTAATAAGTTCCTAAATTCCACCTTAGAAAAGTGCAGAAATAATAGCATATTAAAGTTAAATTAACCATAAAAATAATATAAAATATAGCAGAAATAAATGGAATTCAAATTTTCAAAGATAGAAAAAATTATGAAAACCCAAAACTGATATTTTTAAAAAAATTAATAATATTAAGAAACTTCTAGTCAGGCTAATCAGGAAAAAAATGGAAAGGACGCAAATTGACAACATCAGTCATGAAAGAGGTTTCATTATTGCTGATTCAACAGACACTGAAAGGATAACAAAGGAATACTTTGAACAACTATATGCCATGAATTTCATTACTTAGATTGTACAAATTTCATAGAAGACACAAACTGCTAAACTTGCTTAAGAAAAATATATAACTGGAATAGTTCCATATTTATAAAAGCTATACAATTCAGAGTTAAACACTTTTAAAAATAAAACACAATCACAGGTAGTTTTAATAGTGTACTCTACCAAATATTTTAAAAGTGTAATGCTGATTCTGCTCAGTTATTTTCCAAAATTAAAATGAAGAGTAATACTTCTCAACTAATCTTAGGAGCCCAACATCACTGTATACAAAATCAGGTAAATATATTACAAGAAAAAGACACCATAGGCCAGTACAGCTTATGAAAATAGACACAGAAATCCTTAAAAAACATTAGGAAATTGGATATGGCAAAGATAAAAAGTATGGTATAGCAGTACAAGGAGAATTCATTACAAAAATGCAGACTGATTAAACATATGTAAACCAGTCTTTGTAGTTCAGAATAACTGCATGGCTATTTCTGTAAATGCAGAAAAAATAGACAATATTAGCATCTTTTAAAAATACAAAATTCTCAAAAATATAAGAACAATAGAAAAACAAGTAAATTCCTTAATGTAATAAATGGTATATATGAAAAATTTATAGCTACCACTGTATTTAATGGTTAAAGATGAAATACTTTCTCTCTAACATCATGAACTGGGCAAAATATCCTCTTCTGAGATCCTTCATCAACATTATATTGGACATCTTAGCTTGTGCAATAAGCCAGGCCAATAAGATATAAGATCTATATATTGGAAAGAAAAAATAAATCTGTGAATTTACAGATGACATCATGTAATTAACTTCAAAGTATCCTAAAAAATCCTAGAACTAGTAAGCCAGCATAACGAGGTCATATGAAACAATATTAATTTATAAAAGTTAAATTTTTATTTATATTATCAACAATGTAAAAGTGGAATTTTTTAATGCAATTTTAAATTTTATAAAAAATGGAAGTACTTGGGCAAAAATCTTCCAAAATATGTACAGGTGTACAGGATTTATATATGGAAAGGTATAAAACACTGATTGAAAAAATTAAAGACCTAAATAAATGGAAAGATATTCTATGTTCATGAATCAGAAGACTTATTATTAAGAGGTTAATTTGCCAGAGTGATCAATTCAGTACAGTCAATAAGGTTATTGAGTCAAAATCTCAGTAAGGTTTTTAGAGATATTGACATCCTGGTTCTTAGTTGGATACAGAAGCAAATAACCTAAAAGAGCCAACACAATTCTGAAAAAGAACAAAAATAGAAGACTCACATGACTCAATTTTCTGATTATCATAAAGCTACTTTAGTCAAGACAGAAGGATTCTGGTGAGAGAATAAATACATTGATCAGTGAAATCGAAAAGAGAGATCAGAAAGAGAGATGAATCCATGCAAATATATTCAACCAATTTTGACAGAGGCAAAATGACATTTTGATGGAGAATGGCTAAAATTTTTGCTGGAACAATTGGATGTCTATATGAAAAGAAAGAATCTAAAATAAATTCTTATACAATCATATCAAAATGAGTCATAGACATCAATGTAAAATGAAAAATTATAACACTTTTTGGTGAAAACATGGGAAAAAATCTACAGAACATAGGATTGGTAATGAATTCTTAGACACAATACAAAAAATATAATCTATGAATAGAAACATGATTAAACTTTAAATTAAAATATTTTTGTTCTAAGACTACATTATTAAGAAATACAAGTTTCAAGCTGGACAAAAACTTTTGTAAATCAAGTATTTGGTAAAAGACTTATTATGAATCTATACAAAGAGCTCTTAAAACACAGTAATAAGAAAGAAAAGCCCCAGTTGAAAAGAAAACATAGATCCAAACAGATGACACCTCACCAGAGAAGATAGATGAACTGCAAATAAAATATGAAAAAAATGCATATATTTGTTACTGGGGAAATGCAAATGAAAAACAATAAATGAGAAACCACTATACAATTGTTAAACTGGCTAAAACCTCAAAACTATAAAATCCAAGTTGTGCAGAGAATGCAGAGCAAGAACTCTTTTTCATTGCTGCTATGAATGCAAAATAGTCCAACCATTTTCAAAGACAGTTTGGCACTTTCTTATAAAGCTAAATATAGTCTTACTATGAGATCCAGAAATCTTTCCATGTATTTATACAGCGGAATTGTAAACATGTTTACACAAAACCTGCATGAAAATGTTTGGATCAGCGCTCAACTGCCCACCCCTTAACTTTGGGACATACACAGTGACTTATTTCCAATGGCGACAGTATGGAAATGAGGAAGGGAGAGTCACATTACAGTAGAGAAATCTGAGACAGACTACCTAAGCCAAGTGACAAAGGTTAGCCTCATCATAGATATGTCATGTTGACATCATGCACCCTAGACATGGTGTGATAAAAATGGTACTTCTGTCATTGTCCTCCTTCATACTCAAAATTCTGTTTAACCTTAAAAAAAGAAAACTCCCAATTAGAGAAACTTTTACAAAACACCTGAGCAACATTCCTCAATTATATCAAGGCCATCAAAAATCAGGAAAGCCTGCAAAAAAGTCACAGCCAAGAAGAGCCTAAGAAGACATGACCAACTGTAATGTGGTCTCCCAAATGGGACTCTACTACAGAAAAAGAACAGTGGGGGAAAAAAAGAAATCTGTACAAAGTATGGACTTTATAACTCGTCAAAACTGTTTTAAAATAATTTTTTAAATGTTATTGAACTTAGAGGCAACATGATACATAAATTGGAGAGGTAATACACACTGCTTGCCTGCATTTAAATCAAGATGATTTAAAAATAACTAAGGGAATTGTGTTTTATACTACATTTCTTTCCCAAGTCAATATTTCCTGTTATTTCAAAATACTGGTGCTATTAATTAATGATGAGCAAGCTTTTTTACATATTTAATCTGTTTCCTGTGCACTCTGTAGTGTAGTTTCCTATCCATCTATAATTAGATGACTTTCGTTTTGTACAGTAATTTTCCTGACTCAACTTTGTAGATTGTTAGTTTTATTTCTTAAACCTCTCATTTTATATTAAAAATATGATATGGACTAAAACAGATACATCTCCACCTACCGTAATTAAACATATATTTGGGTACTGAATTTTAGAAGTATATTTCAGAAGGTATGACTTGTTTCCACACCCAAATAAGGCAAAAAGCTAGTGTAGTTAAGGTTGGCTGAGAAGTACATAGGAAAAGGTTTCTGAAGGTCTTGTTTTTGAAACTTACATTTTTTGTTACCTAATCCTTTCTGTGCTTTATATTATTAAAAATTGCATGTAAATAAAATATGTATACTTTGTGTTGCTTCCCCTTTTTAACCCCTCTGCAAGAATAAATTCTGTCCTCAGTTTTAACAGTATAGATTACTTTCACCTGTTTTTTTGCTTTATATAAGTGGAATAATGTAATATGTATGTACTATTTTGTAGCTGATTTATTTCACTCATTTTTTGGTAAGTTTATCCATATTGTAGCAAACATTTGTAGAGCATTCTTTCTTATTCCTTTATACTATTTCAGCATGTAAATATGCCTTAAGTTATTGATCTAGGCTACCACTGATGAGCATTTATATGGTGGGTGCCAGTTTTCAGCTAGCATGATGAATATTTCTATGAACATATTAGTTCATGTCCCTCAGTAAAAATATGGAGACACGTATGTCTAGCCTATAACTCAGATTGTAATTCATCAGAATACATGTGTATGTTCATGTTTAGTAGACAGATCAAAGCAATTATCCAATGTGTTTCAACGAATTTCCACAACTAACACCAATATAATAGAGTTCTAATTAATCCATATCCTTGCTGACCTTTGATATATTCCAAAATTTTAATTTTAGCCATTCTGTTTGGAAAATGTTATCAAATTGCAGATTAAATTTCCATTTCTCTGATAATTAAAAAGTTGATTGCCTTTTCATATTCTCACAGACCACTAGATACTCTCTTTGGAGAAGTGACGGAGTTCTTTGCCCAATTTTCTGTAGGTTTGTCTTTCTCTAACCTTAATATTTTGAAGGAGTTGTCTTAGTCAGTTCAGGGCTGCTATTGCAAAATACCATAAACTGAGTGGTTTATAAACAATCAAAGTGTATTTCTCTCAGTTCTGGAGGCTGAGAAATTGAGGATCAGGACACTGGCAGATTTAGTGCCTGGTGCGGGCCCAAGTCCTGGTTCATATACATCCAACTCCTAACTGTGTCCTCATGTAGCAGAAGGAAGTCAGGGAACTCTCCAGGGTCTCTTTCTTAAGGCCTCCAGTCTCATGAGGATTCCACCCTCATGACCTAATCACCTCCCAAAGGCCGTGTCTCCTAATACCATCACATTTAGGATTAGGGTTTCAGCATATTAATTTAGGGAGAACACAAACATTCATTCTACAGCAAGTCCTATGTATTTCGTACTGTATATGAATCTTTTCCCATAGATGCATTGTGTAAATATATTCTCCAAATAAATAAAGGATTTGTGTTTTCATTCTTTTAATTGTGTTTTTGGAAGAGTAGACACTCTTATTTTTAACGTCTTATATATCAAATATTTTTAACTTATTCAATTTTTAAAGTAAGTTTGCCTATTCTGTTGTCACAAGTCATCTGTCTGTGTTTTCCTTTAATAGATCTATTGATTTCTCTTTGACATTGACATCTTAAATCAGTCTGAAATTGGCTTTAGGGTACAGTTTGAGGTAGTGATAAAGATACATCGTTTTTACATGGATATCAATGGACCCAACAAAAGCTTCTGAAAAGATGATTTGGCCTCTCTATTCTACTTCACTGCTTAGTATCTATTTTAATTTCCATAGCTTTATAATAAGCTTGAATATCTGATAGTGTTTTTTTTCTCCTTCAAAATACTACATTTTTCTTTTTCTTCAAAATGCCATGGGGATGGGAGTTTCAGAGTGACTATATGAGGAGCTTGACATACCGTTTTCTCCACACAACAACAATTCAAATGATGAAAAATTTAAAAATGTTTAATGTTGCTGACAATTGTCCTAAGATCATACAACAATTGGAGAAACATTTACCCGAACAAATCTTCTAAATCTTGGTAGAAGAGAAAAAAATCTACGGCACTTGACCTTTATCTGTGATACTGTCTATATTCTGTACAGATGTGGCCAAGAAAAAGAGAGTTCACTCAACCCCAAGCTCTGAGGCTAGTGCTATGGATTCACCCGAATAAGAACAAATATCAGACTTACCTAATTCCATCTCCAGCTTCCTGTTATAAAAACTATATTTTGTGTTACCATGAACCAGGTCAACCACCCAGCTTCCACTTACAGAGTGAGAGTTCTTCCCCAGGCACAACAGGCCTAGATTACTGAGTCCTCTGTTTTCCTTGCCCCAGTGTGCTTATAGATCAGAGGTTCTATGCCAGGGGGAGCAAGCCAAGAAGACCATGGTCTACCATCTTCATTCCATACCCTCATGTAGAAAAGAGATATCCTCCAGTAGAGTGGTTCACTGTTCCCAGTTCTAACTCCTGTATAGTGTCACAGATGTTCTACTCAGAAGGACCAAGAGGTCTTAGCTCTGACTGAGGAGACTGACCTTATTTACTAGAAAATGAGGAAGTTCATGAATAAGGACATTGTTGAAAATAGTGGAGGCAAGCAATTAATAAAGGGCCAGTAACTTCATGAACTTCATAGCAATAAGCAAAATGGCAACCTAACCAGAAGTTTAAAAAAGAGAACAAGGTAAAGAGACAGCCAGCGAGATTTCTCCTGGGAAGACAGTCATGACAGAATGTCAGAGGGCTGTGCACATGTGCCACGGTGCACCCATTACAATCAGAGCATGACATATTACAGACTTGAAGAATTCCTCAGGCCACAGTCAAATCTGTTAGCAAAGTATGGGAGTATCACTGAGTCTACGGGATTAAGCACAATTTCTGATCAAACACTAGCTATACAAAAAGCAACTCTGAATATCAGTAAAGAAGTAGAAATTGGCCAGGGGCGGTAGCTCACCTCCGTAATCCCAGCACTTTGGGAGACCAAGGCAGGTGGATCGCGAGGTCAGGAGTTTGAGACCAGCCTAACCAACATGGTGAAACCCCCCCCCCCCTACTAAAAATACAAAAATTAGCCGGGCATGTTGGCAGGCACCTGTAATCCCAAGTACTCAGGAGGTGGAGGCAGGAGAATGGCTTGAAACCGGGAGGCGGAGGGTGCAGTGAGCCAAGATCGCACCACTGCACTCCAGCCTGGGCGACCGAATGAGACTCTATCTCAAAAAAAAAACAAAGAAAAAAGCTATAAGTTATATAAAAGAATCAAATTTAAGTTTTTAAGGTAAAAAGTATGATAATTAAAATAATTTTACAGAGGAAATAAACAGAAGATTTGAGCAAACAGAAGAAAGAATAAACTTGAAGACAGATTATTAGCAAGCAGAAATCTCTCTGAAGAAAATAAACAAGAAAAAAATATTGTTAATACCCCTGAGAAGTATGTGACCTGGTTTGAAGCAGTGAGTTGAAACCTTTCTTTCCTTTAAAAGATTTTTTAAAAACAGCTCTTTGAATATTATCTCTATTTAATTATCTCTTTATGCTTTCTCTGGAACTCCAATATTATGAATGTGGGAACTTTTTGTATATTCTGTACACCTCTTACCTTCTTACTTTTATGCTTTTTTTGTGTGCTTCAGTGTAGGAATTTTTCCATTGACTTACTTGTCTTTCAGTTGAGTGATTATGTAATCTGATCCAGTCTACTGTTTAACCCATCTACTGAGTTCTTATAATATACTGTAATTTTAGTTCTAAAATATTTACTTGCTAATATCCAATTCAATGTAAAGAGATATTTTACTTTCTTTCTTATATTTTATACATTTTTCTCCTGCTTTAAAATATTCATCATAGTCATTTTTTAAATGTACTCTTGGCCCACTGTTTGGATCATCTTGACCACACTTATAGTTTCTCCTTCTGTTTCTTTCCTTTATTTTCTTCTGCTTTGTTAATATCTAATACAAGGTTATAATTTTTTTACTCTTACCATGTATGGAAATATTTTATTGTATGCTGGTAATTATGTAAAAAGCAACCATAGGAACTCCAGGTGGCTCCACTAAAGATTTGTTCCTCTCTCCTCTGTTAGAAAGATAGGCTGAGGGACTTGATTACCTAAATGAATCACAGGAGTTTTTGGTAAATCTTGGACTAATTCTCGTTTGTTTATATTGCTCAGGTCTCAGCCTGCTAGACTTTCAATTGGGAGTTTGTGTGGCTCTATTTCCTCAGCTCTGAAAGATTATGGGGATTAATCTCCATCATTTAAGGGTCCAGAAGCCAGCTCTCCAGCCTCTTGCCATGTGCAAGTTCAAAATCAAATAAATGGCTTAGGAAGAGACATACTTGTGCTTGAGACAAGCCCTGTATTACCATGACTAATGTCCAAAATATGACATGATTTCAGGAAACTATTCTTTTTTGAAATTTCAAATTAACTCACCAGCATCCCACGAAGCCTTCAAATATAGCAAATGTGATTTAGGGGAAATTCATTATGAATTGAAGGCTCCAAAATGTCTAATTTATGAATCTGGTTCTGTGTAGTAACTAAGAGGATTGGTAGTTTCTCTTTTTCTCAGCAGAGGTCTCCTAACTGGGTCAAGCCTAATCCTCTATTCACATTCAGCATCTGCAAGTGCTCCAGAGGGAAACATGGCTGCAAATTTAGCTATTTCAGAATTGCATTCCATGCCTGACATTTTCATTCACTTAGTCCTCATTGCTTACACAGTCCTCTGACAGCCTTAAAATATGATTGGTTAATTGGGATTTTCTAGACTTTTTTTTCCAAAAGAAACCAAAATTTAATACATCCTACATAGAATTCTAAGTATCTTCTTTATCCTATTTTATAAGCAATATTACAAAGAAGTTTAGTGGTGTTATCATCTTCTCATTTCAGGTTTTGAAGAAATTCTATCTAACTTTAAATCGTTTCCCCAAAATGGTCAAAGGTGGTACTGAGAAAAGTTCAAAACTGTCTTAGTCTGTTCTCATGCTGGTAATAAGGACATACCCAAGACTGGGTAATTTATAAAGGAAAATGGTTTAATGGACTCACAGTTCTACATGGCTAGGGAGGCCTCACAATCATGGCAGAAGGCAAATGAGGAGCAAAGTCACATCTTATACGGCGGCAGGCAAGAGAGAGCACGTACAGGGAAACTCCCCTTTATCAAACTGTCAGATCTAGTGAGACTTACTCACTATCATGAGAACATTACAGGAAAAACCCACCCCCATGATTCAATTACCTCCCATTAGGTCCCTCCCATGACACATGGGAATTGTGGGAGCTACAATTCAAGATGAGATTTGGGCGCAGACACAACCAAACCATATCAAAAACCTTCTGTTGTCCAGCTTCTTCCTGGGTCCTCCATTGTACCTAGGTAAGTACTATGCACTTAGAGTTCTCACAGAATGAGAAACCACACCCTGAGATAATCACAAGCATTAACAAGATGTAGCTATCACTATCAGAAATGGAGATCAAAGGGAAGGGGTTGGGGATCCTGGAACCTACAGAGTTGGAATAGGTCTTGTTGTTCTAGGGCTGCAACCACTGAGGAGAGAGCAGAGCCAAACTGCTGCTGAAACCTTTGGAATTTGGTGGAGGGCTCAATGACCTAGGACTCAGAATTCTGAAGGTAAGTTGCTTGGTAGCTTTGCTGGTATCTTGGGGAATGAAAATACTGTTGGATCCAGAAGTTACTAAATATATACAGCATTAAATTTAATTAAAATTTTCCTAAAGCTGCCTCCCTACTTTAACTCCCTATGTAGAAAACTGCAGCCTAACTTAGTATATAAACAAACTGCAGCCTAACTTAAGAGTATAATCTTGTAACAAATATCTAAGTCCCAGCCAATCACAGCAGCTGAGCTTTAGTTAATCATACATGGCTGATATGGTTTGACTCTGCGACCCCACCCAGATCTCATCTTAAATTGTAATCCTCAATTCCCCACATGTAGAGGAAGGGACCTGTAATCCCCACGTGTCGAGGGAGGGAGGTGATTGGATCATGGGGGTGGTTTCCCCCATGCTGTTCTCATGATAGTGAGTGAGTTCTAACAAGATCTGGTGGTTTTATAAGTCTTTGACAGTGCCTCCTTCACCCATACTCACACTCTCTCACCTGCCACCATGTAAGATGTACCTTGCTTCCTGTCTACCATGATTGTAAGTTTCCTGAGGCCTCCCCAGCCATGCAGAAATGTGAGTCAATTAAACCTCTTTGCTTTATAAATGACCCAGTCTTGTGTAGTATCTTTATAGCAGTGTGAAAATGGACTAATACAGCAGCCAACTGATCAGACCACGTCCATATAAGGCAAATGTCTCACCATCCCATGCCCAAATAAGGCCAATGCCAAGCTGTGATCAATCAAGTTGTTATGGTACATCATGTTAATTTTCTGTCTATAGGTACTATGTGCCCACATTGCTGGTTGGAGCTCTTTGAACTTCTGTTTCTGAGTGCTGCCCAATTTATGAGCTGCACTTTATGTAAACAAACTCTACTAAATTTAATTTTCCCAAAGTTTTTCTTCTAACAATATTAATAACATGCAGACTGAAAGTTACTGATGCTGTCAAGGTGAAAGCTGTTACTGAGGAAACATGGACATAAACATCCATCAAACAGTTCTCTCAGCTTTCCAGTCTCCCTCTAGCTCCATTCGTTGGCAGATACTAGTAAGGGGAGGACTGACAAATAAGATATGTGATTTTTAGTTTCCCATTCTCCCTGGGACAAAGCAGAGTAAATAGAGGAAGAAAGTTGGAATCAAGAGATAGCAAATTACAACACACACACATACAGACACATACACACACACACACACTCACATACACACGCACACATGCACACATGAACACACGTCACTGCCACTCATGAGCTGTGTCTTTGCTTGGTATACACAAGGAGACTAATTCCATGGAAAGTAAAACAGTAAATATGCTTAAAATAATGAAAAGCAGAGATGGAATAGGAATGCCTTTTATTTAATGGCTAATGTTCATGATCCTTTAACAGATCTCTGGGATTTTCTTTCAGTGGTCTCTGGCATGTATACTAAATATACACTAACATTTCTACTTCCAGGACAGATAATTAACATGGGGAAATTTCATTAAGGATTGAGTTTATGTTCTGAAATTGTAAATTTTTGCTATTCTTTCTTAGGTGAAATTTGAACATTTTGTTTTTCCTTACTTGTTATTTTTGCACGTCATCCAAAAGAAAATTAGCAAACAACAAAATAAAATAAAAATAGGAATCCAAAAACTAGTATTAAGTAAGTTCTTCTATATACCTCTTTTTTCACTTTTCTTTGATGGGGTGGGCCACTATCAACACTACCAGTGCCCTTTATCAGGCTGTTGGGTTTCCACTTTTGGTTGCAATGGCAGTGATATTTACCGTTGCGGATTCCTCTCATATTGCAGGTCTTAGGAGCAAGTACTTTCCCAAAGTGACATATGGATACACTTCCTGTCAATGCATACTTGTCCTGCGCAACACTCTGTACCATCTTTCACTTCACCAATATCAGGTATGGTCATCCCCAGATGGCAGTATTTCAGCAGGTGATATCAGTGAAATGAGTCCAATGTACAGTAGAATAATGTCTCAAATTAGGAATTTCTTTCATGTTCTCACACTGAGCTCTTCCATGCAGAACATCTGAGATATTACATTTTACATATGTAGTGCCGCTGATATCACAGTGACGAAAACGTTCACCTTGGGTATTCACCTCTCTATAGCAACTCTGATTTGCACTCTTGACCTTTAGCCAAAAGTTTATCTGCGCCATTTATCATGGATATTACATCTCTTTTATAATAGTAGCCTCCGATCACACAAGGAACCCCATCCTGCACATATACATCTTCTGGACAATTATGCAAGTTCCGTTTCACAGCTCTGGAAGATCACATCCATTGTCCTTCTCTACACACCTTACCTGATGGGATGAACTGCAATAAAGCCCCAAAGCATAAGCAGCCTCAGGTTTCAGAGTGCAGTTTGCCAAACCACGTGAATCTTTTTTACACAGCTGTAAAGAACCACAGTCATAATCCTCCTTTTCTTCAACCACACCATTCACACAGCATGGCTTTGTGAAGATGACCTCAGAATTGGGTGAATTATGTAAGCACCTCTTTAATTTTTTTCATAGTGGTGGCCACTAACTTAGCATAACTGTAACTGCAACTGCTATACCTACTTTCATATGTTACTATTTCAAACATTATGTATCATTTTTTGTCCTCATGGACCTTGGTTTTGTTATTGTACTCCATTCCCAAATTATAACTAAGTGCATGTAACGCAATCAATGCAAAAAAAGAAAATGTGTCACCTATGAAACTACTAATTTTACAATTAAGAGGAAGACTGCATATTGTTCCAACATAATAAGTCTAAGCCAAGATATTTAGGGTATCCGTGTCTTACAAAAACATGTGCAGCATTATGGTGTATGCAGGAATTAAAGCTGGTTTTTTTTTTATTCTCAAAATTGTCCCAGAAATGGATTTTTTTTCTGCAGAGACAGGGGTGGCATTCCAGACCTCAGTTCCAAGTAAAACCACATCAATGTCCAATGTGGTTAAATAAGCATTTATTTCATGGACAACCATGACTACTTCCTCCTGAACTTTGCAGATATGACTTTGCTGATAGAAGAATCGTTTACAGTCTACCACCACTGCCAGTTCAAGGATCCATCTGTGACTCCACCAGCCCTCATAACCACTTTGCATGAAAGGGAAATTATCACCATCTTGAAACTTGGTCTTGCTATTTCTCCTTCTGTTAATCCGCATTTCATGGGTGGGAACACACCAGATGTTCAAATGTGGTAGAAAGTCTTCAGGGCTTAATTTCATAAACAATGACATTTACCTATTTATCAAATACCTTTATCTCAATACAAGGGCTTTGCTAAGAGCAACCAGGGATTCGGGGTTCCCTTCCACATAACCATGATAGCAGCAGTCATTCTGGACAAAAACCTCAAGGAGAGCACCCTGCTCTGTGTAGGTGAACACTTGGAGGTGTTTAGAAGGTAAAGACTTCTTGACCTCAATTTGGACAGTGTGTCTCTGGCCCCCGAATTTCAGACTATAGGAGATCCAACCTGGGGTTTCCATGACTCCACAAGTGCCAGTTACCTTCAGAAGTATCACCACTTCTGGGGGGGCTGTGGTGTTGAAAGTGCCTAATGGGGCCATCCAGAAAGAAACAAAAACACCTGCAGCCACAACAGCAGAAGGGTGATCTTCACATGCACCAGATGTTCTCCTATAGCCTTTATGGAGACGCAACTATGAATCTATAGGCGACAGCAAAGGAGGGGCAGACAGGAGGCATAGCTGGTCTATCTCCTCCCTTTGAGTTGACTGTATGCAGCACTGACTTTAATGGTCTGTCTTGTGGCATACTCAGGCTATTAGAGCAGTACAACTAGAAGAAAAAATAAAAAGAAGGGCAGAGACTCAGGTGACATTATGAGCAGGCCAGGGTAGAGGAGAAAGGCCAGGGTATGGGTGAAAATGGATTAGTGTTTGGATCAAGACATGACTCAATACACTGCATTGGGTTTGGGTTTGCTCCTGAATATTGGTGAGGCAGCCAGGCTGTGGGTGTACAAAAGAATAACAAGTGGCCACAGGTTGGTAATGACTGAACCTAGATGATGGACACATGGATTCACTATGCTGTTTTCTAAAAATATGTATATGTATCAACATTTCCCCAATAAATATGTAAAACAAAAGGGTCTTCATGGAAAGGTGAACATATATCATGTTTTGATGAGGAAATCCGGATTTATAAATATGAACTTTGGATAAATAACCATAGTTATTCCTTTTCATTTCAAATGGTAAATTGTTTAGTTATATTACTGAGAACAGCTACGTATCTGTCCTGAGTAATATCTCCTATATAGGAGATACTTAAATCCATACAGTTTTCAGGGTCCTTCAATATACTGCCACACAAAAAAATCATTACTTATCTTCATCTCATCCTGTCAAACTGCAAAGTGTTAAAGCATCAATTGTCCAAAAATAGTTGTACCTGCTGCAGTGAATACCTTTGTTCAATAAAACAATAAACAATAGTGGAACTGGCAGGAGAGGACCTTGGGTTGACAGATGTTACTCGAAGTTGTTTATATTTGATTCTACTCCTAAGAAAAATATTTCTCAAAGCCTCTGATCATGTAAAATGGAAAGAAAATCAAACCAACAGGGAAAATACCAGTTGGAGAACACTAAAGGCAAATTATGTTAGTGTTGCAATTGGTTTGTTCTTGTTTTTCTACTTCCTTGAGATGCAACAACATTTGGTTGTTAATTTGAGATCTTTGTATCTTTTTGATGTGGATATTTAATGCCATAAACTTTCTTCTTAGCAATGTTCTTGCTGCATACTAGAAGTTTTGGTATGTATTGTTGGTATTTTCATTCGTTTCAGAAAAACTGGTTTCCTCCTTAATTTCATTTACCCAAAGATTAATTTAGGAGCCGGTTGTTTAATTTCTATATATTTTTATAGTTTGGAGAATTCCTCTTGGTATCAATTTCTAGTTTTATTCCACTGTGGTCTGAGAAGAGTAACATAAATTAGTACAATTTCTATGGAAAACAGTATGACTATTTCTCAAAGAACTAAAAATAGAGCTACCATTAGATCCAGCAATGGCACTACTGGGTAACTACTCAGAGTTTCCTCTATAAACCACTATATCAAAAATACACACCAGCACTTGTGTGTTTATCATAGCACTATTCACAATAACAATGTCATAGAATTAATCTAAGTGTCCATTAATGGATGATTAAATAAGAAAATGTGGTATATATATATGCCATGGAATACAATGCTGGAGACTATTATCTTAAGTAAAATAATTCAGAATCAGAAAGTCAAATACTGCATATTCTCACTTATAAGTAGGAGCTAAACAATGGGTACCTGTGGACACACAGAAAGGAATAAAAGACATCAGATACTCCAAAAAAATGGGAGGACAGGAGGGGGTGTTAGCTGAAAATTGACATATTGGGGCCGGACACGGTGGCTCACGCCTGTAATCCCAGCACTCTGGGAGGCCGAGGCAGGTGGATCACCTGAGGTCAGGAGTTTGAGACCAACCTGTCCAACATGGTAAAAACCTGTCTCTACTAAAAATACAAAAATTAGCTGGGCTTGGTAGCGGGCGCCTATAATCCCAGCTACTCAGGAGGCTGAGGCAGGGAAAATTGCTTGAACTCAGGGGGCAGAGGTTGCAGTGAACCAAGATTGCACCACTGTACTCCAGCCTGGGTGATAGAGTGAGACTCCATCCAAAAATAAATAAATAAATAAATTAATTAATTAAAATAAAAAAGAAAAAAGAAAATGTATATATTGGGTACAATGTTCATTACTGGGGAAACGGATACACTAAAAGCCCAGACTTCACCACTACAAAATATATCCATGTGAGAAAACTGCACTTGCACCTGCTAAATCTGTATCTATAGATTTAGCACCTGCTAAATCGCACCTGCTAAATCTATATCTACAGATTTAGCACCTGCTAAATCTATAGCAGATAGAATCTATAGACCTACCTCCATAAGTATTTATGTCATGTATGAGAATGCATTTATATATCTTATATAAAAATACAAATACAAAAAATTATCTCAGTAATACAAATACATTATCACATATTTGTGTAAATGAAAAATCTGGTACTAGAACCAAGCCTTGTTGAAATGCTAATTTGTTGCTTTGTTCTTGAATAACACATTAATTAAACCACATAATGTGTAGACACTACATGTAGAAACATAAATGAATGATACAGGTCTAGAGCATGAATTTTGTCAGAATGTGTGGGGCAAAGATATACTTTAGAAATTTGTAAAATTACATTCAGTATTTTACATTTAAATACCTTTTTAAATTTAGCTGCTGTGAGCCTCCACAGTCTTTCTCAGATCATTAATTAAATTATTAAAGTAATGAGACTAGGAACTACTAGCCCATTTTGTTAAAAAAAAAAAAAAAAGATAGGGGAGAAAGAGAAATTTGCTATGAAGAATCTAAAATACACTGATCAAATACCACTTCCCATGGTTGATAATGCAAAAATGAAAGATCCCAGTTTCAGCACCTATCATCTCCTGGACTCTGATCCATTTCTCTTTAATTTTTCCTTTATCTTGATTCTAAGTATCTTTACCTTTTTTCTTTGGAATCATATACCTGTCATTTATGAAATCTTCCTTTGATAAAAGCCATGACAATCTCTTCTCCGCTTACATGTATTTATGGAGAGCTCTTTATTTCTACAAAAGATTCCAAATATTATATCTCAACTGTGTAAAACCCAGCAGATGGGGAGCTTCCCCTTCTCAGAATCTCCATGTGCCCTACAGACCAGATGTTTGGGAATACTTTGCCACTTCAAAACTACTAAACTGGCAGCCATCTCGTTATATCATTATTTACCTTTCTTCCTTGATCTTACAACCACACCCCAAATCAATCCTAAACAAACTACAGAGAACTGGGTGTCTGATACTACTTTCTCCTCTGCCAGTAATCTTATCTATTTTCTCACTGTGTTTAGCAAGCATGTGAATAACCCATAGAGCACTCAGGGTTTTCTTTGTTTTTACCCTTACAACTCATCCACAATGATCTTTAGCCATTGACTTATGGCCATGACCTATATCATATTATCACCCTCAACCATCCTGGCTCTTATACTTTAAATAGTTAACCATAACTTTTATTCTTAATTAAAATTTGCTCATCAAATTTATAGAGGATCCAAATCACTTTTCTTTCCCTTCTTCCCATTTTTCAAGTTTCCCTCCTTGTGCCTTTCATCCCCAGAGCCTAGCTCTAAACTCCATCAATTCAACCATTGTTGACCACAATCCTTAAGCCAGTCTAGATTAATCCCTTTCTCTGCTTTTGCCACTTCTACACCACACTGCTGACATTCTGGCATAATAAATCAGAGTATATTTAGGGGATATTAAACAGGGAGAAACACACAGAATTAGGTTAAGATCAATCTAAAATTAAAGGATAAAGGATCAGCCTAAAGGATGAAGTTATGAATAGGTATTTATTTCAAACACTCCTATACTTTAGTAAGTTTTCTTTTGTTGTCCACATTGTTCCTTTACTTGCCGATTTTCTAAGTCTCCTCATGAACATATAAGACCCTTAGGTGAAAATCAATACTGTCTTTATTTTTGCAAGTTGTTACTAGTACTGAATTTCAATAATGGTAGTTTAAATAGTAAAACAAACAATTCCTCGTTTAATGCTTAATACAGGATCTGATCTTTTTCTTAGTCTTTTGTTTTGTCATTGCAAATCAGTGGCAGGGGACTTGTTTCAGTCTGAGCATTATACTCCTCATTAAAATGACAACAGTGCCTTGATTGCTTGGGTAAAGTAATCAAGTGAAATAAAGGGGAAACTTCCCTTGCAAAATTTCAAGAGCACAAAAGAAGAAAGCAAGATCATTAGAAAAAATTGTGGAGGACAACACCTCTAAATTGTGAGTAAAATCCTGATATGCTGATTTGCTCTCCATGTCTCTTTTTTTTTTTTTTTTGAGACGGAGTCTTGCTCTGTCGCCCAGGCTGGAGTGCAGTGGCACGATCTCGGCTCACTGCCAGCTCCGCCTCCCAGGTTCACGCCATTCTCCTGCCTCAGCCTCTCCGAGTAGCTGGGACTACAGGCGCCCGCCACCACGCCCGGCTAATTTTTTGTATTTTTAGTAGAAACGGGGTTTCACCGTGGTCTCGATCTCCTGACCTCGTGATCCGCCCGCCTCGGCCTCCCAAAGTGCTGGGATTACAAGCGTGAGCCACCGCGTCTCTTTTTTATATATAGTTGTTAATTATTATTTCATGTAAATTTTTGTTGTGGTGGAAAACGATTATTTAAAAATAATGTAGCCCTGTTGATAGTGAATTTGACCAATATAAATCTGTCAGAAGTGTATTCCTAAGACATCACCTTGCAAGCGCATAATAGAAAGACTCTAAGGAACGTTTGAGCCAGACTATCTTTGCATTCTTTGCATTACTTTATACAGGTCACATCTCCTGAGAGAATATAACATTTTCACTAATTATGTACTATAGTGCCATAATAGTGTAGAGATTTCAAGGTACATCACCATATATCATCTTTTATAAATTCTGTTTTCTTCTTCCCACAGTTTCATTAAATTCATCAAACTCTGTATTCTAATTACCATTTCTTTTCTCACTTTCATTTATAACTTAATTCATGTTTTTTAAACTATGAGTGACAACACATTAAACACAACATAGAAGCTCTGAACCAAATAAATCTAGTAGAATAAGAAATAATACAGAGTATAGATACTCCTCTAGATCTGAACACATGACAAAGAATCAGGGTGTGTGCGTGCGTGTGTGTGTGTGTGTGTGTGTGTGTGTGTGTGTGTGTGTGTGTGTTGATTCATGCCTGCATAAATACTGATACTTCTCTACTTCAGAGCTACACTTTTGAATGACTTACAAACTGATGAATTGATGATTCCCATGGTCCTAGTTATAGCCTAATTCATTGTTTGTTTGTACCACCCATTTCTCTGAACAAAATTTTTAATTTAAGACCTCACACGACAAGGAGAAAGAGAAACCTCCTCCTTCAATTATCTCTCATTTAAGGTCCAGATTTACCTGGCTAGCAACAAAAGTCTCTCATTTTCATGACAAGTGGCTAAGAGTCCTACCTACTCTGACTCCATCATCTCCACCAAATTTTATTTGTAATTACTCCTCAATGTGAATAAATCTGATTTCCTTACCCCATTTTATATGCTCCCTACATATAGCATAACCGTTTAGCCCTTAGTACTTTTGTTCATACCATTAACCTGATCCCAGATTAATTTTCCTTAACATTGAACCACGTCATAGGATACTAAGAAATTCCAAAATGAGTTCAGCCTCATTAAAAAAAAAAAATTTCTAAGGGATCCAGATGTCAGTAATTGTTTGTATCTTTCTTTTTAATGTCACTGAATAACTCAGAGACATTTCATATCTGCACATAAATATGCTTTCTCTATTGCAGAGAACTGTTTTCAGTAAGAATAGGAAAAAAACAAAATTTAGAAGAAAAGAGAGATGAATAAAGTAACAGTGTGGGAATAAATTTCATAAGTAAATTGACTAGTTGGCAGTTTAAGAATACCAGTATGAGAAGATTGCATTTAGCATGCTGGCTGGGGGGAAACCATGGAAACAAGATCAGTTACATTTTATCCTTGAGTTTACCTGTGGGGAAAAAAGGAGGTTGATAATATCTGCCAGTGTCTTTCCATTGCCCCTCCATCTTAGGAAGTCAAGTTCTATATCTTTCCTTCATTGGACTTTCTCACTTTCTCTCCAGCTTTGATCACAATTTATTCTTAAAGAAACAGATTTGAACATGGCTTTCATCTCTATTTTAGCTTACCAAGCCTGCCATAACAAGGTAACAGAAAATGAATGGCTTCAGCAATAGAAATATATCGTCTCACAATTCTGAAAACTAGAAGTACAATATCATGGTATTCTCAGGGCTGTAATAGGCTCCAGGGAAAGATCTATTTCAGGCTCCTATTATAGCTTCTTGGTTTGTGGCTGCATACCTCCAATCTTCATCTGCTGATTTCTCTGTGTCTACAATTTCCTGTTTTACAGGGACACTTATTTATATCAGATAATACAGACTTTTAGTCAAAAGCTGCTACAAGAGACAAAGAAGGCTATTATATAATGACAAAAGGTCATTTCATTACAAAGACATATAAAAATAATAGCTATATATGTACCCAACACCAGAGCACCTAAATATATGAAACAAACATTGACAAACCTGAAGAGAGAAATAGAAAGCATTTCAATAGTAGTAGGAGACTTCAGTACTCCTTCAATAATGGATGCAACATCCAGACAGAAAGTCAAAGTAAACAACAGATCTGAACAAAACTATAGAACAAATGGATAAATCAGACATCTGCAGAACATGCCACCCAACAGCAGTAGAATACATACTCTTCTTAAGTGTGCACAGATTATTCTCCAGGGTAGGTTACATATTTCATCACAAAGCAAGTCTTAAATACATTAGAGAAGACTGAAACCATACCAAGTATCAATTAGTAATCAATAACAAAAGAAAAACTGGATATATTCACAGATATGTGGAAAGTAATCCATATGCTCTCGAACAACCAAGAAGATGAAGATGGAATTGAAAGATAAATTTAAAAATATCTTAAGACAAAGAAAAATGGAAACAGAAGAACATTTTAAAACTTACTGAACAGAGCAAAAGCAGTACTAAGAGGAAAGTTGATCTTGATAAACACCTACTATACAAAAGAAGAAAGATTTAAAATAAACAAGTTAACTCTACATCTTGAGCAACTAAGAAAAAAGAAAAAAAACTAAGCCCAAATTTAGCAGAAGAAAGAAAATAACAAAGATTAGAGCAGAAATGAATAAAAGGAAAAAAATAGAATCAATGAAACTAAGATTTGGTTTCTCTGAAAAGATAAAAAAGGATAAACTCTTAGCTACAGTAAGAAAAAGAGACAAGGCTCAAATAAGTAAAATTAGAAATGAAACAAGAAAAATCCATATAAATAGTCATATGCCACTTGAAAGGGAATCGATTGTCTTCCACCAAACAGAAATCTTTAAATGAATGTACCATGATGCCAACGTACATGTTCAAACAGCACATTTTATTATCAATACCTCAGTGAAACCTCCAGATATATGTCAAGAACAACTGAAAGACTAATATAAGACTCCAATCAGATATTTAAAGTAGGTGTTGGTAGAGGGAATCTTAGGAAGATTCTTGTTCAACAATCAAGGCAGTCATCCCTCTACTTTGCTGGGCATAATATTAACTAAGAGATTTTTGTCATTTATTTTGCATTTTCTATGTAAATAATCATGTCTTCTGAAAGCACAATTTCATTACTTTCTTCTTAATCTGTACATCTTTTGTTTCCTTTTCTTGCCTTATTGTATGAGCTCAGATTTCCAGTACAACATTGAAAAAGTGTGGTTGTCTTGTTCCCGATCTTAGTAGGAAAGGTTTGGGTTTTTCGCCATTAAGTATGACATTAGCTGTAATCTTTTTTGAAGATGTGCTTTACAACTGTCCATGTATATAACTCTAAAGAATCTGTAAATAAGCTTTATTAGTCAGGGTTCTCTAGCAGAATCAATAGGGTATTCGTGTGTGTGTGTGTGTGTGTGCGCGCATGTGTGTGTGTGTGTATTTGTTTGTTATAAGGAGTTGGCTCACATGTTTATGGAGGCTGACAAGTCCCAAGATCTGCATGGTAAGTTGACAAGCTGGAGAGCCAGGATAGCTGATGGTTTAGTTCTAGTCTAGGCCTGAAGGCCTGAGAACCAGGAGAGTCTATGGAATAGTATCTGTCCAAATATTGGCAGGCACAAGACCTAGGAAGAGCTCATGTTTCAGTTCAAGTCTGAAGGCAGAAAAAATGTCAATGTCCCGGTTAAAAGTCCACTAGCATCAGGCAGGAAAAATTCTTACTTGGAGGAGGGTTAGCCTTTGTGTTCTAGTCAAGCCTTCAACTGATTGAGTGAGGCCCACCCATATTAGGGAGGGTAATCTTTACTAAGTCTACTGATTTAAATGTTAATGCCATCCAAGAACACTTTCAGAGAAACAGCCAGAATAATGTTTGGCCAAATAATCTGGACACTCTGTGGCCCAGTCAAGTTGACACATAAAATTAACCATCACATAAGCCAATAGAAGTAAGTGTATTGAGCAAGGTTACAGTTTTGAAAATCAATATACAAAAATTAATTAAAATTCCGTATATTAGGAGTAATCAAAAGAAAAATAAAATTAAAAATATGATAGCATAATAATCTAACAATATTTAGGTATGTATTTTTAAAGTGAATATAACACCTATACACTCAATTATAAACACCGCTGAGAAATAATTTACAAGATCTAAATAAATGGAGAGCTATACCTTGTCCATGGCTATGAAAACTCAATGTAGTTAGATATCAACCTCCATAAATTGATTTGTTAATAAAATATAATCTCAATCAAAATCCCACCAGACTATTATTTTCTAGAAATTGGCACATTGATTTGAAATGAAACTACAAAGGACTAGATAAGACAACCACAAAAGACTTTTAAATCATTTTGCAAAGTAGTAACATTGCTTATCTTACACTACTTGAGTTCATGACTTACTGTACAGCTTTATTACTTATGATAATGCAGTTTCTGATACCAGTGAAGCAGAATACAGAGTTTAGGTATAGATCGATATTTACACATCAACTGATTTTTTTACAAAGGTGCTAATGTAACTCAATGAGGAAAGAATCATCTGAACAAATGGTTCTGTAACAATTGTCTATCCCTATACAAGAAACGAACCTTGACCCTTACCTCACGCATAACCTAAAATTAATGTCATGCATGTAAATGTCGAAACTAAATCTATGAAAGATGTAGAAAGGAACAGGAAATAAACCTTTGTGACCTTGGGTTAGTAAAACATTTCTTAAATAAAACATAAAAATTAGCATAAAAGATAAAATAAATAAATTGGACTACATCAAAATAAAACTTTTTTTCATAAGCCACAACAATAAAATAAAACTAAGACTTGTATCCAAAACATAACCCATAACTCATCTGTCAGAAGACAACTCAATAAAATTATGAGAAAAATGTATATTAATAAATAGGTCACCAAAAATATGTAAATGGACTCTAACTTATGAAAATATGCTCGACATTGTTAGTCATTAGGGAATTGCAAATTGAAACTGCAGTGAGATGGCAATTCACATACACCAGGATAGCTGTAATCAGGAAGACAGATAATAACAAGTATTGATGAGGATGTGAGAAATTGGAACCCTTGCATACTGTAGACAGGAATGTAAAATAGTGCAGGGACTTTGGAAAGAAGACTGTCAGTTCCTCAAAAAATTAACCATAGAGTTACCATATGACCCACCAATTCCACTCCTGGGTATATAACCAAGAAAAAATGAAAGCATATTTACACACAAATCAATAAACCTGAAGTTCATGGTGACTTATGCATTATGGCCCAAAGTTTGACACAATCAAAATGCCCATTGATCAGTGAACACAGAAATCAACTTGGATACCTCATTTAATGGAACACTACATAGCAATATAAAGAACAAACTTCTAAAATGTGCAAAAACATGGATGACTCTCAAAAGCATTATATAAATGAAAGAAACTAGTCAGAAAAGATGACATACTGTATCTTTTCATTTATATGACCTTCTAGGAAAAGCCAACTGTGGTGACAGAGGTAGATCAGTATTTGTTGGAGCCAGATATCTGAAGATGGTAATTGAGTATAAAACAAAACAAAACAAAACAAAGCAAAACACACCTGGAACCTTTCTTCATTGCCTCTTGGTATTGTATGCAAACAAACTTTTTGTTAGGAAATGTGTTCAGTAACGCCTAGCTGATGGATTGGTTGTAAATGAGCACTTGTATTAGCTTTTTAATATTGACATAACAAGTTGTCCAAATTTGGTAGCTTAAAACAATAGAAAATTATGCTTTCACAGTTCCAGAAGCAAGAAGTTTCAACGCAAGATATCAACAGAGTTGGTTTATTTTGGAGATTCTGAGGGAGAGTTCATGTAATGCCTTCTTCTAGCTTCTGGTGCCAGCATTGCTTAGTGTTCCCTGGCTTATAGATGTATCACCCCAACCTCTGTCTCCATCTTCATATTACCTTCTCCTCTGTGTGTCTTCTTGCCTTCTCTTCTTTTATAAGGACATTTGCCATTTGATTATGGCCCACTGTTATCCAGGATAATATCCTCTTGAAATCCTTAACTGTTACATCTGCCAAGAACATATTTCCAAATGAGATCACATTCACAGCTTCTGGGTGGACATATATTTTGGGGAAGGTATTAGTCTTCTCCTGCTGCCATAACAAAATAGCACAGAATGGGTGGCTAACAAACTACACATATTTATTTTCTCATAGTTGTAGGGGCTGGAAGTTGAGATCAGGATGCCAGCATGTCTGTGTTATGGTAAGGGTTCTCTTCCTGCCTATGCAAATGACTATCTTCTTGCTGCATTCTTTTGTGGCAGGGAGGGTGCACTGGTATCTCTTCCTCTTCTTATGAGGACATTAATTCCATAGGATCTATAAGGGCTGCACCCTTATGATTTCACTTAACCTTAATCACATTCTTAAAGGCCACATCTCCAATACAGTCCCTTGTATGTGATTAAGGTTAGGGCTTCAACATATGAATTTTGTGGTGACACAATTCAGTCCATTGCAGGGGTCACTATTTAATCCACTACAGAACTATTCCTTCATTCTTCCTTTACTGTCACAGCCACAGCTTAGACAATTACCTGGCAAAAAGGGAAGAGGAAGAAAATAGCACCAAATAAGACAGATGTCATTTCTTCCTTTCCCTTCTATATCTCATTTCCTGCAATTCCTTTTAGACAGAAGACATTGATCATTGAGTGTAAATTATAAAGGTGCAATCTAGTGGCTTTGGAAATAATTTTTTGACTTATTTATTTATGTTACTCTCTGGGAGAGCTCATTTACATACAAACACAGTAATCACTCATTACATTTGGTAAATTGATTGGCTTATTCCCCTGAATTTTCAGTCCCTAGATCTTTGTGGGTCCTCTAGGAGCTATGAAATTGAAGGTCAGTGAGATATTTAAAACTGGTACATTGAAATATTACTATTGTAAAAGGATAAGCAACTCTAAGAAATTTTATTATCTATACATGTCAAAGCTTTTTTTTTTCCTACAATGACAAGCAATTTATTTTCTTCTGTAAATACCATTTCTTTCAATTGTCTGAGAGTTTTTAAAGGACACAGGTAAAATGAATAGTGTCACAGTCTTTACTGTCTTCAAGTCAGTCCCTGTTCAATGTAATTTATTCTTCCAGCTCAGTAACTGATTGGTTAGTTACTTGTCCTTAAATTTATAGCTATCATTTTTCTACAGTTTAATTTTGCTCATTTTTTAACAGCATTTCATATAGATCTTATTAAATAATAGGTATATATATATACACACATATATAATACACTTTTAATTATATTACCAGTAATCACCCATATCCAACATCTTCTCAATACCGTGTTCAAAAATATACATACATAAAACATAAAATTTAAACTACAAAATTCTGCTTTCAGCCTTTCGTGCACAACCCCGGGAAGTCTGTGATTTGTTTTTTAGGCTACCTGAAGAGCTATTGTTTGATTAAGATAAAAGTTTGTGAGGCAATTCAAGGCAGCATTCAGTTAAGAAACCAGACATTTTCACAAAATCATAAATACAGTGCGAAGGCAGATTGAAAATGAAATGCCTGTTGTGTATCTTCTCCACACAGCTCCTCAGGGCTGCCTGTACGTAGAAATTTTCTCACTCCATCTGTTCCCTCTGCCTGAGTGACAGGTCTGCTTCTGCCAGCACTCCCTTCACCAGCAAGAGAGAGAAAATGTTTCCAGGTGCACATGGACACACCTGATCTCTTGCCTCATCATCCTTTTAGCGTATTTACTGAAGAGTGAAAAGATCGAGAGGAAATAGGTAAAACTGGGAAAAACCTTCAATTTAATAGATTTGAAGTAAAAAGAGAAATTCATCTGACATATTCTGCTGAGATAGCTGAAATAAAGTCTCTTCCACTAAATATTTGGTGTCCAGGAGCCATTGTGCAGCATTGTTGTATTAACAGTGCTACTGAATGAAGACATACTCATGAATTCATGTTTGCTGTTGTACCTATTGCTTAATAAATTGTTTTCAATCAAGATTTTATAGGCATTAGAACTGAATACCAGCAGCATGCTAGTGAAGATGGTTATATAATCTCAGCTCACTCCATACCCTGAAGCAAACAATTTCTTCTAGGTATTTCAATTACTTCATCTAAAAAAAGTCAACTGCTAAGATTTGATTTTTTTGTGTGTTAAATGCATCAATGAGAATTTTTTGGTAAGATGACTCAATGTCCTCTGACTAATTGTGCTATATGGGTTTGAAGTACCAATCATTTATGGAATATTAAGACTATAAAGGATTGTAATTTTTTTAGATGATTCATTTTAAACTCTTGGAATAGGGACTGTTTTGAATATATCTTTGTATCCCCCCACAGAACCTAATACAGTGCCTCACAGAGAGTTGGGATGAATAGATTTTTGTTAAGTGAATGGATTTTACAGTCTCAGTCTGTAGCTACAATTTCCCAGAGAAAAGGAGAGACCTTGTTTTAGAATTGGGATTGAAAGAAGGATCTCACAGCTAAGACTTGAAGGATAAATGCAGCCAAACTCTGGTGAGTTCACAACAGAAAACCATTGCATAACCAGTCTTTAGGACCTTTGTGTTAATGTTCCCCAGGTCCACCATCTGTGCCCCCTACACATACATAGCCTTTGCAAAATATTCCATTGTCAACTGCAGCAAAGGGCTTTGGTAGATGTCACTTGATTGTATCTGCCATCGCAGTTGGAATGAAGACAGACTCTCCCTCTCTCTCTTTCTCTGGCCACCCTCCTCTACGAAATTAGGTGTTGAGAAAAAGTGATATTAGGAGAAGGGCAAACAGCAATTTCCTAGTTATTATTTGAAGATACTTAATATCTGTAGTCTAAGGAAATTTAATGATATGCGTTCTCCAGAATGACTTCTTTAAAACTCATGGTCTGGCTCAAGAGATACAACTTGCTTTAAAAATTATTTCCCTACGATGAGTTAAGTAACTCATGTGTTAATTCATTCACAAAGTCACTGATTTTACCCAGCACATATGATGGACAAGATACCATTTTATCCCTCAAGGAAACAGATCTGCAGAGGTGTGGAGATATTGTATCCAAAAAGGTAGAAAGGATGAAATCTGCAATAGAATAAAAACAAGAAAGAGAACTTCAGATGTCTTCATTATTTCCTGTGATGTGGCAGATGAAATGCTCTCTTGAAGGAAGAAAGGAAACACTTGTTGAGGGCTTAAGGAGGTAAAAAATGTTTTAAGCAGTTTCTTCTTGTATAGTGGCAATGCACATTACACATGTGGGTATACGTATACATGCATATATGCATATATGTGTATATATGTGTGTATATATACATATACACAAACACACAGAAGCTGATATTTGTATTCATATCTGTTTAACATATCATAAAACTCATAATTGTAAAAATAGTAACATCAAATTAATTGTTTATCTTCTTACAAGTGATATGAGTATTTTAAAAGGTATAGAATTTCTGGTTCACTTTCATTTAGATGAAGAAAATGGCTGAACAGAAAGTCTGTCGCAGAAATAAAAAACCAGCATGTGTGTTTTTCATAGAATTATCAGATGCTGACATCTAGTGGCTCTCAAAATCCATAATTATGAAGGACTTTTAACAACAGGACATACTTTCCATGTACTGCAGATATGCACAGATGGATATATTTTATTTATACGTTCTATTATGGTTCTTTATACATAAAACAGTTGACACTTAGAATGAAAAAACTGTGGCTAACTGGACATGCTGTGATCAGCTACACTCCACATTTTGCATATAGCTGAAGAAAGTCCTCTCTTATGTTTCTGTCTCTCTCTCTCTCTTTTTCTTTCTTTCTTTCTTTTTCTTTCTTCTTTCTTTTCTTCTCCCTCCCTCCCTCCCTTCCTTCCTCTCTTTCTCTCTTTCTTTTTTCATTCTTTCTTCTTTCTTTCTCTTTCTTTCTTTCTTCTTCCTTTCTCTTTCTTTCTTTCTTCTTCCTTTCTTCTCTCTCACTCTTTATTTGTTTCCTTTCTCTCCTTTCTTTCTCCTTTATTTTCTTCCTTTCCTTATTTCTTTGCTTCCTTTTACCTTTCTTTTCCTTTTTTTATTTATGGTGCAGGATAAAGTCTTTATAAATGGCCTTGCCACCTCTTGGACTTTGGACCTTTTGTAATCTGAAAGAAACCTCTTATGCATTAAATTCTTCTGACATTTTAAAGTGCTTCTCCCTGTATTTCCTGTCTCTGCCCTGCTTTACCAC
Organism: Hylobates moloch; assembly: GCF_009828535.3. Classification (NCBI taxonomy): domain Eukaryota; kingdom Metazoa; phylum Chordata; class Mammalia; order Primates; family Hylobatidae; genus Hylobates; species Hylobates moloch. The sequence goes on along the minus strand of NW_026652278.1, from coordinate 164,039,295 downwards.
AAAAGTTGAAGTTATTCATGCAAAAGTATGGCCCTGTAAAACTTCTCATTCCTTTTTTGCTTTGTGTATTTGGCATGTTCTATTACATTACATAGTTTGTATTTAAATATACATGTAGCTATTCTGTCAAATTCATTTTAACTTTATTTTCCTCTTCCTTCTTCCCCTCCCTCCCTCTTTCTCTTTCTATCATTCTGTCTCTTACTTTCTTCATTTTCTACACCTTATAATTTTAGTACAATAGTTATTGCTCGTACACTTCTTCAAGGCTTATCTAATTTTATTTCATTGATGAATATACATACTTAAAAAAATCTTATTATGGAAAGCAGATTACATTGAATGCTTTCTTGATTTTTTTCAGTTATAGCTTCTCTCCTTGATCCCTTTCCAAAAGCCATGGATTTAATGAGTTTAAAAAGAGCTTTCTGAGTATGAACTTCCTTCCTTGTGGAATTTGCATTCATTTTTCCACAAAACTTCTCAGGCAATAGTTCTGTGACAGGAAATGCAAGGTAATCAGCTTGGTGCCCTTATTCATGAGTTCTGTCAAGTTAAGCTGTCAGAAACCCAGAAAATGAGAGGAAAAATGCGTAAATAGATAGATTATAGCTCTCTTGGGTAGTGAAGGGTTTGCGTCCTCATTGAACCTGTAACAAGCTGTAAGGATTAGTTTAGAGGCTGCTTGCAAATTGGAAATGGGCTAAGGCTATATCAGAGAACACCTAAAGGAAGGAAGTCCAGCATTGCTCCAAGTCGTACGTGCTTCGCCCTCCCACTTCGACTCTGTCTTGCTCCTACTCCTTCGCAAATACATTCTGCTCCTACACCTCAAGTTGATTTTGGAACATGGCCAAAATAGAAAGTTATTCTTGAATAACTTCAGAAGATCTTGATAATTTGAGTGAACTGAGAGTAGGTTTGCTAGAACTCTCTAAAGGCAAAATTTTTCTGCAAATTATCAAAGTGTTATAGGAAACTGTTTCAACTCGATTCCATCTAAAGATTCAGTAGGCCTTTGGTTGTTTATATGCTGGATTACATTTATTGATTTGCATATGTTGAACCAGCCTTGCATCCCAGGGATGAAGCCCACTTGATCATGGTGTATAAGCTTTTTGATGTGCTGCTGGATTCAGTTTGCCAGTATTTTATTGAGGATCTTTGCATCAATGTTCATCAAGGATATTGGTCTGAAATTCTCTTTTTTGGTTATGTCTCTGCCAGGCTTTGGTATCAGGACGATGCTGGCTTCATAAAATGTGTTAGGGAGGATTCCCTCTTTTTCTATCGATTGGAATAGTTTCAGAAGGAATGGTACCAGTTCCTCCTTGTACCTCTGGTAGAATTCGGCTGTGAATCCATCAGGTCCTGGAATCTTTTTGGTTGGTAAGCTATTGATTATTGCCACAATTTCAGAGCCTGTTATTGGTCTATTCCGAGATTCAACTTCTTCCTGGTTTAGTCTTGGGAGGGTGTATTTGTCAAGGAATTTATCCATTTCTTCTAGATTTTCTGGTTTATTTGCGTAGAGGTGTTTGTAGTATTCTCTGATGGTAGATTGTATTTCTGTGGGATCAGTGGTGATATCCCCTTTTTCATTTTTTATTGCATCTATTTGATTCTTCTCTCTTTTCTTCTTTATTAGTCTTGCTAGCGGTCTATCAATTCTGTTGATCTTTTCAAAAAATCAGCTCCTGGATTCATTAAGTTTTTGAAGGGTTTTTTGTGTCTCTATTTCCTTCAGTTCTGCTCTGATTTTAGTTATTTCTAGCCTTCTGCTAGCTTTTGAATGTGTTTGCTCTTGCTTTTCTGGTTCTTTTAATTGTGATGTTAGGGTGTCAATTTTGGATCTTTCCTGCTTTCTCTTGTGGGCAAAAACCACATGATTATCTCAATAGATGCAGAAAAGGCCTTTGACAAAATTCAACAACCCTTCATGCTAAAAACTTTCAATAAATTACATATTGATGGGACGTATCTCGAAATAATAAGAGCTATCTATGACAAACCCACAGCCAGTATCATACGGAATGGGCAAAAACTGGAAGCATTCCCTTTGAAAATTGGCACAAGACAGGGATGCCCTCTCTCACCACTCCTATTCAACATAGTGCTGGAAGTTCTAGCCAGGGCAATCAGGCAGGAGAAGGAAATAAAGGGTATTCAATTAGGAAAAGAGGAAGTCAAATTGTCCCTGTTTGCAGATGACCTGATTGTATATCTAGAAAACCCCATTGTCTCAGCCCAAAATCTCCTTAAGCTGATTAGCAACTTCAGCAAAGTCTCAGGATACAAAATCAATGTACAAAAATCACAAGCATTCTTGTACACCAATCACAGAGAAACAGAGAGCCAAATCATGAATGAACTCCCATTCACAACTGCTTCAAAGAGAATAAAATACCTAGGAATCTAACTTATAAGGGATGTGAAGGACCTCTTCAAGGAGAACTACAAACCACTGCTCAATGAAATAAAAGAGGATACAAACAAATGGAAGAACATTCCATGCTGATGGGTTGGAAGAATCAATATCATGAAAATGGCCATACCGCCCAAGGTAATTTATAGATTCAATGCCATCCCCATCAAGCTACCAATGACTTTCTTCACAGAATTGGAAAAAACTACTTTAAAGTTCATATGCAACCAAAAAAGAGCCCGCGTCACCAAGTCAACCCTAAGCCAAAAGAACAAGGCTGGAGGCATCACGCTACCTGAGCTTCAAACTATACTACCTGACTTCAAACTATACTACAAGGCTACAGTAACCAAAACAGCATAGTACTGGTACCACAACAGAGACATAGATCAATGGAACAGAACAGAGCCCTCAGAAATAATGACGCATATCTACAACTATCTGATCTTTGACAAACCTGACAAAAACAAGAAATGGGGAAAGGATTCCCTATTTAATAAATGGTGCTGGGAAAACTGGCTAGCCATATGTAGAAAGCTGAAACTGGATCCCTTCCTTACACCTTATACAAAAATCAATTCAAGATGGCTTAAAGACTTACATGTTAGACCTAAAACCATAAAAACCCTAGAAGAAAGCCTAGGCAATACCATTCAGGACATAGGTGTGGGCAAGGACTTCATGTCTAAAACACCAAAAGCAGCCGGGCGTGGTGGCTCACGCTTGTAATCCCAGCACTGTGGGAGGCCGAGGCGGGCGGATCACGAGGTCAGGAGATCGAGACCACGGTGAAACCCCGTCCCTACTAAAAATACAAAAAATTAGCCGGGCGTGGTGGTGGGCGCCTGTAGTCCCAGCTACTCGGAGAGGCTGAGGCAGGAGAATGGCGTGAACCCGGGAGGCGGAGCTTGCAGTGAGCCGAGATTGCGCCACTGCACTCCAGCCTGGGTGACAGAGCAAGACTCCGTCTCAAAAAAAATAAAAAATAAAAAATAAAAAAAATAAAACACCAAAAGCAATGGCAACAAAAGCCAAAATTGACAAATGGGATCTAATTAAACTAAAGAGCTTCTGCACAGCAAAAGAAACTACCATCAGAGTGAACAGGCAACCTACAGAATGGGAGAAAATTTTTGCAACCTACTCATCTGACAAAGAGCTAATATCCAGAATCTACAATGAACTCAAACAAATTTACAAGAAAAAAACAAACAACCCCATCAAAAAGTGGGCAAAGGACATGAACAGACACTTCTCAAAAGAAGACATTTATGCAGCCAAAAAACACATGCAAAAATGCTCATTATCACTGGCCATCAGAGAAATGCAAATCAAAACCACAATGAGATACCACCTCACACCAGTTAGAATGGCCATCATTAAAAAGTCTGGAAACAACAAGTGCTGGAGAGGATGTGGAGAAATAGGAACACTTTTACACTGTTGGTGGGACTGTAAACTAGTTCAACCATTGTGGAAGTCAGTGTGGCGATTCCTCAGGGATCTAGAACTAGAAATACCATTTGACCCAGCCATCCCATTACTGGGTATATACCCAAAGGACTATAAATCATGCTGCTATAAAGACACATGCACACGTATGTTTATGCAGCACTATTCACAATAGCAAAGACTTGGAACCAACCCAAATGTCCAACAACGATAGACTGGATTAAGAAAATGTGGCACATATAAACCATGGAATACTATGCAGCCATAAAAAATGATGAGTTCATGTCCTTTGTAGGGACATGGATGAAACTGGAAAACACCATTCTCAGTAAACTATCGCAAGGACAAAAAAACCAAACACCGCATGTTCTCACTCATAGGTGGGAATTGAACAATGAGAACTCATGGACACAGGGAGGGGAACATCACACTCCGGGGACTGTTGTGGGTTGGGGGGAGGGGGGAGGGACAGCATTAGGAGATATACCTAATGCTAAATGACGAGTTAATGGGTGCAGCAAACCAACACAGCACATGGATACATATGTAACAAACCTGCACATTGTGCACATGTAGCCTAAAACCTAAAGTATATTAATAAACTAAAAAAAAATAAAATTAAAAAATAAATAAAAATAAATAAACAGAATGTTATTAAATGAAAAAAGTATATTATGACATATATCAGTTCTTTCTTTACTAAGGGTTTAGGTTTACACATTTTTCTCTTCTGAACACTGTTACAGTGAACATTAGTTTACATGCCTCCTTGTGCACATGCACAATGGCTACTTTGAGATGCATAGTCAGTAGAATTCTTCTATCATTAAGTTGTAAAAATATGCATGTTTACTAGCTATTTTATTGATTGCAATTCCAATAATAAAGTATTAGAGTTCTCTTTTCTCCACATAATGTGCTACATATTTGATTGTCAGTGTTCTCCATTTTTGCCAATGTGACAGAAGTAAAATGGCATGTAATGATGGATTACATTTGCATTTCTCTGGCAAATACATGCTTATGAAATATTTTTCATCTGTTAGGTGACCCTTTGGAATTCTTTTGCTGTATATTGCCTGTTTTTATCTTATATTCATTTTACTACAGGTAGGAAAGGGTGAAACAATCAGAAGATAAATGATAACTTCCCTAAAAAAAGAAAAGTAACAAAATTTGATTTTTGGAGAAAATTTTAAAATGCTTTGAGATTTAATGCTCAACGTAAAGAGTTCATGAAAAATTTAGTAAGCTGAAACATTACAGAACAAAAACAGGTCTTCCAAAGCCACATGTTCTGCTGTTATTGTTCCTTTGCATTCATTTACGAAAAAACATATCCTAATTTTCAGAACTAGTAAATTTTCACTACATATTTTTTACTATATCAATATATAAATATATATTGAAAACTTTCTTTACAAATATATAGTGACTATATCTTATTTATATTTATATAATGTATATTTCATATATACATTTCTATATATGGTTAATACATAGTAATGTATATGTCCACATACGCACTTAAGGAAAACCATATTTACTAAAGAAGCAAAATCTAGTTTATTAATTATCAAAATAATATTATATTTCTAGTAGCATATATTTTAAATGAAAGGCTTAAACTGATAATTTTCTCTGTGGAAAATGCTTAACAAACAAGTAATTATTAAGTTTCGGAATAAGTTTTCATCTTAAATTATGACACTTAAAGGAGCTGCAAAGCACTGTTAAGAATATCAAGAAGAACCTAGCATAGCTTAAGTATAAAATGGCAAGATATCTGACAGTAAAAGAATCATGATTATATCATACAAACGTGTTTGTGTCCATTTTAAACACATTTTCCCAAAGTGTATTACTATATTACTCTGGTTTCTCTAAAAAATGTACCTATGTTACTTAGCTTATTAAATCCCCTCCCATTGATTGTTATTTATTTTAATTTCCAGTATGTAGTCTAAGGTTACTATTTGAAGTTTCTCTAATCATTTAATTTGTGAAAGGCAGACTTGAGATTTTTACTCCAGCAGCCCGACTCCTGAATGCGTAACTCTACTGGTCTCTTATCATGTAACACGACAAGGGAGCTGCATCTTAACATGTATGCCCATCAGTGATGGTGCTTTGTCCTGTCTTGTTATGATGGTATCGCTAAGCCATATCCTTAATAACCTGAAGCACTGTTGGTGAAATAGTCCATAGTCTCTTGAGGCACTGAAGGACAACCAAAACCTCTTTAGACGATCCGGGGCTGCAGAAAACACAGCTGACCAAGCTGAGTATCTTCAGCATGGGTCACAACCAGTAAGGAAGAATTCCATGTCCCTATTTGACTTTTTTATATCTCTAGTAATAGACAATGAAGAGACTTTTTGTTGTTTTCATTGTTATTATTTTCTCCTAGAATGTGTTTGTGCCTGTATCACAATAGAAGATGAGGCAGAATGCTGTTGGAGGTAGATTTGACACAGACAAAATGTGGAATCCTCTAATTGGTTTGATTTGGGAGAAGCTGAAAGGCCTATTCTCCTAAATACCTCCAAACCTGTCAACAGATGTCTGAGGTCCCATCATTAATGTTCTATGCCACTGTCTAATTCACGTTAATCCTCATTACCAAGAATATTTGGTTTACTTCCTCTAAAAAATGCTGAAGGGGAAAGATCTGGGTCATGGTTCTTCTTCTGTCACCAAGTAGCTGGGAAAGCCTGTAAGAATTTCTCAGCTTTTTTTTTTTAACTAGGGCATTGGACTGTGTATTTAATTCAATACTTTCCACCCATGCTAAATCTTAATATCTACATCAGCAGTTCTCAAACTGTGGCATGAGGACTTCTGAAGGGTCAGTGAAACCCTTTCTGGGATCTACAAATCAGAATGATTTTCATAATAACGCTAAGACGCTATCTGCCTTTTAAAATTCCCATTCCCTTGAGGGAATTTTTAAGAGATAATAAGCTGTACCATTTCGTAACACCTTGTGTGCTGAAGCGTTCTTCTGTGAAGTTAGACATTAAAGGGATTTGCTAAAATGTACAACAGTGTTACTCTTTTCACCTTTTCTTCTAACATACTTATTTTTCATAGAAGTGTTACTTATGTTAACCTGCAATAGGTTTATTATTTCTATTTTTAAATAGCCTAATAAATATTTTAACATATCTTCAGCTTTGATTTCTAAAGTGTGTCAATAGATTTAACCATAAATAGATTTAACCCACATAAACAAAAGCTCTTTGCCATACTCAAAAATTTTTAAGAGTGTAATCAGTTTCCAAGACCAAAATATTCAAGAACTGCTTATTTACTCCACAGTGGGGAGAGCTTACTACTTAACACCGTATCGGGGACAGCTTATTTTTTCCTACATACAGACCTTGGTGGTGGGATAGGGTTTTGAGGATAATAGGATTGGGAAAGAGAAACGTTATAAAAATAGGGATTTTAGAACAACTAATTAATGAACTCACAATAGAGTCACAGATGAGGGTGGCCTCATTTAACTATTTGGAAGCGGGAGAGTAAAGTTGCAGTCCCTGATACAGGGGTCGGGCTTGTGCGATGCAGAGAAAACAAACACCAAAAAGAAAATGAAATATTTCACAATTATACAGAAATTATTTGCATTAGATTTAACAAAATTAGGCAATAAAACATCTACTTTGTATCAGTCTATAAAAGAATTGTACAGTAAGTTTATACTTCTAAAAGTATTGCTTTGTAATAATATTATTCCCAACAGACTTAACAAGTGTTGGTTTGAAAATCTGAAAATACATGGTACTACCTAGGTGATATGTTTTATTTACAGAACTGTCCTCTCATCTGTGTTATGTTGGAAGATACTACACAATGTAAGAAATATAGCTTATTTTAGAGATAAATAAAAATTGGTAGCTATTATTTGTCTCCTAGAGTATTTCAGAGCATTTTGTGTAATTGTAGTGACAGCAAAACGGAGAGAAAATGGGACAGAGAAAATATTAAAGAGATCAGTGGCATGACTTTTCCTAAAATGATGAGAAATGCAATATACAGATTGGCAGGATAAAAATAAAGAAAATACATTTAGGTGTATATTAGTTAAACTGTTGAAAATTAAAGAGAAAATTCTAAACCCTCTAGAGTGGGGGTTTGGAAACGTGATAGCATCAAAAGAGCAACAATAAAACTTTCAGCTTCCTTTGCACACAAACAATGCAAAAAACAATGGAAAAATGGTCAACCTAGAATTTGTCACTAAGTAAAATATCTTCCAAAAATAAAGGCAAAAGGAAGCCTTTTCTTTTCAGATAAACACAAACTGAGAGAATTTGTTTCCATTACAATTGCACTATAAGAATATATTCTCTAGGTAGAAGAAAAATGATTCCAAATGAAAATACAGAACTTCAGGCATAAATCAAGGGTGCTGAAAAGGGCACATATGTGAGAAAATAAGAAAAAACAGCAACTACTTAAAGAAACATTAATTTCTATGTTAAAAGTTATGCCTGTGGTTTTATAAAATGTGAAGATAAATAGATATAACAACAGAACAAAGGGCAAGGGGATAACTAAAGTTAAATCGTGGTAAGATTTATTTTAAGGAAAGTGATAATATTCTAATTTGAGTCAGGCTCTAGTAAGTCACCAATACCTAATCACTAAAATAATAGTATAAAAGCTATAAAAAAGAGCTAAGAGAGGATGTTAAATGGAATATAAAAAGGAAACCCTTCAATAATCCAAAAGAAGGTAGGAAAGGGGAATAAAGAAAATAAAGAACGACTGGACTAAGAGAACAAAGAAGACAGTAGACTTAAACCCAATTGAGTCAATAATGACAATGAGTACAGCGTATATACTAAAATAACATAAAATATTTTCATACTGAAATTCTTAGAAGAATAGTAAGACCCTATTACATGTGGGGTTTTTTTGTTTGTGTTTGTTTGTTCGTTTGAGACAAAGTCTGCCTGTCATCCAGGCTGGAGTGCAGTGATGCCATCTTGGCTCACTGCAACATCCACCTCCTGGGTTCAAGCGATTCCCCTACCTCAGCCTCCCGAGTAGCTGGGATTACAGACGCATGCTACCACGCCCAGCTGATTTTTGTACTTTTAGTAGAGATGGGGCTTCACTATGTTGGCCAGGCTGGTCTTGAACTCCTGACATTGTGATCTACCCACCTCAGCCTCCCAAAGTACATGATATTTTTAAAGATATATTTTAAATATAAAGACACAGATAATTGAAAGTGAAGCCATCAAACAAAATATACCATGCAAGCCTAAATAAAAGAAAGTGATGTCACTATTTAAATATTAGACAAAGTAGGTTTTAAGCTAAACTAAAACAAGGATAGCTCACAATGGTAAAAGGGTTAATTCAATAGGAAGACATAGTAGTCTTAAATGTCTGTGCACCTAATAACATAACCCCAGCTTTCAAATTTATCATTCTTTCTTCACTTTAGACATGCAGATAATTTTCTTTTTTTCTGGAACTATGACATGTACTAAATCTTAGGTGTTATATTTTACCTGTAACTTCTCTGCATGTATACAGGAAAGAGGACTATTACCTCCACCTGCCATGTTTTTATAGTTTTATGTATAGACAGTGTTTCAAAAAGTATTACAAGATGCTTCATATGTGAAGGCATTCTAGGAGAGTAAAGCAGGGTCAAAGACCTAGTGAAGACAATATGAGGAATTCCATAGTGCCATTACATGAAAAATATTACATAGTTTTATCAATATTGTTAATGAATTCTGTGTATTTCTCCTAGATCCTGACAGGCAGATTCAAACAGGGAGTCTTCATGTTTTAGGAAAAGTTTATGACTGAGAATGACTCAAGTAATAGGTGCCATTTGTGGTGCATGGTTAAAGCTGTGCATGAGCTAGAGATGACAGGACAGCAAAGTATAAACTCCAGTGGAAGTGCTGGTTTCTAGGCTCATGTGCCTCTTAGGAAAAAGCATTCCGTGGATGCTTTCAGAATACAGCTGCTAACCTAATTAAACTCTTGCTGATTAAACAGTTATCATTTAACTGTTACAATGTTCTGTCCCCAGGCAAATTTTATTACAAATTACTGAGAGAGAAACTGGACATCAATATATCAACCAAATAAACTCTATAGGTTGATTAAATCTGATGATCGCTGCAAAGTTATGGCTTGATAGAATTACCCTAATATCTATGTAATAATTTTGGGGTGCCCTCACAATACTGTTAATGTAAAAACATTCATCATCACCATTTGATTAATAAGTCACAAAAATGTACTACATCGATCATCAGAAGATACATCTTTTATAAATCTTGATAAGTCTAGTTTCAGAAATAAACAAGGACTATTGAATTGTATAAATTAAGAATTTTTTCTTCAAAATAAATTGAGAGCCTATACTTTTCTATGTCCTCCGTTTTCATTTAAGATACTAGATTTCACAACACAAAGTAATTATTTTAACTATCAGGTGGTAAATGTGAACTATTTCCTTGCAAAATATTTGTTTCATTTTTTTAGAGCTTCTCTACTTTTAGCTCATACTCATCTGCAATATATCTTACATTTGAGCAAGTTTAAAAGGCTAAAAATAGTGGCTCTGCTTCCATTGATAGATGTGGTTTAATGAACTGGGTACCAGTAAATACTACTTGAAAAATTTGCTTAATTTTAATCCATTGAAGTCAGAGTGTTATTTAGTCATATTTATTTTGCTATTTAAAAATGCATGGCAACTTAGCTAGAATTGAGTTAATTTTTCACATAGTGACATATTTAGGAGTGACAGTATGTCCTTAGTTGCTTTATTGCTGCAAGAATTAATAAGTCATAATTGGTGTTAAGATATAAATATCTGCTTATGTAATTAAAGGCAGGGTTCCTCAAACATGTCAGACAAGCAAATGTATCCTTTGGTAAATAGTTTTTTCCCTTGCCATAAATCTGTCAGGTATGACTGTCAGAGGTCTAAAGAATTCATAAGATCACATGCACCATCACTAAATTATTGTTTGTATGAAATAAATGTGGGCCTCCTTCTGTTGAATTTATTAGCCATAGTATGCATACATATATCTAGAAATCTAACATTTACATGAAAAGAGTGGAACTTTTTCAGACTGAAATTTCAGACTGAAATTCTTAGAAGAATAGTAAGACCCTATTATATAGTTTTTTTTGTTTTTGTTTGTTTGTTTGTTTGTTTGTTTTTGAGATGGAGTCTTGCTCTGTCACCCAGGCTGGAGTGCAGTGGCGCGATCTCGGCTCACTGCAGCCTCCACCTCCCGGGTTCATGCAAGTCTCCTGTCTCAGCCTCAGCCTCAGTTATGCTTTTAATTTTTGATCCCTATGGTTATGATATCCTGGGCTACAAAGATAGCTCAAATGATGTAATACATCTAAGGCACAGAAATAAAAAGGAACGTTTTTATCCAGAACGGTTTTATTAGTGTGGTGAAGGCAAAAGCTGGATTTTAAAGGAGAAAACAAGTGAAGGCCTTGGTGTGAACCACACTTAGTTCAATTCTTATCTGAACTACTACAACCATGCCTCAAAAAAAATTTCTGTAGCTACTCTGTTCACTCCAGAGTCAAAGATAAATCTATTATTTTCTACTTGTTTTTCTTTACCATAATACGTCTTGAAATGACAGCTTCAACTTCTTTTTATTATGTCTTGAAATCTGTCTTTAGATACCAACTGAAATCTTCACTCTTAAGGGTCATCAATAGTCTCCTAGTTTTCAAAGGCAATAGCAAACACATCTCCTTGAAAAATTGGTCATTTTGTTTAATCCACCTTCATTACTCCTTCCCTCTTCTCCTGTGACATATAAAATTATTGCTTATGCTTCAGCTTCTCTGGTGTGTTTCTTCTCCTCAGTGTCTAAAAATGGATGTTTTACAATATCCTTTCTCTGGCGTCTTTTCCCTGTACAATATTTTATTCAGGAATCTTAACTACTGCAATGTATTTAACTAGTTCTCTATTCAGAAGTAGCCAAATTTAGTTGAACAGGTCCTCAATGCTATTTTGATTTTGCTCTCAAAGTTTCACATTATAATAAGCATTTGGTACACAATTTTATGCATATAATTTCATATCTATTTTTAACATTTTCTTAGATCAAATATTTAAGTATGGACTCCAAAATCCCTTCTAGCTTCCTGCCTGTGCAAAACTGAGAAAATAATGTTACTTTCTCAAGACACATTTTCTTCATTTCTCAGGAGAATAATAATCATATCTAACTCATAGGGTAGGGTTGTTTTAAAGATTAAACAAGATGGTAAATGTAAGACACATTACAGCATGTCTGATACATGACAATAGACAAAATTTAGCTACAGGCATTATCATATTTATCACATAATTTTACTAGTATTCTTTCAAGTGTATTATTTAAGTTTCCATCCGCAAAATTACGGCAACTTATGCTCTGCCAGCAGTATTTGAGGGCATCCACTTTTTGACATTTTGATAGGAAGTGACATCCTCAGAATGTCTCTTATCGTATGAGTCCTTTAATCATTAGAGGAAACCCTCATTTGAAACTCTAACCATGCTTATGCTCAGGTCTCATTGGTTGGTCTGTACAACAGTTCCATGCTTAAACCTCCAGTGGCACAATGAATGAAACAATTGGTTAGCTGATATTAGAATTCATTCTTCCCAGCCGGGCGCGGTGGCTCACGCTTGTAATCCCAGCACTTTGGGAGGCCGAGGCGGGCGGATCACCAGGTCAGGAGATCGAGACCACGGTGAAACCCCGTCTCTACTAAAAATACAAAAAATTAGCCGGGCGTGGTGGCGGGCGCCTGTAGTCCCAGCTACTCGGAGAGGCTGAGGCAGGAGAATGGCGTGAACCCGGGAGGTGGAGCTTGCAGTGAGCCGAGAGTGCGCCACTGCACTCCAGCCTGGGCGACAGAGCGAGACTCCGTCTCAAAAAAAAAAAAAAAAAAAAAAAAAAAAGAATTCATTCTTCCCCCTCTCTTACCCAATTGAGGCCCTGGTCCTGGGATCTGTCTCTCTATGGGCATATATTTGCATGATTACTTCTCTCTCTTCAAAGTCTTTGCCCTTTCCAATCAGGCCTACCCCGAATACCTATTTAAAATTGCAATGATCCTTCCTGGAACCGCATATCATTCTCAGTCAGCTGTGATATTATCTTCTTTTTTTCCAACAACACTTTTACCTTTATCAAGTGAGAGCATTTACCTATTTATTATTTTTAAGTTTATTTTCTATCTAATTTCATTATAATATGAGCTCTAAGGAGGCTGATATTTTTGTCTACTATATTCACTGATATATTCCAACGACCCTTTACTCTCCCTGCTGTATATTAGGCCCTTAAATGATATTTACAGGAGGAAATTAATAGGATATGTCAGATCATACAGCACATCACCTGGAACCAAACTGTCTTGTGTTACTATCTCAAGACACATTTTCTTCATTTCTCAGGAGAGTAATAATCATATCTAACTCATAGGGTTGTTACTATACTAAAGTCTAAAGTTCTGGAACCAAGCACTGGTAAAAACTATTTATGAGATTATCTAGTGGTGTGATAGTTGGGTTTGCAAGGATATTTGATGGTACGAAGGAATTGCTAGTAAATGTTTTAGTGTGATAACAGAACTGTGGTAGTGTTGAATGAAAGAGCTCTTTCCTTTAAGATCTTTACATACAAATATTAAACAATGAAACAGGAATCTTTAGGGTTTGTTTTACAGTAATTGTGTAGGGAGGAGGTAGAAGGTAAGGGTATAGATGAAACCAGAATGGCCTAGAGTTGCAGCCTGTTGTCACTGACTAATAGATCCATGGGGTTTGATTGTATTATTTGTTCTGCTTTTGTGGATATTTGAGATTTTTTTCAAAATAAGAACATAAAAACCTATGAATATTAAAAAACATACCTGCCCTTCTGATATGGTCAATAAAAGAGATGTTCTTAGGAATATAAAATATAGTCAATATTTGACTGTTCAGAAACTTCATGCCTCAAGAGTGAAAACGAGCACTGCTTATTTTTCCGCTATGCATGAATGTAAACAGAGTTCTAATTGGTACAAAGCAGACCTAGAAAAGTTATATTAAACAACGAAAGAAAACACTAGGTAAGACAAGACGCTGATTTTTTTTTTTTTTTTTTTTTTTTGAGACGGAGTCTCGCTCTGTCGCCCAGGCTGGAGTGCAGTGGCGCAATCTCGGCTCACTGCAAGCTCCGCCTCCTGGGTTCACGCCATTCTCCTGTCTCAGCCTCTCCGAGTAGCTGGGACTACAGGCGCCCGCCACCACGCCCAGCTAATTTTTTGTATTTTTAGTAGAGACGGGGTTTCATCGAAGATGCTGATTTTTTAAAATTTCAACTAGTGCATTGACCCTGAAAAGAATCCTGTTCTTTGGAGTGTTTCATTTTTTGCCTTTAAGATTCTTTGAATGAGATAATGTAGATAAATAAATATTTTATTTGAAATTGGAATGAAGTGTCTTCTAGCTGCACTCAACTCACAACTAGACATATGGTACACTGAAATCAGGGCCGGGGTGGAATTGCAAGCCATCTTTTCAGGGCTACTTTGGGAAAGTAAGCCCTGGAAAGCCAGTTCACAGAAGTTTGCATGTTATTAGCAGTCCTAGCTTCATTTTCCTCTAGAACTGTTATGCTTACCAAACCTGATGAGCACATTTGCCAAACTGCAGTGATTTTTCATATGGATCTATACAGAGAACTGAGATTGGCCCACTCTTTTCATCTATACTAAAGCTAGACCATATCCTTTTAGTCATTCATCAAAAATGATGTACCTTTGTCTATGTTATACTACACATTTGGAACACATCCCCCTGTAACTTTCATTCTAGTTAAACATTATAAAAAATAAAAAGCACAGATAGCAAAATGTTATCCTCTGTTATGATCAGAGGGAATTGGCCTTCATAGAAAAAAACACGTATATCAACCCCACTGAAAGGTAGAAGCAATGGAAGGTATTATAGTGTATCTACAGGTTTGTTGAGAAGAATCAGAATCAACAATGTTGCTTAGTAGTCTGGTGGAAAAAAAGCAGACTTGGATTTTTGACCTGCTTCTTGTCTGGAGTTTGTAAGATGTCTTGCTTATCTGTTATGTGGTGTACTCTTTATGAGGAATTCAAGAAGGAATTCATATGTAGTATTAAGACCGATAATATTTGTGTTTTTCCTGAGCAATTAGTTTAATCAGTTGTTTAAAATGCAGAAACAGTAACTTTTTTGTTAGTTATCTTTAAGAAAACATATAGTACCAAAGTCATGGGCAATTTCAAGCAAGATATTTATCTTTATGGTGTTGCAATTTTTACCCTCGTTTCTCAACGTTTTGCGATTCTGCTCTTGCTTTACAATCTTCACGTTTTTATCTTGTATTCTATCTAACCTTATCAACCACCACAAATCCTTAAGCAAACTCTTTGTCTTTTTAGGGTCTTGATTTCTTTATCTGTAAAGTGACATTTGATGGTTATATGTTTGTGGAGATCTGTGTTTTACACATCTTATCAAATCAGAATGGCCACCATTTCTTTTGGTATTGCTCAAAAGGAAAAGATAAAAAGGGTTATAACTATATTGCCTAATGGTACTTATTACATAGGCAAAATAGTGAAAAATTACACTGCTATTGAATGAAAATTTTGTGTAGTTTTATTTGGAATTGTTCTGAAATTCTAAAAAAGCAAGAAAAATGGTATAATTCATAAACTTAATGAACAGAAATGGACTTTGTTTATGGTTGGGAATCACATATATTTGTAAAATGATTTCATTGCATATGTTAAGGCTACCTGAAGAATCTATATTAAAAATCTCTTATCATTGGAAGAAACTATTTCTGCAATAAACTCCAAATATATTAAGGGGAAGATGTAACTGTAACATCAACTTAAAATTGTACCCCTAAATCTTATCTAGAATTAACATTCTACTTTTCTCTTTACATTTTGCTGAATGAGAAACAGATTAATCTGATCTATAGCTACTATACTATGAGAATAAAAGCTTGTCAATTTGAAATAAGTGGGCATGTACCATAATATATTTTCAGACTTACAGAAACAGATGTTCTATTCTTACCCATTCCCTGGCAATATAAAAACCTATCGAAAGGAACTATACAATTCTTTTTGAAAATATTAGACCATTAAATGTGCAGCTATGCATGAGTCATGATTTTCATAAATGTAAGTTAACAGCCAGATGAAAGTGCTGTGGGAGAAGGCATGCTAATTTGTTCTAATTTAATGGCATTACTGCACAATTTACTGAACAGTTCAGCAAAGCAGAATCAACAGCTGCTGTGGAAATGAGATTATTTAAAACAAGCAGGGGGAGCACATTTATGCCCAGGGTCAGAGCCTGAATACTGCTCTCTAAGTAGTGCTTGGATAGTCAGCATAGTATTTTGGCAGGGGAGAAATGGAAATTGGATGAAATCCAAGAAAGACAATGCATATGAGGCTCCAAATAAATATAGTACTGTCACATTTAGCAAAAATCCACTGACCCTACTTGCAATTCATGACAATAATAGCATGACCAGGAAACCAGGCGGCCCTATTATCATAAAGAAAGCCAGGCACTGCATGGTAAATTAGACCTAAAATATAGTAGGAACATAATTAAGAAAAGGGTTTTAGCATGTTTAGCAGGGAGCAGTTCTGTTGAGCAGAGGTAATTCCTGAAACTTCCTAGACATATGAATCAGAAATAGGGTTGCTAGGTTTAGCAAATAAAATACAGGATACTCAGTGAAATTTGGTTTCAGATATATTGAATAATTTTTAGTATGTGTCAAATATTAAACATACTTATACTAAAGAATTAATTGTTTATCTGAAATTTATATGTATTTAGACATCCTGTATTTTATCTGGAAACCGTAATGAGAAATGTTCACTCAAACACTTGAGTTAACTGAGTTGAATCTTCCTATCCCTAGTGCTCACCTTAGTATATCAAAGCCTCTCAGTTAACTTTTGTGTTGGTTTTCTATTACTGCCGCAACAAATTTCCACAAACTCAGTGGCTTAACAGCAACACAAATGTACTATTTTAGAGCTCTGTGGGGTAGAAATCTAACATGAGTCTTACCGGGGTAAAATCAAGGTGTTGTCAATGTTGTGTTCCTTCTCAAGGCCTAAGCTGAGAATCCGTTTGCTAGCCTTTTCCAGTTTGTAGAGACCATCTACATTCCTTGGTTTACACTGCCCTTCCTACATCTTCTAAGCCAGATAAGGCAGCTGAGTCCCCACAATGCAGCATTCTGACAATCTTCCAAGGCACATTTTCTGCTGACCCTCTTCTAGCTCCATTTTCCACTTAAAAGGACCCTCGTTATTACAGTGGAAACCCATGGATAATCCAGGATAATCTCTCTATTTTAAGGGCAGTCAGTTAGCAACCTGAATTCCCTTTTGCCATGTAACCTATCATATTCACAGCTTCCAGTGATTAAGACATAGCCATCTTGGGAGTGTGAGGGAGGGCATTATACTGCCTATCACAATGATGAAAACATATTTGTCTTGAATTAGGCAATTACTTTAAAGCTGCCTCATCCCAGGTGATTTGGTCTCATCCTCTCCTAATTGGCTAATTATGTTCATTCTTTAATAGGATGCAAAGGAAGCAGATTCCATTTGACTGAGAAATCAAACATTCTATCGGGGCGGGGGTGGGTTAGAAAAAGGCAGTTCGAGACTACACAGAGATGTTCGTGGCGGGGTTGGAAAAAGGCTGTTCAAGACTATACAAAGATGTTAGTGAGGAAAAGTTCCAACATACCAAAACCAAGCAATTTTATTTATTCTTTTAGCATCATTGTCTTAGTGAAGGAACACGGAATCCCTGTGATAGTGACAGGAGGTAGAGAAATTCTAGGCAGACAGGGGTGAGTCCCTGGCAAAACCTTACCTTTGAGCCAAAAAGCCTGCAATCTGTGGCCCAAAGTGAGAACTTCCATCTCTGTGTGCCCGCTCTCTCCCAATTGGTTCTTTCTGAATAATGTCTTTTTACCAACTGAATGTTGCCTTTTCCAAGATTACCTATGGCCTACTCTCCTCCCTATCCTGTGCCTATGGAGACCCCTGACTCAGCCGGTGGAGAGGAAAAGTAGATGGATGTTGGAAAGAGGCAACTTGACTTCAGAAGAGAGAGGCAGAGAAGTGGCCCGACTTCAGGGGAGAGTGACCTGCCCTCCCCATCCCCTTTCTAGCTCCCCTCTTCCCTGAGAGCTGCTTTCATTGCTTAATAAAATTCTCCTCATTCATCATCCTTCAATTTGTCATGACCTGATTCCTCTTGGACACTGAAGAAGAATTCGGGAAACACCAAGTGCAGATACCCAAAAAGGCTGTCACACTGGCCCTTTGCCCTTGCTGGCAGAAGATAGCTGCCCCATGTGATGAGGCGAAGGGCCCACTGAGCTAATAACATGCTGCTGTCTGCAGACAGTGGAGCTAAGAGAGCCTTGTAGCATGCTCTCTGGGGCACTGTGGTCACAGGCACCCCCACCTGGATGCTGCCACAGGGCCTGCACAGTTTGCTCCTGCTGGGGCTAAAGCGGCCTGCCGGTTCCTACACTCACTCATTTTGATTCACATGCTCATTCTCTTGCCCATTCCCTCCTGCAAGGGGTTGAGTGGGGTGGGCTGAGTAAATGGCACCCCTGCCACTAGTCCCACGAAGGGGTCAGAAAAATATCCTGCATCTCCTAGACTGTATCCATTCATGAGACTAGTATATAAAATGTAAGCAACAATTCTACAAATATGAAACTTTAGAAGAAAATAATTAAAACAAATGAATAGTATGGACAAAATTCTAATTTTTTTGATTATTTATTACAAAGCTTTATTTCTAGCTAGACACCCAAACACACACACACGGACACACACACACACACACACACACACACACACACTCTTGGGTCACATATAATTTTACAAGTTTGAATGGAAAATTACCTGAAGAAATTCCATTCTTATGATTCTGTTATATCGATATGACTCACTAGCTAAAGACATTCTATATATGTCAGGGTATTCCCCATCAGCATCTGGAAAAATCTACATCTGTTTGACATAGAAGAAATGATTATCATTTTCTTGTTTAAACAGTGTGGCAATTAGAGAAAAAAAAGTTTTCTTTTCAAAGTTTTTGATCTAGACTCGTGTACATATCAGGTAATTAAAATTTCAGCTAAAGATTCTCTTTCGATAAGCAAACTTAGGTGATGAGGACATTTTAAAAATGATTCATTCCCTTTTTACACCCGCTTTTTGTAAGTTCAATGATAAATTTCCGTGTTATGTAATCTTCCTTAAATTAAAACTCTTAATGACAATAAAAACTACTGCAATTATTGGTCACTCACCAAAAGCCACATTATATTCTAGGTTCTATCCGTATTATTCTATGGTGAACTGTGGCATATTTAAAACAGTTTTTAAAGTTTGAGGATTTTTAAAAATTTAATAGAATAACTCAATATAAATTAAATATAACTTCAAAGAAACAGATTGGTTTAAATTATTGAAATTGATAAGACCTTCATTAACCAGATTCAGTCTTTATTGAATCCTTGTTTTATTTTGATTGAACTGGATTAGTAAGAGAAAGAGAGATGGTCCAAACCAAACAGAAACCAAGGGTTCATTTCAAAATACCATTTCTAGAGCTGTGTATAAATACCAATTTATTTATTTAACCTTTGGCATTTATGTCTATCCTCCTATTACATAACTGACGTGCATCATTGTAAATGTGATGCTGTTAAAGAGTTTTTCCATTTAAATTGGAAATTTAAAGTCAAGTCTTCAGGGAGCATTTGAGTGTTTCAAGCACTGATGACTTTTATTGCAGCTTTATCCTTGCCCAGTCTTTGAAAAATTTTTTCTCTATTCTATTTAGCAGAAACAAGATCCACTTTGTGTCAGCACTCTGGAGATACAGATGAGTTAATGTAACTTTTCTACTTTAAGGTAAATGAAGTTAGAATTGTCAACTCTACTGTGAAAAATTCCAGTTTACCCATTTTCAAGCTCCTCTAAGCCATCTAATCCCATTAATTAGAGTACTAAATCCTACATTCTTATGCTCAAGAATTTTGGAAAACATTTTAAACCTTTTTATTTTTAGTGTAACACTTTCCACCCCCACCCCCTACACCCCAACTGCTCAGTTAATCCTAAATTCCCCAGGCTCCACAGAGTAAATACAGTAATTTGTGGGATTTGTGGCTCTTTCAAATATCAGGTGAATTAAAAATATATATTTAAAAATCAAGCAAATTAAATGAAAGTTCCTTAGAGAATATTTTGAGCACTTGATGACATGCCTTGGAGCAACAAAAGATTTCGTAGTAGGACAAAACGACTTAGAATGTAATATTCAGTTTTGTTTTTCTCAGAGGCAGCATTTCATTTGTTAAATGATCGTGATATCTGGGGAATCAAAACATGGTTGTTCCCTAGAAGCCCAAGACTTCCAAGTGGAATATAGGAACTGGTTCCTTTTAATTGCCCTCTTTCTTCCCCTCAGCAAACAATTTATAAGCAATTGGATGGTGGTCTTCTGGCAAAAGATCTTTACCAGAAAGCTCACTGAATCCTGGAATTCTTGAAAAATACATATATTGCTAAGCTACATTTAAGCCTCTAGAAGTTCATGGATGCTGAGTAGCTTTCTGAGGTCTCCTGCTTGAACCATGCCTGGCATCCATCTCTGAACTGTCTCCAAGCTGGGAAACCAATGGTATTTCCCTCTCCTTTTGAATCAGGATAGCAGCCTTTAGAAAATTGCCTGCGTTTGAATCCTAGAACTGCCACTTAGTAGCTCTGCAACCCTGGGGGAGATAACTTCATCAGTGCCGCAGTTGTCTCACCTATAAAATGCGGATAGTATCTACCACATACATACAGGCTTTTGAAGGGAAAATGTAGTTAAATCATGTAAAGCACTCAGAACACTGCCTTTTATGCAGTAAGTTTTCCGTAGGTGCTAGCTATAATTACTCATTTCATCCTTTATTATTTTAATTTGTTTTCCTAACCAGCTGGCTCCACCAAGGATTTGAGGTAGTTTACAATAAAGTCACAGATCTAATGGACAAAGAGAAAAATTCAAAACTAAAAGGATGAGGAGAATGTTTTTTCTCAGGGAATGGTTCTGAGAAGCATTCATATGATTTTGACCAGAAGCAGTATCATAAGACAATTGGATCTTGACAAACATGGGAAAATCTACATGACTCTCACTTATCCCTAGCTACTTCTAGATACAAAATATAATGACTAATTTTCAAAACGTCCTATTTATTTTAACACTTCCTGTGAGAAAATGATGGCTTTTAATAGGTCTCCTAAGCAATGATTTGGCATATAAAAATGCCTTAAATCCAGACTGAGAAATTAATGAGGTCATGAAAAAACAATGTCTTTCTCTTTAGTCTTTTAGTATTTTGAGTAAATATGATGGGACCATCAGTATTTACGACAGATGACACAACTGTTTGAAGAAAAGTTAATGATTATGGGCATGGTGGCTCATGCCTGTAATCTTAGCACTTTGGTAGGCCATGGTGAGCAGATCACTTGAGGTCAGGAGTTTGAGACCAGCCTGGCCAACATGGTGAACCCTGTCTCTACTAAAAAACAAACAAACAAGAAAACAAAACAAAAACTAGCCAGGTGTGGTGGTGCATGCCTGTAGTCCCAGCTACTTGGGAGGCCGAGGCAGGAGAATTGCTTGAACCTGGGAGGCAGAGATTAGTTAGCCGAGATCAAGCCACTGCACTCCAGCCTGGGTGACAAATCAAGAGTCCAACTCAAAAAAAAAAAAAAAAAAGATTGCATTTTTCCCTTTTGCCGTATGTTTTTGAGTCTTGATCAAAGGTCTATGACTTGGAAATTATTTTTTTGGGTGCTTCAGGTGTGAGCATTGTGATAATGGTTTCTATTAGCTGAATCATGAAGCTGTAGGAAGTACTCGGGTTGTCAGTTTATCCAATTTACCAATATACATTTATACTAAATAATTGATACATTACTAGAAACTAAAATGCTCATTTCTAATTTGTTGTTATTTTATTTTAGATGGTTAGTTTTGAATCACATTAAGTGTTACTTTTATAGGAAAAAGAAACCAGAGCTATTCTAATCAATTTTATTTTTAAATCTAATTTCATTAGTATACAAACTGAATATGTATGTTCAATTTTATTATATATTTATAATTCTTTTATCTAATGCTGTGTATTCATCTAGAAAGGCTACAACTTTGTATCAAGCCTTGGAAACTCAAAATTGTCAAAAATGGAAGGTTTTTAGCCACAAGGTGTCGTTGTTTGTCTTGTCTTTAGTGAAGTAACTATGGCAACTTAGATTCACTAAAGGCTTATTGAATTAGGAAGCAGAATTTGTTTTACTGACAATAACTTAGGTTGTTGTCTTAACTCCTCTCATTCCATATATGATACAATTTCCAAAATTGTTTGCCAATTCTGTGTTTAATGAGCACAAGAGTCTAAAATAAAACATGTTCTATGATGAGCTGCTTTATGGTTTAAGGTTTTTAAAATTCGAGATTTTTTCCTCAGACATTTAATAAAATGACTCAATATGAATTAAACATAACTTCATAAAAAACCAAATTGGTTTGATTTATAAAATCAAGTAGGGACTTCATTAACCAGATTCATTTCTTTTTGAATCTTTATTTTGATGAAATCGTAAAGAAAAAAATTATAACAAAATGGCATCAAGGTTTCACTTCAAAATGCCATTTCTAGAGATTGGTATAAACATCTTTTCTCCTCAACCTTTGGCATTTATCTCTAGAGCTTGTAGTACACAGCTGGTTCTCAGTATTGCAAACAGGGAGCTCCTCAGTTAGAAAGGGTATCTTAATAATTATGGCTACACAAAAGTTAACCAAAACATTTACACTCATAAAAAATCCCACAATGTCCTAGACTATTTCTCAATGTCTGATATTTTGGTTATCTGAGGAAACTTTAGTGTAGATATATTGACCCAACCTTGATGTAAAGTAAAATAAGAAATATTGGAGGTTTTGTTAAAATTCTAAAATCAGCTTATCTTCCATTAACAAAAAGAGAACATCAATATCCAAGTATGTTATATTTATATAAATTGTAATATAATGGAAAAAATTTTAATAGCACATTTCCCAAGTATTGGACTTGTTAAATATGTCCAAACCAGCTACTTCTAAACTATATTACATACAAAAATCATGTTATGGGTTGAATTGTGTCCCACTAAATTCTATATGTTGAAGAGCTTACCACTAGTACCTTAGAAAGTGACCTTATTTAGAAATAGGGCTGTTAGGGGAACGCTTAAGATGAGGTCATGCTGGACCTTCTTCCCTATCCAACATGGCTGCTGTCCTTCTCTAAAGGGGGAAATTTGGACAGACACACAGGGAGAATACTAAGCGTGGATGAAAGCAGACCTTGAGTGATGCATTTCAAGCCAAGGAACACAATACCAGAAAACCACCAGAAGCTATAAAAAAGACATGGAACAGATTCTCCCTCACAGCCGCAGAAGCAGTCAACCCTGCTGACACCTTGATATTGGACTTCCAGCCTCCAATACTATAAGACAAAAAATTTCTGTTGTTTAAGCCACTCAGTTTGTAGTACTTTATTACAGCAGCCCTAGAAAACTAATACAACTAGAAACTAGGGGTTAATAGATATGTCATAGGAATTTTTTTAAGTTAGTTACTGCCTCTTTCTTAAAACTTCCTTGTTTACTTCTTTTGACACTACCTAATTTTATTTTTCACTCAGTTACCTTTGCTGAATCTTCTTTGTCTTCCTGACCCCTAAACAAGGTAATGTCCCAGGTTTTTATCCAAGGACCTCTGGTTTGTCTAATAATCACTAAGTATCATATCTTTGAATACTTGCTGCTTCCCAAATGCATATCATCATAGTGACCCATGGCTAATTCCAAGTTTCTATGTATATTGATTTACCTAATATTAGCATGTCAATTGGCATCAGGTGAGCTTCACTCACCTAACTCTGAGTTTCTGATCTACAAACCAATTGCAGTTGATGTCATCTCCATCTCCTTGATTGGGCAAAATGCTTAAGAGACATCTTTGATGCTTCTGTCTCTTATCCACTTTCAGTTAATTGGAACATTTTGTTATTCCAATATATTTTATTCTTTAAAATACATTAGAAATTCAATCAATTTTTAACACAACTTCCACTACCACCCAAGCTTCTGTTGTTTCTGTGATTCAATTCTTCCTCACGCTCCTCGGTGTATTTGCACAGCCGCAAGAGTGACCTTTCTATAATAAATA
This sequence comes from Hylobates moloch, assembly GCF_009828535.3. Classification (NCBI taxonomy): domain Eukaryota; kingdom Metazoa; phylum Chordata; class Mammalia; order Primates; family Hylobatidae; genus Hylobates; species Hylobates moloch. The sequence continues at coordinate 164,015,014 of NW_026652278.1, read as the reverse complement.
ATAGATGAGTCACTCTGCTGCTCAAATCCATCCAAAGCTTTCTGATTATATTCAGAATGAAATTCAAAGCCTTTACTGTCTTCTACAAAGCCAGACTTGATTTACCTCTGATTATCTCTCTGGCCATTTTTTTTTTTTTTTTTACTATCAAACCCTATTTAGCTACCATGGCCCCTTTTTAGTCTTTTAGCACTGAAGACCTTAGGACTATTCTTTTCCTTCTCCTAGAAATTTGTATGGCTCAAGCCTTCACTTCATTCAGGGTACCACACAAGTTCAGTTCTCAGAAACCCCATCCCTGATAATACATACGTGAAACAACATCCTTTCACTTTTGTTTCCTTAACAGATTTTTAAAATAGCACTTATATGTATATTTTATAATACACAGGCATACCTCATTTTATTGCGTTTTGCATAATTGAAATTTTTAGGTGTTGGATTTTTTACAAATTGAACGTTCCTAGCAACCCTGCGTTGAGCAAGTCTTCAGAGCCGTATTGCCAACAGTATGTGCTCACTTTGTTTCTCACTGTCACATTTTGGTAGTTCTCATAGTATTTGAAACTTTTTCATTATTGTCATATCTGTTACACGGTCTGTGATCAGTGGTGATCTTTGATGCTACCAGTGTAATTGTCTGGGGGCACCAAGAACTGTGGCCATGTAAGATGGCAAACTTAATTGAAAAATGTTTTTATTGATTGCTTCATTGGCTGGCCACTTCCTCTTTTCTCTCCCTAGCCTCGGGCCTCTCCGTTGGAGAAACAACAGTATTGATATTAGGCCTATTAATATTTCTACACTGGAGTCTAAATATTCAAGTGAAAGAAAGATCTGAATGTTTCTCACTTTAACTCAAATTCTTTCTTTGATTTCTTTCTCTCCCAAAAATGTAGGAATGTGAGTAGGAATGTAATGTAAGAATATAAGTTCCGTGTGAGTAGAAAATTATGTTGCTTGCTGCTGAATTTTCTATTCTTGAACTGTTTTGAACTTGACAGTTAAGAATGTTTTTTAAAATTTTAGGTTGTTATAAATCAAACAAGTAAACAAAACTAAGGAAAGATTCATGACAGAGACCATATGAGACTGACAAAGCCTAAAATCTTTATTCTGTGACCCTTTATAGAAAAAAAATTTGCCAACCCAACATCTATTATGCATTCAATAATGTATATTTATTGCATTAGTAATATTTATTATGTTTGTCTATATATTAAACTATATATTTAACATATAATAATACATATTTAAATCTCTGAGAAGTCCTAAATAAAGTTGAAAGTTGAATTAATTCAGGACTTCTCACAGCTTTTAATAGCTGTATTTTATTGGCTGGTATTTTAATAGGCTGGTATTTATTTTATTTATTTAATTTAATTTAATATATTAATATAATTATTTATATTAAAAATAATAAATTATTTAATTTATTTTATTATATTATTTTATTGGCTGGTATTTTAATAGGCTGGTATTAATTTTAATAGGCTGGTATTTATTGCTTATCTCTAAGAGTTGAATTTGGGCATGCTGTGGTTCTCAAATATGTATAGCTACAACCTAGGTTTCATGGCATCTTATTAACATCTTCTGGAACACAGTAACATTCTTCAGAAAATAATTTAGAAAACGCTGTTTAAAACATTAGTAATGTAAGATCTAGATGAAAAGTGATAAACTATGAAGCTAATTCACCAGAAGTCTCCTAGCAACTAGCAAGAAACTTACTGGTAAGAGTCCACCTGGGCCCCTAGAATAAAGGATTCCAGCCAAGTCTCCTTCAGCATTCAGAGGGAGGATACCGCTCTGTGAAACACATCTGGTCTTACTTTGAGATCTTTTCTGCCACTGGGTACACAATCCTTACAGTGACAGAAAAGATATTCTTTTTGTCTGGGCCAAACTCTATAGGAAGGGGCCATTCTGTTTCCAGTGCCCACTGTTTCCTCTCCAGCCAGTCATTTGGAAACCTTCTGCTGAGTTGCCCATTTTCAGATTGTGTCATTTTCTGGCTTTTCGTTGTACACCAAATCAATGACAATATGCTCTGCCTCATTGGTGATAGGCAATAGTTAAGTTATGATGGATCATCCCCTGTAGCAATACAAACTAAAAAACATTCTAGTTGCTGCTCATCTGAAATCATGTATTGATTTAGCAGTTTAGATAATTCACAGTGTGGCAAGTTTCAGATGCCAGCTGCAAATAAGACACAATTTCTGTCCTCAAGATGCTCATACTCTGGGGGGAATGGTATACATTTTTTAAAATACCTGAAGTGGTGATTCACGACCTGTGTGATGAGGCATCCTAGCGCTCCCTAATGAAGTCATAAGGGATACATGATGTATTTTAAAATTTCAAGGAAAAGACAGATGTTCAATATTTGTTGAATACTGCTCGAACTACTCGCTCAAAGTGCTTCACAATTTCGATATGATATCCTGCTATATTCCTTTCACTGATGTCAGACCTTGCTCAGTTGGGTCTTCACAGGGTGCTGTGATAAAAATCAAGAACTGCACAGGAAATCAATATGGAACAGAAAAGGAAGGTGGCATTGTTCAATCCGATTCTAATATTTGAGAAGTTGTTCAGTGCCCAATAGGCAAACACATGCCATTCAAAAGTAATTTTGTTGTTTAAAAGTTAAATTAAAATACTACTTTTTCCTTCCATTTGTGTCATTGTTTTGGTTACTATGTTGTCAGGGCATAGATACTTCTTAAGTGATTTGGATCTAATTACTTAATAAGCACAACTGTCAGGCATTTCTTTTGGTCCAGGGGTGCTATGAAAATAATTATGAGGCATGAAAGGTTCCATGAATTGAGAACATTCAGGAGCCTCTGAACTAAATTCAAATTGGTGAATACCTCAGGAAAAGTATGTGCAACGGTGCATAGAAACACGAAGGAGAGAGATTGGTTTGGCTTGTGGGATGCATTTGGGGAGCTTAAGAGGGAAGGCTAAACAGAAGTATAGCAATTGAACGATCCTGTAAGGAGTACCTGGAATTTTGTCTAGTGAAAAATAAGGAGTGATAAGAGGAATTGCACTACATTATAATAGCCTATTATTTTAATATTTCATGGAACTTGTACTTCACTTTCACTCTTTAATTTGCTTTACCAAGGCACCATTGTCTCATTTGGCTGTTTTCTGAATATGATGCTTCATTTCTAAGTGGGCTTGACCATTTCCAAAATCACCTTTCTCCCCTTATCTTAGATGCCCAACACCAACACAAAATATTTAAAGTGTTTTCACTCCCTTAAAAGAGACCCTGCATTCAAATTACGCTTGAATCTCTTCTCTGGTCCCTACAAAATTTCCATCTTCTTAGTGGTTTAGTCTCTGGTAGGGGCTGAGGGGAAAAAAAAGTCTCATCGACTGATTCATAGCGGAAGACAAATGACTTAAAGGTTCTCTTGTCCTCTGAGGGCTGTTCAAATATTAAAATAAGACTCATGTCAACACAACTGAATTTCCAACTGATAGCACTTTATTCTCCAGGAGAATACCAGACTGAGAGGAGGAGCTGATTTCGTTAGGGATTTTCAAGCTTGCTGTCACATAGGGTTGAATTTACCTTTGAGATTGTGTTCATTTAGCCAACACAGAATTCTTTTCTTTTGCACATTTTCTTATTGTTTTAAGTAAGTTCCTAAAAGTTACTATTATCATTCTCTTTTGGCAATTTATCATATAGGTAGCCTACCAATAAAATATCTCACAAGTCATATGATGACAAATTTGGCTTCTGTGATTTTTTAAAAACTAGGTTTTCCTCTCTGTGGCAATGTATCTATCCAGTATAACTTTAGTTATGGAAAACTATGTCCCAGTTGTTATTCTCAGTGACGGTTGTATAGAACTCTTTGAACTCATAAGCAAAAATAATGTAACAGCTTCAGCAATTGAAAGGCCAGTTCTAGGATGAAACTACAAAGTGCCTAGTGCTCCTTACTGGGTGGCCTCCATAAAACCTTGTCCCTCTCTTTTCTCCTCACTCCCAAAGAACCCAGGACGCTTGACCATTACCCTCCTAATAAACACATACACTTTGTTAAGTGCTTTTTTATATATGAATGCATTTAGTCTTTATAACAGCTAATAAGGTGAATAGTATTGTTATCCCCCTTTTACAGAATAGGACACTGAGGCACAGAAGAGTCACAAAACTAGTAAATAAAAAAGTAGAGATTTGAATTCAGACAGTCTGGCTCTAAAACCCATGTATTTTATTACCAATTCACCAGTTCAATACTCTAAAGCTGTTCTGTGCTATAAGGGAGTCACTAGACACATGTAGCTATTTAAATTAAAATTAACTAAAATGAACGAATGGGAGAAAATATTTGCAAAGCATGTAAAAAAAAAATACCCCTAATATATGAGGAACTCCTACAACTCAACAGAAAAGAAAAACAATAACTGATTTAAAAATGTGCCAAAGACTTGAGTAGAAATCTCTAGAAAAAAGACAAATGAGACGTAGGGATATAAAAAGATGCTTGGTACTGGCTAACACAGTGAAACCCTGTCGCTACTAAAAATACAAAAAATTAGCCAGGCGTGGTGGCGGGCTCCTGTAGTCCCAGCTACTCGGGAGGCTGAGGCAGGAGAATGGCGTGAACCCCGGAGGCGGAGCTTGCAGTGAGCTGAGATCGCACCTCTGCACTCCAGCCTGGGTGACCAAGTGAGACTCCGTCTCAAAAAATAAATAAATAAATAAAGGTGCTTGGCCAGACACGGTGGTTCACGCCTGTAATCCCAGCACTTTGGGAGGCTGAGATGGGTGGATCATGAGGTGAGGAGATCCAGACCATCCTGGCCAACATGATGAAACCCCCTCTCTACTAAAAATACAAAAATCAGCTGGGTGTGGTGGCATGCATCTGTAATTTCAGCTAATCAGGAGGCTGAGACAAGAAAATTGCTTGAACCTGGGAGGCAGAGGTTGCAGTGAGCCAAAATTACACCACTGCAGTCCAGCCTGGGCAACAGAGCAAGACTCCATCTGAAAAAAAAAAAAAAAAAAAAAAAAAGATGCTGAACATCGCTAATCACCAGGGAAATGCAAAACAAAAGTGTGAGATATCAGCTCACATCTGTTAGCATGGGAATGATTTAAAAAGTAAAAGAGAGAGATAAGTGTTGGCGATGATGTGGAGGAATTGGAACACTTGTACACTGTTAGTGGCAACGTAAAATGGTGCATCCACCATGGAAGACAGTAAGGAAGTTCTTCGAAAAATTAAAAATAGAACTACCATATAATCCAGCAATCCAGCATTAGGGTATATATATATATCCAAAAAAAAAAGAAAAATATATCAGAATCCAAAAGATTTCTGCACTCCCAGGTCCATTGCAGCATTATTCACAACAGCCGAGATGTGAAAACCACCTACAGGTCCATCAGCCAGTAAATGAATAAAGAAAATTGGTACACATATACAATGGAACATATGTTGACTTAAAAAAGAAAAAAATCCTGCCATACACGACATGGATGAATCTGGAGGACAGTATGATCAGTGAAATAAGTCATTCAGAAGGACAAATGCTGCATGATTCTACCTATATGAAGCATGTAAAATAGTCAAACCCATAGAACAGAGAGAAAGGTGTTTTCCAGGGAATGGTGGGGAGAAGGTAACAGGAAATTGCTGCTCAATGGGTATGGATTTTCAATTATGCAAGATGATTAAGTTCTAGAGATCTGCTATAGAAACTTATGCCTAGAGTTTAAAAATACTGCCTTGTCCACCTATAAATTTGTTAGAAGAGTAGATCTCATACTACATCTTTCCCCTAGAAAATAACTAATGCAGATTGCTACCTAGTTAGCTGGTGCATCTGGCTAGGCCTATAAGATGAACCAAACTGACTGCTCACTGGGGCAATCAGACATTTCCAATGATGCCCCAAATAGGTCTAACGACATCAAGGGAAAATGCTGTTCATGTCAGTGCTTTTGAATTGAAATAGAAGAGAGAGTTTGAAATATCATTCATGTTCCAATTAAAACACAGTTGATAAACCTATTCTGGTTTCAGTAACTACTTGCTTCATTGAAGTTACATTTTTCTAAGGTTAATAGTTTTTAGTTTTATTTTGTGTATGTTTCCAGGTTTGAAGCAAAGAAGTATGTGCATTGGTGACTAAATGCCCAGCAACATTTTAAGTAAATAACAAAAAGCCTAAAGGACACCTTCGAACTTTTTATGCGATGTCAACTCAGAAAGAACATGGAACTTTGGTTTTGGGAGAAATTATTTCTCAGAGATGCTAACAGTTTATCACAACATTAATAAAATAACAATTCTAATTCCCTTTGTCAGTCAAAAAAAGTTATTCCCTGATTTTACTTTGTGATTTGTGTTAATCTATTATACCCATTAGAAACAATTTTCTCATGCTAATAAAATGCCATTGTTTAAGCTTCATTATCGATCATGATGAATACTTACTTTAATATTTTTCTAACTTGTTTACTTAATTTTAGTTTTCATAGGAGTTCATGTAACATTTATTAAACCAATAAAGCTTTGAATCTAAAAAGGAAATTATATTTCAAATAATTTTTTCTCAATTTATTGAGGCAGCTAATAGACAAATAAAAATTATTGAAGGTGTACAATATGATATTTTGATAAATGAATAGATTGTGAAGTGATTACCACAATGAAGCTAATTAACATATCCATCACCTCGCTTAGTTACGATTTGTATAATGAAAACAGCATCAACTCCCTTAGCAAATTTTTAGTAAACAACACAGTTTTATTAACTGTAGTCACCATGCTGTACATTAGATCTCTGTAACTTATTTTTCCTGCATCACTGAACTTTCTATCCTTCACCAATACATCTTCACAAACCCTACCAACCATCATTCTACCCTCTGCTTTTAAGAATCGCTTTGAAATATTCCGCATGTAAATGAAATCACGTATTATTTGTTTTTCTGTGCCTGGCTTATTTCACTTAGTGCAACTCTCTACAGGGTCATCCATGTTGCTCCAAACAGCAGGATTTTCTTCTTTTTTTAATGCTGGATAATATCCCATTGTGTATGTGTGTGTGTGTGTGTGTGTGTGTGTGTTACATTTTGTTTACATATTTTTTAACCTATTCACACATTTACAGACACTTAGATTGTTTTCATATCTTGTCTGTTATGAATAATGGCACAAAGATCATGGTGTATAGGTATCTCTTTTAAGATTCTGATTTCATTTCCTTTATATATATACCCAGAAGTGGGACTTCTGGACCATTTGGTAGTTCTATTTTTGATTTTTTGAGGAGCTTCTAAACTTTTCTGTAATGGTTGTACCAATTTATATTCCCAGCATTGGTGTACATGAGTTTACTTTTCTCCACATTCTGGCCAACACTTACCTTTTGTCTTTTTGATAACATTTATTGTAATAGGCATGAGGTGATAATTCATTATGGTTTTGGTTGGCATTTCCCTGATGGTTCATGATTTTGAGCACCTTTTCATAAACATGTTGGCCATTTTTATGTCTTATTTGAGCAAAGCAATGCATGTACAGACCCTTAGAACATTTTTAAATTATTTTGTTTGGTTTTTTGTTGTTGTTGTTGGGGCTGGGGAGAACATTTTGTTGTTGTCGTTGTTGTTTTCTTTTGAGTTGAGTATTTATGTATTTTGGATATTAATCCCTTAGTGGTTATATGCTTTACAAATATTTTTCCCAATCTGTAGGTTGCCTTTTTACTCTGTTGACTGTTTCCTTTGTTGTGTGAAGAATGCTTTTAGTTTGATGTAATTTTCTCTTTTTTGCTTTTGTTGCCTGTGCTTTTGGTGGGATACCAAAAAAAAAAAATATTGCCTAAACCAATGTCAAGAAACTTTTCCCGTTTTCTCTTTGGAATTCATTACTTCCAGGGCTTACATTTAGGTCTTTAATCTACTTTGAGTTGGTTTTTGTGTAGGGTATAAAATATGGGCCCAAATTTTTCTTCTGCATGTAGATATCAAGTTGTTCAATCACATTTATTGAAGAGACTATTCTTTCCTTATTATGTGTTCTTGGGAACTTTGCTGAAAATCAGTAGATTGTAGATGTGTGGGTTTATTTCTGTGCTCTTTTTTGTTGTTATCCTATATTATACGTGTCTGTTTTTATGCCTTTGCCATAATGCTTTGGTTACTATAGCTTTGTATTATATTTTGAAATCAGGAACAACGATATCTTCAGTTTTGTTCTTCTTTCTAAGAATTGTTTGGCTATTCCAGGTATATTCTGATTCCATATGAATTTCAAGATTAAAAAAAATTCTGTAAAGAATGCTATCAGAATTTTGACAGAGATTTAATTGAATCTGTAGATCTTTATGAGTTGTATGGAATAGTTAACAATATTAATTCTTCCAATCCATGAACATGGAATATCTTTCCATTTATCTATGTCTTCATTAATTTTATTTGAAAAGGTTTGACAGTTTTCAGTGATCAAGTCTTTCATCACTTTGGTTAAGTTTATTCCTAAGTATTTAGTTCCTTTCATTGCTATTTTGAATGAAATTACTTTCTTAATATCATTTTTGGTAATTTATTGTTTGTGTATAGAAAAGCCACTGATTTTAGAACATTGATTCTGTATCCTGAAATTTTAATGGATATTTTACTAGCTTTAAGTTTTTTGCTAAGTTGTTATGGCTTCCTACATATTTAATCATGTCATATTCAAGATGAGATCATTTCACATTTTCCTTTCTGTTTTGGATTTCTTTCATTTTTTCTTCTTATCTAATTACTCCTGCTAGGACTTCCAGTACTATGTTGAATAGAACTTATGAGAGTGGGCATCTTTGCCCTGTACTGCATATTAGAAGAAAAGTTTTCAGCTTTTCCCCAATGGTTATGATCAACCATGATTGATTATGATCAATAATTATGATCAGTGTTTAGGATCAACAGAGCTTCATGGATCTTAATGTCTGAATCCCTCCCAATATTTGAGATATTTTGAGGCATTATGTCTTTATATAGTTTTCTGCTCTTTCTTCTCCTTCTCAAACTTCCATAATGTGTATATTTGCTCACTTGATATGTGTTACAATTTCCATAGACCTTTTTCACTATTTTTTTGTCTTCTCTGACTGGATTTCATTTGACCTGTCTTCAACTTTACAGGTTCTTTCATCTGAAGGACTGAGTCTGCTGTTGAAGCTCTCTATTACATTTTTCATTCTGCTCATTGCATTCTTCTACTCTGTATTTTCTATTCAGTTCCTTTAAATGATTACCATCTTTTACTGAACTTCTTATTTTATTCATGTGTTATTTTCCTGAGTTGTCAATATGTGTTTTCTTGTACCTCACTGAGCCTTCTTAAATACTTATTTGAAATTTTTCATCAGGAAATACATAGATTTTTATTTTTGTGGGTCATTACTAGAGTTTTATTAGTTTCCTTTGGTGGTTCTTTGGGTTTTTTTGTTTTTTGTTTTTGTGTTTAATTCTTCATGATCTCTGTACCTTTGTGTTGATGTATTTGCAATTAAATGAGCAAACATCTCTTCCTGTCTTTACAGACTGGATTCTGCCTTATCCTCCTGGGTCCCTGGATATATGAGACTGCCTCTGGATTGCAGTAGAGTGATACTGGAGCCAAGTACCAATGTGGCTGTAGGTAGGTCCACTGTTGCCAGGCCTTTTACAAGGGCTCAGGTTAGCATGGTTCCTACTGGATCACCTGGAGAATTGAATTGCTTCCAGGAACACAGTGGAGCACAACTTGTGCCATGTCATGAGGTCACCTCTAGGTCTGCAGCCAAGTTTACAGATGGTGGGCTCAGTGTTAGGGGCAGAAATGGATGTGACTCCTGCTGGATCCCTAAGAAGGTCCCACTAGTTCCCTCCCTGGGCAAGTCTGTGGGTAAGCAGAACTTCCCCTGGAATCATGTTAGAGAAGCTGGAACTGGGTCACAGGGCTGCTTCAGAGTCTGCTGTTGGGTTTAAGGCTGGTGGGGCCTCTTAGCAGTGGTTCTAACAGGCATGTTATCTCTTGGTTCCATGGTTGAGCAAGACTGTATATGGACCCCAGTGAAGCATGGCTGGAACCAAGTCATAGGGTGGCTTCAGAGTCCATAGCTAGGACCAAGGTTAACAGGCCTGGTTCTGGGGCTACAAACTAGGATTGCTGGGCCCCTGATTTGCAGGACTGATTCTGTTCCACAGTAGAGTAGGGCTGGTGCTGGGTCACACGGCTACTTTAGGATCTGCCATCAGGTTCAAGGTTGGTTGGCTTGCTACCAGGGGCATGAACAGGTATGGAATATGGGGCTTCTCACAGAACCGTTCCAAATGAGGCAGGATCCAAGACTATATAGAAATGGGGTTGCTTTCAGTCTGCAGCAACCAGTAATGGGATGGCTGGGTCAAATGGTATTTCTAGTTCTAGGTCCCTGAGGAATCACCACACTGACTTCCACAATGGTTGAATTAGTTTACAGTCCCACCAACAGCGCAAAAGTGTTCCTATTTCTCCACATCCTCTCCAGCACCTGTTGTTTCCTGACTTTTTAATGATTGCCATTCTAACTGGTGTGAGATGGTATCTCACTGTGGTTTTGATTTGCATTTCTCTGATGGCCAGTGATGATGAGCATTTTTTCATGTGTCTGTTGGCTGCATAAATGTCTTCTTTTGAAAAGTGTCTGTTCATATCCTTTGCCCACTTTTTGATGGGGTTGTTTTTTTCTCATAAATTTGTTGGAGTTCATTGTAGATTCTGGATATTAGTCCTTTGTCAGATGATTAGATTACGAAAATTTTCTCCCATTCTGTAGGTTGCCTGTTCACTCTGATGGTAGTTTCTTTTGCTGTGCAGAAGCTCTTTAGTTTAATGAGATCCCATTTGTCGATTTTGGCTTTTGTTGCCATTGCTTTTGGTGTTTTAGACATGAAGTCCTTGCCCATGCCTATGTCCTGAATGGTATTGCCTAGGTTTTCTTTTAGAGTTTTTATGGTTTTAGGTGTAGCATGTAAGTCTTTAATCCATCTCGAATTAATTTTTGTATAAGGTGTAAGGAAGCGATCCAGTTTCAGCTTTCTACATATGGCTAGCCAGTTTTCCCAGCACCATTTATTAAATAGGGAATCGTTTCCCCATTGCTTGTTTTTGTCAGGTTTGTCAAAGATCAGATAGTTGTGGATGTGTGGTATTATTTCTGAGGGCTCTGTTCTGTTTCATTGGTCTGTATCTCTGTTTTGGTACAAGTACCATGCTGTTTTGGTTACTGTAGCCTTGTAGTATAGTTTGAAGTCAGGTAGTGTGATGCCTCCAGCTTTGTTCTTTTGGCTTAGGAGTGACTTGGCAATGCGGGCTCTTTTTTGGTTCCATATGAACTTTAAAGTAGTCTTTTCCAATCCTGTGAAGAAAGTCATTTGTAGCTTGATGGGGATGGCATTGAATCTATAAATTACCTTGGGCAGTATGGCCATTTTCACAATATTGATTCTTCCTATCCATGAGCATGGAATGTTCTTCCATTTGTTTGTATCCTCTTTTATTTTGTTGAGCAGTGATTTGTAGTTCTCCTTGAAGAGGTCCTGCATATCCCTTGTAAGTTGGATTCCTAGGTATTTTATTCTCTTTGAAGCAATTGTGAATGGGAGTTCACTCATGATTTGGCTCTCTGTTTGTCTGTTATTGGTGTATAAGGATGCTTGTGATTTTTGCACATTGATTTTGTATCCTGAGACTTTGCTGAAGTTGCTTATCAGCTTAAGGAGATTTTGGGCTGAGACGATGGGGTTTTCTAAATACACAATCATGTCATCTGCAAACGGGGACAATTTGATTTCCTCTTTTCCTAATTGAATACCCTTTCTTTCTTTCTCCTGCCTGATTGCCCTGGCCAGAATTTCCAACACTAGGTTGAATAGGATTGGTGAGAGAGGACATCCCTGTCTTGTGCCAGTTTTCAAAGGGAATGCTTCCAGTTTTTGCCCATTCACTATGATATACTCTTAAATAACAAATATCAAGATAAGAAGAAACCATAGATAAAATATCATAGTCTCATAGTTCTTTCTGAGTTTCAGGAGATTAAATAAAATGTTTTATTTGTTTTATTTTTATTTACTTTATTCACTTTGGGCCATTTCTGGAGAAAAAATGGTTATTTGTAAAAATTTTTGTAAAAGTTTTTTGTAATAATTTTTACTTGGGAGTTTTGCTGGGAGCAGTCTGCAGATCTCCTCATGCCTTATGTCAGAGGTAAAACTCATCTTTTTCTTATAGATGATGATAGAGTTTTTGTTTATTTTTGTTTTTGTTTTTGAGACAGGGTCTTGGTCTGTTGCTCAGGCTGGAGTGCAGTGGCACAATCATGGCTCACTGCAGCCTTGACCTCCTGGGTATAAGCCATCCTTCCACCTCAGCCTCCCCAGTAGCTGGGACCACAGGCGCACACCACCATGCCTGGCTAATTTTTATGTATTTTTTGTAGAGATGGGGTTTCAGCATGTTGCTCAGGCTGGTCTCAAACTCCTGACCTCAATTGATCCACTCGCCTTAGCCTCCCAAGGTGCTGGGATTACAAGTGTGAGCCACTGTGCCCAGCTGATAGAATATTTATTGACTGCAAAATCAGTCAGTGCTGAGAAAGGAAAATACTTGTGAGGCCCTCTTACTGAGGGCTGTTCTAGATTTATTACTGGGGACAGAAAGATTACGGAAGTACCAATCTGCCAGTTGTGCCACAATAATGCCCTTGTGTTAGCTATTTGAAGAAACAGGCTTAGGTTGGCAATTTGAGAGGGCTAGTTGCAAAGGTCTTGAGGTTCTGGAAACATGTTCAATAGAAGACAATTAAAATATCTGGTAGGCAGTTTATGGACGACTAACAAAGCAAGATAGTGTTATAGGCTTAAATTAGCATAAAGGTAGGTATCTTAGTACATTTTCTGCTGCGATAACAGATTACCACAGTCTGTGTAGTTAATGAAGAAAAGATATTTATTTCTTACAGTTCTGAAGGCTGGAAAGTCCAAGGACATAGTGCTGGCACCTACTCAGCGTCTGGCTAGGGCCTTCTAACTGCATCATAACATGGCGGAAAGGTAAGCAATCACTAGAAAGAGAGGAAATGGGGCCAAACTCATCCTTTTAGCAGGGGCCCATTCCTGTGATGAACGCACAGCCCTGCTGGCCTCATCATTTCTTGAAGGCCCTGCCCCTTAATAGTGTTAAAATGGCAAGTTTCCAACACATCAACTTTGGGGGCATACTCAAAACACAGCAGTAGGTATTTATTTATTTATTCATTCATTATTTACTTAGAGACAGGGTCTCACTCTGTTGCCCAGGCTGGAGTGCAGTGGTATGATCATACCTCACTGCAGTCTCAAACTCCTGGGCTCAGGTGATCTTCCCACCTCAGCCTCATGAGTAGCTGGGACCGTAGGCACATGCCACCATGCCTGCGTAATTTTCTTTTTTGTAGAAATGAGATTTTGCTATGCTTCTCAGGCTGGTCTCAAACTCTTGTCCTCAAGTGATCCTCTTGCTTCAGCCTCCCAAGTTGCTGATGATTACAGGTGTGAGCCACCACACCTGGACAGCTGTAGTTATTTAGATTTGAAGGTACTGACTAGTGAATTCCACATAAAAAAAACTCCTTTGGAAAACATACCTTAGGACAGTAGGTCAATTTTACAAAAATACTGTATATTTAGAATGTATTGCCTATTGGATGGTCTAGGCTAGATATTAAAATATGACACATGGTCATTTCTAAACTTACAAATTCGGTGAGGAGTTACAATTAAAATATTCTTTTTTTGAGACAGAGTCTCACTCTGTCGCCTAGGCTGGAGTGTAGTGGTGCGATCTTGGCTCACTGCAACCTCCGCCTCCCGAGTTCAAGCAATTCTCCTGCCTCAGCCTCCTGAGTAGCTGGGATTACAGGCGCCTTCCACCACACCCAGCTAATTTTTGTATTTTTAGTAGAGATGGGGTTTCACCATATTGGTCAGGCTGGTCTCGAACCCCTGACCTCGTGATCCACCCGCCTCGGCCTCCCAAAGTGCTGGGATTACAGGCATGACCCACCACGCCCAGCCAGAAAATTAAAACTTTCTAACTCTAGAATCAATATATGAGTCTGTATAACTAACTTCATAAGAGCCTATAAATTGATATCTCTAATTATCTAAGCTCAAATAAACTAAAAGCATTTTTGCCTAAAGAAAAGGCACATGTAATTTGTTTAATGTATTTTGTATAATTGTTGGCAAACAAAGCCCTCTTGCAATGCAATCATCCATAAATGTATTATAATCATTATTCCAGATCACATTTCTTTAATGGCCTCCTTAATAGAAAATGTTTTGTTGAAATAATTTGAATGAGCCATCTTACCAAATCCTCATTATGAGTACTAAAAAATGCTTTTAATTATTATTTAATTAAAATTACAAGATTTCCCATGATGGTTAATTTTATGTGTCAGGGATGCCCAGATATTTAGCTAAATATTATTTCAGGGTGTATCAGTGAAGATATTTCTGGATGAGATTAGCTTTCAATCAGTGGACTGTGTAAAGCAGATGGCCCCTCCTAGCATGGGTGTGCATCAGTGAATCCATTAAGGGTATGAATAGAAAAAAGACAGAGGACAGGAGAGTTCACCTATTTTTCTGCCTGTTTTAGCTGAAACATCAGTTTTTTTCTGCTCTCAGACTGTGACTCACACATTCGAGTCCCCTAGCTCTCAGGTCTTCAGACTCAAACTGAACTATACCACTGGCCTCCATGGGTCTGCAGGTTGCAGATAGCAGATTTGTGACAGTTTATTTTTATATAAAGAAAAAAATTACATGGTTTATGAGGCCGTTCTTGCATTGCTGTAAAGAAATACCTAAATCCAGCAATTTACAAAGAAAAGAGGTTTACTTAGCTCATGGTTCTGCAGGCTTTGCAGAAAGCATGATGCTGCCATCTGCTTGCCTTCTGGGGAGGCCTTAGGAAGCTTACAGTCACAGCAGAAGGTGAAGGGGGAGCAGGCATCTTACACAGTGAGAATGGGAGGGAAAAAAGGAAGGTGGTGGGGGGATGCCACACGCTTTTGAATGACCAGATCTTGCAAGATCTTATGCACTGTTGCAAAGGCAGAACCAGGCCATGAGGGATCTGTGCCCATCATCCAAACACCTCCCCCCAGGCCTCACTTCCAGCACTGGGAATGAGAATTCAACCTGAGATTTGAGTGAGGAATAATATCCAAACTATAGCACATGCCTCCTTATCACCAAATATAACATCTTTCTATTAAACATCATGTAATTCTCATCATTATTATGCCCTACATGCACTTCAAATAATGTAAAGTTTTCCTATCTATCTATCTATCTATGTATCTATCTATCTATCCATCTATCTATCTATCTATCTATCATCTATCCCCTATTGGTTTTGTTTCTATGGAGAACCCTGACTAATTAACTTCCATTTCTATAGTTGGCATATTGGGATACCTAAAGAAAAACAAAGTAACTACATACTTAAATTTTATTTTTCTGAGATTGTGTGAGGCTTTTTGATCTTCAATGTGTAGTCTTTATATTTTTATATATCCCATTTTTCAGAGAACATGTTTAAGCCGACTGGGAGCCCATTACTGTAGTCTAGACAGGCCCACAGACATGTAGTTTTTCAGCCAGAAATTTGTTGCCTTTTGAGCATAGGATCATTTTGACATAGAAAGGCTTGCAAATGAAAACTTATGAGTATGTAACTTTTAGATATTCTAGAGCCAAAATGCAAGTTATATATATTTTTAATCTTTAAGTCTAAGCAGGCCTAGATCTGGCGAGTAAAATATCATATTTTACTTGATTAATATGTTCGATTATATATATAATTAGATGTTTGATTACATATATAATTTATTAGATTTAGATGTTTGATTATATATTATATTATATATTATTTATTATAATTAGATGTTTTATTATATATAATTTATTTGCCATAACCTTATATTAAAAATAATTCTAATTTATTTTCTGGCTTTAGAATATTTCTCATTTATATATATACAGTGACTAAATTTATGTTAGTTTTTCTTTTACATGTTTGTCTATTCAGTATTACAGAACACATATTCCTAACACCATATGTAATAAAAAACTTTCAGAGCAGTTTATAACTTGCATTGTTTGTTTTCCTCTTAAATTACATGAGCTCACTAGGACTGTTACAACAAAATACTACGAAGTGGTGGCTTAAACAAGAGAAATTATTTTCTCTGAGTTCTGGAGGTTAGGAGTCCAAGATAATTTGTCAGCAGGTCTGGTTTCTGCTGAGGCAGATGGGCCTCAGCTCTCTCCTTGCAGATGGGCCCCTTTCTGCTGTGTCCTCACAGGTCTTTTTTTCTGTGGGCAAACATCCTTGGTGTCTCTGTCCAAATTTCCTCTTATGAAGAAACAAGTAAGATTAGACTAGGGTTTACCCTAATAGCCTCATTTTACTTAATCAGCTCTTTAAAGACCTTACAGCAGATATGGCAACATTCTGAGGCACTGGGTATTAAAACTTTAATTCATAAATTTTGGGGGAACAACATTCAATGCACAACATAAAGTCAATATTGTTTTACTGTGTATAGTCATGTGTAATTTTTTAACCTATTTTCAATTTTAGGTCAATCATACCAATTAGAAGAGTGGAAAAATCCAGGCACATACATCCTAGTGTCAGTCACTCATTAATTAATTTATTTAACATTCTCTGATATTTCAGATATCCTACAAGGAACTTAAAAAATCCAAAAGCAATACACACATAATATTTGGCCTCTAAGCATTTACTACTTAGAAAAGAAAGTAAGATATAACAGAAGTCGTGTTACTTGGACAAAGTAGTGAATGTCTTTGAGTTGTGCAATCAACTTCTTATGCATCATCCAGGAAAGAAAGAATTCCTTGGAGAGATCAGAGAAGTCAATGGGGTTAGGTTTGGAAAAACAGTCATTATGCTGAAGCTTTATTCACTGCTAAATCCAAAACTTTATACCATTTGAATGGGAGCACATGGCTCCACTATCAAAGGGACAAATGATTGTAGGTGTTATACCCTTAAAGTGTGCTGAGTAAATGGCTTAAGGAAAAATAAAAGGAGATATTACCTTCCTTTATGGCATGTCAGTTTCCTGTGCTCAAGAGGCAAATGACTCTATAGAGGAAATCCAGGGATGACTGCCTTTCAACAGACAAAAAGACTAAATTTTATATGTGTTTATGAGTATATATACAGTTATATGTGTGTGTGTTTTTAAAATCAAACCCTGAGAATATATTATACAATAATTATCCTCCAGTGTTTTTTCTTATTTTTCCCTATTCTGTAATAAAATAACAAAATATAAATGAGATTGATATAACTTTGTTGTTTAAGAGCAACTGCAGGTTAAGTACTTGTCAACTACACCATGGTAAACCTACAGCAGGTCATTTCACCATAGACTTCTCTTTCCACTTTGACAAATTCAGCAGTTCTTTTATTTCTTTAACCAGATTTTAAGTACCACTTAAAGTACTTCTTCAACAAAAAAGAGTTCCTTTTCATTTTAGAGTGTATACTTAGAATTGGCTAATATAGTTTCATGTGCCTTAACTGCCTCTGATGAAGTTGTATCATCTGCTGGAAAAACAGATACTGCTTCAGGATGGTTAAATGACAAAAATTTCTGAAGAACCTGAAAACTTGAAACTGGGGGTCAATAAGTCAGCATGCTAACTCTAACTGGAACTGTAAATTCAAAATGGATATTGCTTACTCAGTTTCTCTAAGTCTGCATAACCTCTTGTGTATCTTTGGCCATATGTATGGCAGTCTCTTCCCTCTTCCTCTCTCCCACCTTCTCTGCTTAAGCATAGTTCAGTTTAACTAGCAAGTCTGTGGTCCTTTCTGCCCAAGACCATGCTTTTCTATCATCTCTGTATTTCTTTCTTTTTTATTTGTTTGTTTGTTTTTTGAGACTGGGGTTCACTGTGTTGTCAAGGATGGACTCGAACTCTTGGGCTCAAGCCATTCTCCCACTTCAGCCTCTAAGAAGCTGGGACTACATGTGTGAGCCACTGTGTCCAGCTCATCTCGGTGTTTCTTTACACATTTTATTCTTATGAAGACAGCTTGACTAACTCATAGTAGGTTGTAAGTTGATTTACCTTCAATAACAGGTTTTAAATATGGCTTTATCTTCTCATTAGGAAATGGCATAAAAAATATACACTTGGCAGTATTTAAAGCCCTTATACATATTAAGAAGCATTTTAAATTTTTTGGTATTTTTTAAGATCAATTAAATATTAATTAAACCCATTCTCTAGAATATCATGACTTAACTTTGCATCTTAGGGGTATTTTATGACTGCAACTGAGAGGAAAGTACAAATGCATACACTCTCACTTCATCTAATGTTAATGTATTTATTCAAAATCTTCTGAGGACATACTGTCTCATACACCCTAGCCCATGTTCACAAAAGTCTAAAGAAAAGTGCTAAAGACAAATAATGATTTTATAGACAAATACTATACAAGTAAACAAGCTAAAAAGTATAAAGTTTGGATGGTTAGTAGCTATGAGAACAGACATTTCATGAAATACTCCAATTTTATTGGAGTATTGACTATTATCTGCATTTTAAGATGGGGAAACTGAAGCTAAGGTGGAAACAGAGTATACAACTCTTAAGAAATGCAAACAAAGCAAAAAGTTCGACTATAGCATTGAAATGTTCAATTAGTATTTCTTGAAGGAACGTAGTGCTTGGAAGATGATTACTAAGTGAGTTGGTGGATGAGTTGTCTGATATTTAGCATGCAATTACACTTACATAAATTCTTATCTCATTTTTCCATGATTATACTTCCTGTAAATATTCCTTAAAATTTTCAATTTTAATAAAATCTTGAAAAAGGAAATTTTAGTAAAATCCTATTCTTTAGACTCATTTTTTCAAATGGTACAATTTCTGGGAGCTGTCTGTGTGATTCAAAATTGGGCCTAATTCTCTAATTAGGCCCCTAATTGTTCAACTGCAATTTTTCTTACTTTCCCGTACTTTGCCCAATTTCACTGACAAAATAAACAACAAAACAAACTGAATGTTCCTTGGACAGTTTTCAATCCATGCTATTCTCAGTTTTGGTAGAAAAGCTGAAAGGATAGTTAAAATAAGCTCCAGTGAAACGCTTACTCAAGGTGAAAAAAAAAAATACTTTCAACAACAGAGAAATAAAATTTCAGCTTATAAGTCTAAGTGATGTTGCTGTAACAAACAATCTCCAAAATATAAGTGACTTAAAACAACAAAGGCTTATTTCTTCTTCATGCTATATTCATCCTAGCTAGGGGTGGCATAATGAGTTCTACTCATCCTTGTAATTTGAGAACCCATCTTCACCACTGCCAATTATGCTGGAAATAAGAGCGATCTCTGGTGGCTTTTCTACTGGTGACTAAGTGCTCAGCCTGGGGTGGTGTTTATTACTTCTACCTTCAACTCATTGACCAGAATAAATCCCATGCTGTCATTCAGCCAGGAGGAGACCAGAATTGCAAGCCTACTGTGTGCTAAACATTTTTAGAGATGAACACTAATGACTACCACAATCAGAGAGATATTTAGGTAAGTACTGACGGTAAATGCCTTCTATGATAGTATTATAAATACTTTTAAATAGAGCTGTTTGAGTTACAGAGATGGAGGGATTCAGCCCTGACATTGATGGAACTTGGAGGGAAGAAGGGCTACGGACTCCTTTGAAATGAAAATTGCCTGGATACAATATTGAGTATTTCTGCACGACTCAGTATTAATATGTGTACAACTGAATTTTCTCATATTCTTAGCTCAATAATTAAAATGAAGAATCCGGCTTGTGGATATAGCTATTCAGATTCACATAGATATTCACAGTCATATATATGAAGTTGGGCTATTTGTTTGATATTACCCACAATAATATATTTTATGGTTTCTCTGATGTGTTATAATTCACACTCTAGAGAACAGGTGCTTTAACCATATTTTTAAGGAAATAATTTGCTAGAAACAATTGCTGGACAGTTAATAATTTCACTATGTGTCAGATTGCTTTTCTCTGGTATTATATTTGTTTACCTGACAAGGAACCAATGAATAAGAAAATAAATGAGTAGCCAATGTCATACTGAATGGGCAAAAACTGGAAGCATTCCCTCTGAAAACTGGCACAAGACAGGGATGCCCTCTCTCACCGCTCCTATTCAACATAGTGCTGGAAGTTCTGGCCAGAGCAATCAGGCAGGAGAAGGA
>NW_026652278.1:163896414-163994249 GCF_009828535.3 Hylobates moloch | reverse complement strand
ACATATACACCATGGAATACTATGCAGCCATAAAAAATGATGAGTTCATGTCCTTTGTAGGGACATGGATGAAACTGGAAAACATCATTCTCAGTAAACTATCGCAAGGACAAAAAACCAAACACCCCATGTTCTCACTCATAGGTGGGAATTGAACAATGAGAACTCATGGACACAGGAAGGGGAACATCACACTCCGGGGACTGTTGTGGGGTTGGGGGAGGGGGGAGGGACAGCATTAGGAGATATACCTAATGCTAAATGACGAGTTAATGGGTGCAGGAAATCAACATGGCACATGGATACATATGTAACAAACCTGCACATTGTGCACATGTACCCTAAAACCTAAAGTATAATAAAAATAAAAATAAAAAAACAAAAAAAAAGACACTGTGGTACTGGCATAAGTATAAATATAAATATCAACAGAATAGAATTATAAAAAAAAAGAAAAAGAAAATAAATGAGTATCTGAAGGTCATACAAAGTCACTGCGAAACCTATTTGAAAGTGTTTCTACATATATAAAAATCTATTAATAACTAGATATTGCTTTTCATCATTAGAGGGCTTATGTGTAAGAATTTGAACGCACCACTCATGAAGTTGTTATGGCATGTCTGTAGTTTGTGTACATAATGGAATCTATGATTCCTGTGTGTCTTTCTGTTGACACCATGTAAAAAAGTTGTTTCTCATTGGACTCATTCTCTAAAACGTCATAAAAGTCAATGTAACAGGATGACATTGCTAATAAAAAGTTATGCTAATTAAACCTCCAATAACAGTCAGTACATATGAATCAACAGAGTCAACAACACTCTGCAATAACTTCAATTCAATTTTGATTATGTTTTCTCTTCCAAAATGAAGACACATTTACTTAATCTGAATATACACATATATTTTATAAATGTTTCAAAAAACAGCCTTTAATACCTTTATTCAGTCTTACTCTACCTGTCTTGTAAGGGTTTGCAGTTGACAATATATGTCTGTAGCAGGTGCTGCTAGCTGCTCAACAAATTAATATTTGCTTGAGGCTCATAATTAGAGTACATATTCCAGCTACCCATGCAGTCAGATGTGGCCATGCCACTGAGTTTTAGCTAAGGAATGGGAACAAAAGCAGTCAGTGTTCCTTCCAGGCCTGATTCACAAAACACTTTTGTGTATACTTCTTCATGGTTTTTCTCTCTTCCTATTGAATCAGATAAAGATAGCTTCTGTTACATTGAAAATCACATGTTGTGCTGCTATAAACACACATGCACACATATGTTTATTGCAGCACTATTCACAATAGCAAAGACTTGGAACCAACCCAAATGTCCCACAATGATAGACTGGATTAAGAAAATGTGGCACATATACACCATGGAATACTATGCAGCCATTAAAAACCATGAGTTCATGTCCTTTGTAGGGACATGGATGAAGCTGGAAACCATCATTCTCAGCAAACTATTGCAAGGACAAAAAACCAAACAGTACATGTTCTCACTCATAGGTGGGAATTGAACAATGAGAACACGTGGACACAGGAAGGCAAACATCACACACTGGGGCCTGTTGTGGGGTGGGGGGATGGGGGAGGGATAGCATTAGGAGATATAACTAATGTTAAATGAAGAGTTAATAGGTGCAGCACACCAACATGGCACATGTATACATATGTAACAAACCTGCACATTGTGCACATGTACCCTAAAACTTAAAGTATAATAAAATAAAAAATAAAAAAATAAAAAAACGAAAAAAAGAAAATCACATGTTGAAGATGGCAAAGTCTTTGTTAGTTGTATTATGTAATGTCTACAAGGAGGAAGCCTGAGCCTACCTGAAACACTTGTCCAACATTGTTCATGTCAACATAAGATAAACTTCTGTGTATCTGAGATTTTTTGAAGTCTATTTTTTACTCTTACTGGAACTAGTGCTACCAATTAATGTCATAATTCGTAATTTAAGGTGAGATGAGAAAGTAGAATGAGAGTGGGGACAATAGCTTAGTGAGGAACAAGCCAAAACCCCATATTATAGTAACCTCTATACTTACTATGAGAAGATTTGGTCATAAAATGACTAGTCATGCATGAGAATAAGAAAGTCTGACTACTAACTAAATCACAGTATATAAAAAAAAGAATGGAAACATTTCTTGGGATTATGTGTAATTATTTTGCTACTAAGTTTATCCAGGGAATTATCTTGCCATGAAACCTGAAGAAGTAGATAATAAAAATGTTTTCCACAACTTTCTGGACAATACCTTGATAACGTTTCAGGGTTGTTTTAATAATCCCCAATATATATACTGATGCTATCACACCAGAGTGCAATTCAGTAAAAATAATCTGGAGGAGGTGAAATTAAGTAGTTTAGCTATGCATCTCTCTATTGTTTTAACTTGATAGGGCAGATATAATAATATGTGGAAGAGTTATAACAACAGAATAATATGTGTAGCTATTCTGTGAAGGGCAGTTGAATTCACAGGCATATACCATAGCTGATGTTTCAGTAGGGTTAGCACCCTTTTATGAAAACTGAGAATTCTAGCAATAGGGGTCAAATATCAGAAGGCCTTCTCCTCAAAAGAATGCCAAAGGAAGAGTGTATTTTATGGTTTAAGATATTTTTGTTTTCATTATTGTAAAATTATCTCCCCATCATATTTCTTATGTAATTCCAAATACCTTCACCATGAAATTTCTTGTATTAATGTAATTCTATACAATAAATAATGCAAAGACATTCCAGATATTTAAATATAATATTGAAAATTCTCTGATTTTGTTTATGTTTCTTATAGTCTTGTTCTAAATAATGAAAGAAAAAACATTTGTGTTTAAATGACCTTTACATGTTGATAAAAATCTCATGACTTTTGGACATTGAGGTTAGAGGGGAAAATACCCTACATCATAGGAGTCTATATAAAGTCTATAATAAGCAAATTATGTAGCTGCATGTAATTCAGAACATACAGGAAAAAAAAACTTTTCTTTTTGTCTCAGTTGGTTAGTTGCTAAGGAAACAGGTGTAGCAACACTGATTTATTTTTATCCTCTACCTCACCTATTTTGATGTTCTACAGTAAATTATCAATTCCTTGTATTTTTGAAAGGCCACCTATCCCTCTATATACACAAAATATTAGTTAGCTCAGCTATTTGTGTGTTTGGTAATGATAGATTATATTGAAGTTGGAATAAGCGTTTGCATTGTAATGATTTCTGCTTTTTTCCTTCTTAATGTTGAACAATTTCAACTGTTTTCAAAGGGCACACAGCTCTAGCTATTTTCATGGCAGCTATGTCAGACTCATTCCACTCAGGGTTTGGCAGGTCAGCAGTTTATTTTATGTATTGGAATGATTTGCTTTACATATTTGGTGCTATGTTTTCCACAGACCTGAAGTTCTAGTGCTGCTGTAAACAACATGCTGTGATGGTACAAAACTGAACAAGACAGGCAGTGATTTGGAGACTGGCAACATGCTGGAATCACAAAATTCATTTACTTATATCCAGTATCAAACACTGGAAAGATGGAATTACATATAAAATTTTAAATAATTGGAAATGAAAATGTGATACATTAAATATTCATAAATTATTAAAGAATTTTTAAAACTCAGCTTGATGGCCTCCACTTAAAATCCTAATTTTAATGCTTGAAATTACCATTTGATACATGCCAGACTTATATAATTGAATCGGTTTTCACAGGAAATAGAATGTTAAGCAAGAGTTTTAGCTATTAGAGCAAATTTCACTGTGATAACTTTTCTCTCTCCTTCATCTGATCTTCGTTGAAGATCAGTTGTGTGGATCTATTTCTGAGCTCTCTACTCTCTTCTATTGATTTATTTGTCTGTTCTTTGGCCAATACCTCATTGTTTTGATTGCTGTAGCTTTACATTAAGGCTTTAGGTCTGGTAGACGTAGCCCTTAGACATTTTTATTCTTCTTCAATATTGTGTTGGCTTTTCTATTTAATTTGACATTCCATATAAACCTTAGAATCAGTTTGCCAATATTCACAAAATAACTTGCTGGGATTTTGATTTGGATTGTGTTGAATCTATAGATTGAGTTCAGAAAAACTGACCTCTTGACAATATGGAATCTTTCTATCCATAAATATGGAATATATCTCCATTTTAAAAATACTCTTTGTTGTATTTTTTATTCAGATTTCAATTATTTATTGCTGGCACATAGGGAAACAATATACTTTTATATATCAGTCACGTATTCTACAACCTTGCTATAATAGCTTATTAGTTCCAAAGTTAGTCTGCTTTATATTGATTTTGTAATTGTAGTGAATTGCTATGCAAATGTTAGCTGTTATTATTTGTATAATTTTTAAATAGGGATAAAAATATGTCATGCAAATCTTTCAGTTTTGTAATGAAGATAAAAGGAGTCCATACTAACTTAGATAAATATTTAAGGTATACTTTATCAAATGCAATATGCTAAGTGTTGTTCAATAAAATAAAAATGCACTGAATTTCATTTAAAATATTTTCAATACAGCAGAAACAAAGAAACATACTATTTGAGTTATTTATCACTGCATGACAACTCATTAGTGACTTAAACAACAATAACTTTTTTTTTATTAGTTCATGCATTCTTTTGCCACATGTATTAGGCAGCTGTTGAGTAAGCTGGGCTGAAATGTTGAAAACACTTCTGTCATGTGTCTGCAGAGTGGTGATAACTATAAGCCAGAGCACCTCATTTCTCCTCTAAGAAGTCTCTTATTATAATAGTTGTACAACTTTCCAGTGTTTCCCTATGGATGCTTTTTAGAGCAGGATAGCCTGGGCATTCTTTTTGTATAACATCTGCATTCCAAAAGAAAATTTCTCAAAAGCAAAAGGTCAAGAACCTACTACCAAGAACATACCAAGCATCTGCTTGATAAGATACATTAGTAGGACATTTACTAATGTCCCATTTTCAAATAGTAGTATAGCCAAGTTTAAGGTCAATGTAGAAGAACATGAATACAAAAAAAGGTACAAAGAGAATTAATGTAACAGTCAATCATATGCCTGTAACTACAATGAAAAACAATAGAGGACTATTTTTTTAGAGTGGGATTAACAGGGCAAGAGTGATTATTTTTCAGTGGGGAGCAATGTAGACTCATGATAAATATGACATTTGAAATTGGTAAGATTTCAAAGTATAGGTTTGATAAATAGCATTTCAAGCACTGGTAGCATTTCAAGTGGAAACACTATGCACAGAAGCATGAAAATGCAAGACCTCATTGTGTGACAAGAATGCACTATAGCCAATGAGAAATAAGCGTAAGAGTTAAGATCTGGAGGTAGGTTGGGCCATGATTAGGAGTTTGGATTTTATAATGTAATACTATTTGAGCAGAAGAGAAGCATGAGCATGCAAATGAGTTAGGAAAATTATCCTAGCAGCAAAGTAGAGTCGATTGAATGATATTAATTATTTGTTCAAAAATTGGAGGAAGAAAAATTCAAAAATCAGTGAGAGGAAGTAAGAGCTATTGCATATTGCCTACAAGGCATCCAAACTTGATCAAAATTTGGCAACTCTGATGTAGGAAAAAGAAGATTCAAAATTTTCTGGGAGGCATGGATTGGGAGAGATGGGAAATCATGGTAGATGGGTCCTGACTCCCAGTGATGTTCTTCAGTACCCATTCACAACACAGTTTAGGTACTGTTCATCTTAACTTGCTTCCAGCATGACTATATGGATAAATGGAAGCCTGTACCCAGGGATTCATGAAGAAGAAATGACTTTGTAATTTTTTTCAAGTAACAAAAGGAGGGACAAGATACATATTATGGTGAATTATAGCCATGGGGGAGAAAAAAGTTAACAAACAAAAAGCAACCCTGTATATAGTCCTTTTTCCTTTAGTGGGAGGGAGAGACCCTACAGAAAGAGAATAAAATTGCAGGGTACATATCCAAGGCTGTTTTTCCCAGGAAATATGGGAGTGGATAGAGGAGATGGGGCTGTATGCTCATGGAAGAAGCAAAGGATGACTGGCTTACCAGCCTGATCTCCTTTGAGAACCAAGGCTGGTGTATATATTTCAAGACAGCTACAAATCCAGTTCCTAGGTTTTAGTGAAGACAATTAAGAATAGCTGAACAAAACATCTTAGAGGTTTTAAAGTTGAGCCAAGACTAACTCTGTGAGAGAAGAAAGATCAAGAGGCTTGAGTTGTGAACTTCAAGATGGTTAGAGAGGACACAGATTAGATATCGTTTCTCTTTTTTGTAGGATGATTTCTCACTATGCAAGAATGTTACAGGTAAAAAAGGTTAAGTATTTATACCCATTCTTCTGAAGAGAGTTGATTCCCTGAAATGATTTGATTTGCTGAGTGTGGTGATGAGTGGAGACTTAGGAAGGTGAGAGGAAAAATGTCCCTATTAAATAACTGGGAGGGGCTGATCCAGTTGTTGAGGAGGAAAAGAGGAACAGGCCTGATTGGGAAAAAGCTGGGGAAAGGAAGAGCAGAGGGACAAGAGAGGGAAGGAGAGTAGAGGGGATGATAAAGGAAAAAGAACTTTATTTGGGAGAGAGAAGGAGATAGAAAAGTCACAATTGGCATAGTGAATATAATTATGAGAGGAGGCCAGGCACGGTGCCTCATGCCTGTAATCCCAGCACTTTGGGAGGCTGAGGCAGACAGATCACCTAAGGTCAAGAGTTCGAGACCTGCCTGGCCAACATGGTGAAACCCCATCTCTACTAAAAATACAAAAATGAGCCGGGCCTGGTGGCACACACCTATAGTCTCAGCTACTTGGGAGGCTGAGGCGGGAGAATTGCTTCAATCGGGGAGGTGGAGGTTGCAGTGAGCTGACATGCCAGTGAACTCCAGCCTGGGCAACAGAGCAAGACTACATTTCAAAAAAATAACTATGAGAGGAAAAAAGATACAGGTGGGGCATTTATAGAAATGATTTTATATGCCATGCATTGGACCATTCTCCTCAACCTCATCAAGAAATTTTTTCAAATTACATTTGAATTAGTATTTTTATTCCCTTTATTTCTCATTTATTTTAAATGTAGCCACACAAAAATCTGGTGGTTCAATGACAGCAGGAAGCGAATGTGCTAATTTCATCTCACATCAGGGGAATCAATAGATACTATTCCAGGCTTGGCATTGATAGTCAAATAAAGATGAGTTATACCACAATTTAAACACACATGGATATAAAAATATCTTAAATGAAGAAAAGAGTCCATACATTTTAAGTAACAGAAAAAAAAAATAACAGGAAAGTAAGTCACATAGCAAAATTAAAGAAACAGCATGATACATAAAAGTGTGTAAGTTACATAATTGAATTAAGACATATGTCAGTTATTAAAGCAAATCTAAATGTCAAAATCACTAGTAGAAAAGTGAAAACTCAGCCCGGCATGGTGGCTCACCCTTGTAATCCCAGCACTTTGGGAGGCCAAGGTGGGCAGATCACCTGAGGTCGGGAGTTTGAGACCAGCCTGACCAACATGGAGAAACCCCGTCTCTACTAAAAATACAAAATTAGCTTGGCGTGGTGGCACATGCCTGTAATCACACCTACTTAGGAGGCTGAGGCAGAAGAATTGCTTGAACCCAGGAAGCGGAGGTTGCGGTGAGCCGAGATTGTGCCATTGCACTCCAACCTGGGCAACAAGAGTGAAACTCCATCTAAAAAAAAAAAAAAGAAAGAAAAAAAAAAGAAAAGAAAAAACTTTGAGGTTTGACGAGCAAAATATAAAATTTAAAAAAAATTATTTCAAAATAGAATGGGTATATCCCTGTTACTCATTGTGAAAATCTGAAAAATAAAAAAAGGACTGGTAAGAGTTTAACAAGAATGTAAACAAAACAACCCACAGAAGTTAAAATTTCTACACTAATGTCAGAAAAAGGAAAATAATATCAGAGAGAAAAATTTTCATTAAAAATAATTAAATGACAAAAATCATATAATAATAATAATTCATGTATTCTGGAACAATGATATAAAAGTCACAGCTTTTCACATTTTTTTGCCTTAATAATTGAGCAAAATAGTTATCAATCAAGACTTATTTAAAGTGTAAGAATAAATTGATAGAAAACACATAGCAATTTTAAAATTTACCTCAACTCAATTGGATACAAAAAGTACAAGTATAATCAATTTACAATTTTCTTCCTGGAAATCTTAGCCAATGTAATGGGAAATATTAAAAAGTGAAAGAAAAAATGTAAAGCCTACAAGAAATTAAATACTACACAATTCAATTACTGGAAACCCATGACAATCAAGTAAACATTAGTAAGCACCTTACAAATTGTGTAACTGATTTAATAATGAAACCAGAATTTTGAAATATGTATCAATAAGCATATCTGACTTTTATAAAACAAATACAGAAAATATAAAAAGAAGTTTGGAGAACCATCTTCCTTACTAAAATGACCTTTAGAACTAAATGTATTTTCCAAAAAAATTTCCCCAAGGTTTTTAAGTATAATAATATTTTCTAGAATTAAGGGATTTTAAAACTGAATAAAATGATCTAAGGTACATTTAGAAGATGATTTTAATTTTTTTATTAAAGTATCATCACATCTTAGAACTTAAATCCTTAGAAAAGACAGAGAATGAGTGTTTATTTAAAAAGATAAACAAAACCTATAACTATCATGATAATCAAGAATAGCTTCATGTAGGGGGCCAGCAACTAGGAAAAAGCACTTGAAGCAGGAAGGTAAATGGGATGAATATGAGGAACATAAAACCCCAGAGAACTGCAAAATTTGTTGCAGGGGCTGCAGAGGTGTTTCAGGTTCAGATGTGGGAGACATGGAAGCAAGATGGTGATGGCAGTGACAGGCCATCTAGAGTGGCTGCTGCCACTAATAGCTGCAGTGGGGAGGTGTGAGCAGTGGTAGGAGTGGTTACAGGAGCAGCAGTGGTGGTGGTGGGACCCCTGTGCCCTGTATCCCCAAGACAGCTGGCTGCACCACCCCTACCCTCACACTGCCACCCCAGGCCCAGAGCCTCTGCCACTCTGGATCCTGGCTCACATCACCCCTCTCACCTGCCACTGCTGTGGGGCTGGCACAGGGAGGAGGCAGAACTGGGCCCAGGGTGGTGCCACACTCCACAGAGCCAGCGAGAGCCAGGGATGAGTTGAGCAGTCCCAGAGCCCGTTGCCCTGGGGGGCTGCCTCGATGGGGCTGGGCCGAGCCACCGCCAGTTGGGGAGCAGCGGGGTCAGCCGCAGAGGGGCATGCAGAGAAGGGCCCAGTGTGGACCTGGAGCACCCACCCCAGGCTGCGAGGAGGCACAGCTGGGGCTCCATGGAGCTGGCGGGAGCCCTGCCCTCCCAGGTACAGGACCTGGCATCTGTGCAGTCTGCACCCTTGGGGGCCTGGGCAGGTCCCCCCTTCCCCCACAGGCTCAGGAGTATCTGCTCGCACTCCCTGGCCTCTCCCCACTCCTGGCACCAACTCTGATCTTGGGGCGCTGTCACAGCTCAGCTGGGTATGTGCATCCTTGGGGGCAGCACTGACACACCAACCCACTGCTACCTTGGCCCTCTCCAGACTTTGGGTGCTGATGAGTGGTGAGGTTGGGGGAGGGGAGGGAAGCTGAGGTTTGGGGGCTGAGGGTGGCTCAGCACTGGCTTGCAGGTACCCCCCTTGGTGCAAGCAGCCTGGGCACCATGAACAGTTTCAGGAGGCAGACAGGTTTCAGGAGGCAGACAGGCTTCTGGGTGGAAGGCAGTGGGTCCTGGTGAGGGCCCACCTTCAGACCAGGGAGGACCTGAAGGGTGGGGGCTGGGCTGCCAGTATTACAGACTGGAGTGGGAACTTGCAGTGCCCTTTCCAGTCCCACTCATGGCCATTCATGGACCAATCAGCATGCACTTTCTCCCCTCTGAGGCCCATAAAAGCCTCAGGCTCAGCCAGGGCAGAGCAGACGACAGGACAAACAGCTGCAGAGGAGCTACCCTCTCTGCTTTGAACACTGGACTAGACACCCTGGCTGTGGAAGAGAGCTGCCCCCTGTGGATCTCCTCTGAGCTGTTCTATCACTCAATAAATCTCCCCTTCATCTTGCTCACTCTCCACTTGTCTGCATACCTCATTCTTCCTGGTTGCAAGACAATAACTTGGGACCTACTTAATAGAGAGGCTAAAAGAGCTGTAACCAAAACAGAGCTAAAACATGCTCTTTGCTTGCCACATTGCCAGTGAAGAGAAGGAGAGTAGAGCTGCAGCCCTTTGAGGACCCCACACCTGGGAGCTCCCTAAGCAAGAGTTATGACTCCCTCTTTGGGGCCCTGAGGTTCCTAGCATCTCTAAGCTTCCAGGCACCACCACATTCCCCAGTGCCAGCTGAGGAAGCTGCTTGCAGTGCACCTGGTGCAGCCACAGCCTCACAGAGAGCTGGCACCTGGAGCTGCCCATGCTGTGGCAGCAGCTGGTGTATATGACTGCTTAGTGGCAGGATCCCATACTTGCTCACACACCCCTCACTGCTCCACACCTGACTCACACTCTCCTTGGAGGTATGGGATCCAGGCTGGTAGCATGAACCAAGTGCAGCCTGCCATGCCAAGTGGGTGGAACAAGCCCAGCAGGTCCGAGCAAAACTTGGGCAAAGTGCCACCAGCCACAGGTTTATAGCCAGAAAAGCAACACCCCCAAGATCCCCTAACAATGGGGATCTGGAACTGTAGGTGATTTGAGGAGACAGCGTGTTAAAAACTCTCTCACTTTTTGTCACTGCCATTAAGTAAGGCTTTCAACTGAAATTATTTTTGTACTCTACCCTCCACAGACAGAGAGAAAAGCCATAATTGTCTGCTTTTTAATTGAGGACACTAAAGTCTAGGAAGCTCTTTCCCAGAAATCCAGTGACACCTGGGGAAATGGGCACTCAACAGTTGGTGTTCAGATGGGCTGTTGGCTCACCCTTTCCCACAAACCTATCATATCCCTCTTCGCCATCACTAAAATGACTCAGACTTTACGGTTACAAAAAGAGTAGCTGTGTATTAAAATTTATAGTGTGAATATCATTAAGAATCTCTTTCACACACACACACACACACACACACACACACGCAATTGAAAGAGAAGCACCAAACTCATTAACTTATTACAACAAAGTAACATTGTTGATAAAACAAAAAAAAATTTGTAAGAAATGTTGTTGGTGCATTTCTTAAATGTTCAGAGAAACAATTGAATACACATTTCACGTCTCTCTAAGTCCATAATGAGTCAGTAAATTAAGCTAGAGATCTTTGGAAAGTATGGATAATATGCTGGGGAAATCTTATAGAGGATGACCAAGGAACAAAATGGTGCTTTGGCATCTCTGTCGATGAGATCATTTCCGGGCTGTGCGATAGTAAATTAACCCAGCATGGCAGTTTCTAGATTATAACAGCGTGCCATTCAGGATTGAGACTTTTTACTTTTTATGGGAAAAAATTTATTTTGGTAAAACAAGAAGGACCCTCCAAGATCATTTAACACTTTTATAAATTGTTGTTAAAGGATAATTTTCCATTTTATTAAAGAGAAAGTCAGCCTCAAAATCACTGTTAGTTAGGACTCACAGTTAGCTACTGCAATGAAGAATGAAATAATGTGATAGGTATTATCATGGAAGACAAACAAAAGTGAAAGAAGGTAAAAAAAATTATGCATCAATTTCTCCTCTGAGGGGCAATTACTACTCTCATTCTAGTGCATTTTCTTGTATTAATTTTTCTATGTAAGTATATTTGTGTATTAACTAAAAATGATAAACTTTATGCCTTTTATGTAAAAGGAGTTTACTATACATATAATTTTATATCATAGATTTTTCAAGAAATCTCAAGCATATGTATGGCATTACCATTTTTAGTAAAATTAATTTTGAAATCTATCTCATATTTCCCCCCTCAAATATACTGCAATTTACTGAGTCATCTTCCCAGTGTTGGACATTTAAATTTCATCCAACTCTTCAGTATTATTATTAATGGTACAATTAATATTTTGGTTCATAAGTCATCATTTAAATTTGAGATTTAGTAGTATAGCTTCCTGGAAATAGAATTATTGGTGTGGAAGATTTTATGGCTCATGATTTATATTGCCAATTTGCTGTTCTGAGAGTATGTAGCAGTTTACACGCTCACTAGTGCCTAGCATGCTATATATTCTTCACAAACCATTAATTTAATAATATTTGAAGAATTTATTGATTGAAAGCTAAAATGGGCTCCCTTAATCTTTGGCTTTTTTTACATTTTCTAATACTTCATAAGCCAACTTGAAAATTTATATTTTTTCAGAAAATGGTACAATTGTAGATGATCCCTCTGTTTTTTTTTCACCAATTAAACAAAGGCTTTATTGTATTTTGCTAAATGATAATTGCTTTCATTATGTCTCCAAACATTATTTCACCACTCATTGATAATTGCTTTCATTATGTCTCCAAACATTATTTCACCACTCATTATAACAAGTTCAGTGAAGATATGCTTATCTAATATTGTACAATATTGTTGTGTTCTGTACATAAACATGCCTACAAATGAGTTCATTTGAGAATTAAATAATTAGGTAACTGATGTTTTAAAGGCTTTGTTATACAGAAATCTCTGGTAGATATTACAGAGATTTTTAAATGTTTTGAGCTATTGGTTAAAGTTCTTGGATACGCTGAGACATATAACAATTTTTTCCATTCAAAATAATGGAACATAGATCCTGTAATTGCTAAATCTGCTAACACTCTTTTGGGAACAGCTTAGAGGTAAGTAAAGAGAGATGCTTGTGTATGAAAGTGCTTCGTAAACTGTACTGTATAAATGTAAACTACTACCATTTTCAGGTAAAATCAGAGAATAAATGTCCCTGTTGTTGGAAGAGTCACCTCAGGATTCATCTACTCATCTAGTCCAACCTCCCCAGTGACTGGATGAGGGCACAGACTGAGGCCAGAGGCATGAGGCTCGGGATTGGAAGAGGCCAATGCAAGGACAGAATCTGCAGGCCCAGCACAGGGCTCTTTCTCCTCCCCTGCGTAATTTATCTTTAAAAACACTGATCATTGTCTGGTGCTGGGAGCACCAAGCCCTTTAAAACTTATAAATTAATGGGGGATTACAGTAAAAAGAACTTTTTACCTAGCCCTCAATAAATAGTTGTTGGTGAAATTGGAAATTTGAGGTTGAATTGTTAACGTTTGTCTTGGTCACTCCTCTCTCGTGAAGACACCCATCAACTCAGAATCACCTCCTGAACTTTAATTCTTTTCATACATTCTGGTGACTCCATTTCCTTGTCAGTCATAGTAGAGGGTTTAATGAAACAGCACAGCACGAGTTCCTTGGAGACATTACCAGAAACTCTGCTCAAAGCAGCCAGGGACATCCAACTGAAAGGCCTGCAGAGAGAGCCTTCAAAATGCTCATCAACTAGCATGGTAAAACGGAGGGCCTTTCCAATATAACAGTAAATCTGTCCCGTACTTGAGCCCCACTTTGGGCACCAGCCCTTGCTTGAGAAGTAATGGTAGGCCATGTAGGTGGTCCTGAACGTGGGCTGAACTACAGTGAAAGCTTTCCAGAGCTTCACTATCGTTAAGGGCTCCTTCTCATAGCAAATACTTAAACATTCCAGAGCATAGACCAGGAAGAAGGCCTCTTCTAGGCTGAGCTGCAAATACTCAAAGATCCTATATGGATTTCCTCTGCAGATTATTCTCTTTCTTTGCACCAATTCCTCATTTGGGGATCCTTCCTCTCGCTCACGGCACACTCGGCTTCCTGCACCAGCACGTACTGGTCCCAGCATGCAGGAGACCAAAATGCTGGCTGCTGTCCTCACGGTGAGGGCCAGACTGGAGGACAAGAGCATCGTGTTTGCAGCAACACACTTGGGGCAGAGGTGAAGCATCCTCTCCCACGCTTTCCTGAAAGCCTTCTGTTGGTGGGTCGCTCCCAGAACCCTCCTGCAGGCAGCCTAATGGCTCACTGGGATCACCCATAACACCTGATTTTCCAGAGTCCCCGTTTATCACAGAAGGTCTCTCTCCTACCGCTGTGCCTTCCATGTTGGAAACCATTCCAGAGTTAAGCTCATCATGCATTTGAGCCTGTTCATTCCTTTTCACCGGGGGATGCCCAAGCAGATTCATGTAATCCTTGAGGATTCTGCGCACTGTACTCTCACCCTGTCCCTGTCTATGCATCAGCTCTGCCACCCACTCAGCACTATGCTGATACTTCTTTGATGTGATGATAGGCATGTTTGTCTTCATATCTTTCCATTTAGCAACCAGTTTAGGATCTGAAATTGTGATGGTTGGACGGCTTCTTGAAAGAATACCTTTTCCAAAAGAACCTTCCCCATAGAGCTGCTCAATGTCCTCTGCATTCCTCACAATCACGTTGTTGTTAATTATTTCAGCATAGAATATCTTGCTTTCTGAGGACCATGGTCCTGACCAGAAGGGATTGGCAATGGAGACTCATAAGTCTCATACATTCTTCCTTTCTTGTTTGGGGCATGGAAAACTGCTTCTGCCATTTTTCAGAGGAGCTGTTCTTTCTTGGCCCCAGGCGCTTGCCGTTCGATCCTTCAATTTCTAACTGACCGTGAATTTATTCTCATTACTGTTTTTATTAAGATGGATTAATGACTTATATATAAAAATTAAAACTCAAACTGTAAGAAAATAAAGTGAATATTTCCCTCACGACTAAATGAGAAAGGAAATTATAACTATA
The DNA here is from genome assembly GCF_009828535.3 of Hylobates moloch. Lineage (NCBI taxonomy): Eukaryota > Metazoa > Chordata > Mammalia > Primates > Hylobatidae > Hylobates > Hylobates moloch. The sequence continues at coordinate 163,979,431 of NW_026652278.1, read as the reverse complement.
GATAAATAAAACAAGCCAAAAAGGAAAATCCACATACATGATTTAAGAATGTGTAAACTTAATATAAAACAAGTGACAATTGAGAAAAATATAGGTCACTGATATGGCTAAATAATAAAATATAAGCATAAATGTGTAATGCATAATATGTGTCTACACATCCTTGCATTTAACCCAAACCTGGGATGTATTCATCATTCTACTTGTTAATATTTTCTTACTTCTACTTTTATTTTTATTATTTCTTTCTACTTTATCTACTTAATCCTTCATATAATATTACACAGTATAAATATATTTCCCTTTTAGGTTGAGTAGACTGTTTATACTTATCATTAATTTTACACTTATCACCAAAATTTTTCTGAACACTTCAGTGTCAGCTATCACTTGCCGGAAGATGATAAGATGAATAAACAAGAAGCAAATGCAAATTAGTAGAGAACCTAGGAAAAAATATAATTTTTTTCTCAGTCTGTTTTTGGCATAGCTGCTTATCATTTTGATCGCATAGTGAAAACATATATATGTAATCATTGTAAGCCAGTAAAACTTTTTAATGTATTTTAAAATTAAATGTCACAATATTTTCTCATATTTCTGAAAGAGTAACATGATTCTGAGGTGTTTTGACCTATATAAACTGTTTTGAAAAATCAATATGTTGCTTATAAGATATAGCTAATATTTGGCCTTGGTTTTCCAAGATAATGCATTATTACCGTAATATGATGAGGTATGAGTTTCTGACAGCTATAATTGAATCTCTGGCTGTTCAGTTCCAAACAAGGTGAGGAAAAAAAAATTGTGCACTTATGAAGCTTTTAAAATTGCTTTTTGAATTATTACTTTTTTGGCTGACAATATTACATTGAGTAGTTCTATAACAAAAATTTCAGGGGCTGTTTAAAAATATTTAACATTTTAAGTCCTATACTAAAGAATTAAATTCCAGCTATAGTATTTTGCCATGCTTATCTCCTTAATATACTACATTATTTAGGGTATTAATGAGAATTTAACATGTCAAATACGAGACTCATAAGTTATAACACAACTAACTTTTAAGTAACACAATGATAGGGTTGAAAGTTAGTTTGGAAATAATCGAATTCAACTTTGGGATAAAATGGTTTGGTAGCCGTGTCCTCCAACCAAGGGCATCCTGGGGAGAAACTGCCTGATGAAGTCACCTAGTAAATGTGCTTCCTGATGCTATTTTCTGTGGAAAGGTAGTGGACAATTTGAAGCTTTAAGATGCTTTTTAGCAAGGTGTACATGCTCTGTCTAAGTTGCTTATGGCAAACAAACTAGGAAAATGTGGATTTAAGAGGCATGGTCCACTGGAAAATGTCATTTATACGAGTATAAAATAGAGACGTTTCAAAATTAAAAAGGTTTTTCTTGTGTAAATGATACCCTGAATGGCTCACTTAGAGACCTCATATGTTAAATCTGGGCCACAATATGTACTCTTACATCAAGGAAAGATGTAGGCATTTGCTTAACAATACCAGAGGTTTACATATTTGCTTATGTCTCACAGCCACCAGTACCCATCAAATTATCTGTAAAAAATGGCATTGGGTAAGAGATGTGATTCAAGTAAGCCTGATTTTAAAATTCTACCTTCTGTGTCATTTTTAACCCCTTTATTCACAATTGAGAACAGAAAATCAGGGAGGTTAAGTAACTTTCTTGTGGGTCCTCTATTTGTGCAGCTATGACTCTCATTAAACGTGTGACCCTGAATAACTTACTTACTCTTTCTATACCTCAGTTTTCTTATCTGTTACTAGAAATTATAATAGTACATACCTCATAGGTTACTGTCTAGATTAATGATCTAATTTATGTTAATGTAATTAGAATATTTATTGGAGCTACAGTAAGAAAGATGTGTTCATTTTATGATTTTTTTCCAGCATATTAGATTTGTATAGTTTGGAACTTAAATTTTGGGTTCCTGGCCCATCACTGTCTTTATATACTGGGTTTCATAAATTTCTCTATTTTCGGAAAAGAAAATGATAATAAGACAAATACTTTAAAATATTCCCTTAATTTTGAAAACCACAAAATTTTAGAAATTCTCTTTTTTGAGACTATACAACCAATGTTTTGAATTATTACTGTATAGAAAAGAATTTTCAGATTCTATAATTTAGAATATACTCATTACTCTATGTTCAAATTCACTTTTGCTTCTGAGTAAGTGCAATGGAAATTTAATAATGGTGACGGAGAGACCATCTCTATTATAACCGACTTGTGAATTTTGGCATTTATATTACATAGATGAAATGTTTTAGGAGTGCTCTGTATCTATGTATTAACCTTTGATTGCTTATTATATGACAAATGCTCTGCTAAATGTGTTCACATAAACTCATCTCACTCAATAATGATGATAACTCTAGGAGATATGCATTATGATTGTGCCTACTGTGCAGAAAGACGGAATCAAGCAAGGAATGTTCAGTAGCTGCTCAACTTCTTGTGCCTAACTAGTGATTTTAACTGCTATTTAAAGACCAACAGTCTTATGTGGTCACGTCTCATAATTCTTACTCAATGTACCATACTGGGCAAATAACATCCTCTTTCAGCCTCAGTTCTTTCCTTTATAAAATAGTAAAAAAATTAGATAATTAATTTAAAGTACTTAGTATAGTGCCTGATATACAATTATAGACTAATAAACTAATAAAAAAGTAGGTGGTCATATAGATAGTAAATGACAAAATTAGAAGGAGTCAATCCTGACCTGTTGAAGATCATTATTATTACAGAGTTGAAAGGAGCACTTACAAACATGAGAATATTTGATTATTTATTCATTCTGATTGATTTACTTTGTTTTAACTCTTGCTGAGCACAGTGCTTAGAAAGAAAACCTCTTGCCATCAGAATGTCAATGATTCGCCTTTTCTCCTAAGATCTGCGTGGTGGTGTTGGGGAGGGTTAGTGTGGATAAAAGTGGAAATGGAGAAAGGGGGCAGAAAAATTTAAAAGACACTTCAGTTCGTTTGTTGTCATTTAGTTTTACAGTAAAAGATAATTCCATTGAAAACTGTAAGAATAATATAATCTCAAAAAATGTCATTTTTATGTATTTCACATGTATAGCTTTGGTTCATAAATTGGATATACAAAAGAAAACATGCTAGGATATAGTGTGTGCATGTATTTTTTTTTTTTTTAATTTTACTTTAAGTTCTGGGATACCTGTGCAGAATGTGCAGGTTTGTTACATAGGTATACATGTGCCATGGTGGTTTGCTGCACCTATCAACCTATCATCTAGGTTTTAAGCCCTGCATGCATTAGGTATTTGTCCTAATGCTCTCCCTACTTTTCTTGCCCTCCAACCCCCGACAGGCCCCAGTGTGTGATGTTCCCCTCCCTGTGTCCATGTGTTCTCATTGTCCAACTCCCACCTATGAGTGAGAACATGAGGTGTTTGGTTTTCTGTTCCTGTGTTAGTTTGCTGAGAATGATGGCTTCCAGTTTCATCCATGTCCCTGTAAATGATGTGAACTCATTCTTTTTTATGACTGAGAATTTCATGGTGTTTATATGCCACATTTTCTTTATCCAGTCTATCATTGATGAGCATTTGGGTTGGTTCCAAGTCTTTGCTATTGTAAATAGTGCTGCAATAAACATACGTGTGCATGTGTCTTTATAGGAGAATGATTTATAGTCCTTCGGGTATATACCAAGTAATGGGATTGCTGGGTCAAATGGTATTTGTAGTTCTGGGGTTTAAGATCCTTGAGGAATTGCCACAGTCTTCCACAATGGTTAAACTAATTTATACTCCCATCAACAATGTAAAAGTGTTTCTATTTCTCCACAGCCTTGCCAGCATCTTTTGTTTTCTGATTTTTTTTTTTTTTTTTTTTTTTGAGAAGGAGTCTTGCTCTGTCACCAAGGCTGGAGCGCAATGGCGTGATCTCGTCTCACTGCAACCACTGCCTTCCAGGTTCAAGCGATTGTCCTGCCTCAGCCTCCCAAGTAGCTGGGATTACAGATGTGCCCCATCATGCCCAACTAATTTTTGTGTGTTTAGTAGAGACTGGGTTTCATCATGTTGGTCAGGCTGGTGTTTCCTGACCTTTTAATGATCACCATTCTAACTGGCGTGAGATGGTATCTATTTGTGGTGTTGATTTGCATTTCTCTAAAGACCAGTGATGATGAGCTTTCTTTCATATGTTGGCCACATGAATGCCTTCTTTTGAGAAGTGTCTGTTCATATCCTTTGCCCACTTTTTGATGGAATTGTTTTTTTTCTTGTACATATGTTTAAGTTCCTTGAAGATTCTGGATATTAGACCTTTCTCCAATGGGTAGATTGCACAATTTTTCTCCCATTCTGTGGGTTGCCTGTTCACTCTGATGATAGTTTATTTTGCTGTGCAGAAGCTCTTTAGCTTGATTAGATCCCATTTGTCAATTTTCGCTTTTGCTGCAATTACTTTTGGTATTTTAGTAATAAAACTTTTGCCCATGCCTATGTCTTGAATAGTATTGCCTAGGTTTTCTTCTAGAGTTTTTATGGTTTGGGGTTTTACATTTAAGCCTTTAATCCATCTTGAGTTAATTTTTGTATAAGGTGTAAGGAAGGAGTCCAGTTTCTGTTTTCCACATATGGCTAGCCAGCTTTCCCAACACCATTAAATAGGGGATCCTTTCCCTATTGCTTGTTTTTGTCAGGTTTGCTGAAGGTCAGATGGTTGTAGATGCATGGTGCTATTTCTGAGGTCTCTGTTCTGTCCCATTGGTCTATATGTCTGTTTTGGTACCAGTATCATGCTGTTTTTGTTACTGTAGACTTGTAGCATAGTTTGAAGTCAGGTAGCGTGATGCCTCCAGCTTTGTTCTTTTTGCCTAGGATTGTCTTGGCTATATGGGCCCTTTTCAGTTCCATATAAAATTTAAGGTAGTTTTTCCTAATCCTGCAAAGAAAGTCAATGGTAGCTGGATTGGAATAGTATTGAATATATAAATTACTTTGGGCAGTATGGCCATTTTCATGATATTGATTCTTCCTATCCATGAGCATGGAACTTTTTTTCCATTTGTGTGCTCTCTTATTTACTTGAGCAGTGGTTTGTAGATCTCCTCAAAGAGGTCCTTCACATCCCTTATAAGTTGTATTCCTAGGTTTTTTATTCTCTTTGTAGCAATTGTGAATGGGAGTTCACTCATGATTTGGCTCTCTGCTTGTCTTTTTTTGGTGTATAGGAATGCTTGTGATTTTTGCACGTTGATTTTGTATCCTGAGACTTTGCTGAAGTTGCTTATCAGCTTAAGGAGTTTTTGGGCTGAGATGATGGGGTTTTCTAAATACAGAATCATGTCATCTGCAAACAGAGACAATTCGACTTCCTGTCTTCCTATTTGAGTACTCTTTATTTTTTTTATGTTGCCTGATTGCCCTGGTCAGAATTTCCAATACTATGTTGAATAGGAGTGGTGAGAGAGGGCATCCTTGTCTTGGTCTGCCTTGGAATGCTTCCAGCTTTCAGTATAATATTGGCTGTGGGTTTGTCCTAAGTAGCTCTTATTATTTTCAGGTATGTCCCATCAATACCTAGTTTATTGATAGTTTTTAGCATGAAGGGATGTTGAATTATATTGAAGGCCTTTTCTGCATCTATTGAGATAATCATGTGGTTTTTGTCATTGGTTCTGTTTATGTGATGGATTATGTTTACTGATTTGCATATGTTGAACCAGCTTGGCATCCCAGGGATGAAGCTGACTTGATCGTGGTGGATAAGCTTTTTGATGTGCTGTTAGATTTTCTTTGCCAGTATTTTATTGAGGATTTTTGTATTGATGTTCGTCGGGGATATTGGCCTGAAATTTTCTTTTTTTGTTGTGTCTCTGCCAAGTTTTGGTATCAGGATGATGCTGGCCTCATAAAATGAGTTAGGGAGGAGTCATTCTTTTCCTATTGTTTGGAATATTTCCAGAAAGAATGGTAACAGCTCTTGTTGATACCTCTGGTAGAATTTGACTGTGAATCCGTCTGGTCCTGGGCTTTCTTTGGCTGGTAGGCTATTAATTACTGCCTTAATTTCAGAACTTGTTATTGATCTATTCAGGGATTCGACTTCTTCCTGGTTTAGTCTTGGGAGGGTGTATGTGTCCAGGAATTTATCCATTTCTTCTAGATTTTCTAGTTTATTTGTGTAGAGGTGTTTATATTATTCTCTGATGGTAGTTTGTATTTTGGGGGATCAGTGGTGAAATCTGCTTTATCATTTATTATTTTATCTATTTGATTCTTTTCTTCTTTATTACTTTAGTGGCCTATCTATTTTGTTACTCTTTTCAAAAAACCAACTCCTGGATTCACTGATTTTTTTGAAGGATATTTTTGTTTCTCTATCTCCCTCAGTTCTGCTCTGATCTTAGTTATTTCTCGTCTTCTGCTAGCTTTTGAATTTGTTTGCTCTTGCTTCTCTAGTTCTTTTAGTTGTGATGTCAGGGTGTCGATTTTAGATCTTTCCTCCTTTCTGATGTGGACAGTGAGTGCTATAAATTTCCCTCTTAACACTGCTTTAGCTGTGTCCCAGAGATTCTGGTACATTGTCTCTTTGTTCTCATTGGTTTCAAAGAACTTCATTAGTTCTGCCTTAATTTCGCTGTATACCCAGTAGTCAGTCAGGTGCAGGTTTTTCAATTTCCATGTAGTTTTGTGGTTTTGAGTGAATTTCTAGTCCTGAGTTCTAATTTGATTGCACTGTGGTCTGAGAGACTGTTTGTTATGATTTCCATTCTTTCTTCTGCATTTGCTGAGAAGTGTTTTACTTCCAATTATGTAGTCGATATGATATAGTGGTTTTATTAGAAATTTGTATTTCTGTGTGAGGTAGGAAGGAGGAGAAAGTTGGATTTGGTCAAATCAGTAAACAAATATAATTTATAAAATGTAACTTTTTTCATCAGAATAAGCACCTTTGAGGAGCCAAGAGTTTCTTCTTTTGCCTATTGGTGTTTGATAATTCATTACTTATTGCTTTGAATATTTCATTTTCTTGGCACATGTGTTAAAGAGGAAAATACATATTTAATTAAAGTTCAAAAGAGTATAACTTTGAGAACTGCATTTTGTATTTCAAAGAATGCATCACTCTTCAATGCTTTCAATTTACAAAAGAAGATTTATTGGTTCCTGTAAAGTATGTTTTTTGTTTTTGTTTTTGTTTGAGACAGAGTTTCACTCTTTTGCCCAGGCTGGAGTGAAGTGGCACCATCTGGGCTCACTGCAACCTCTGCCTCCTGGGTTCAAGCGATTGTCCTGCCTCAGCCTCTTGAGTAGCTGGGATTACAGGCACATGCCACCACACCTGGCTAATTGTTGTATTTTTAGTAGAGATGGGTTTTTGCCGTGTTGACTAGGCTGGTCTTGAACGCCTGACCTCAAGTGATCCACCCATCTTGGCCTCCCAAAGTGCTAGGATTACAGGTGTGACCCACCATGCCTGGCCCAAGTATGATTTGATAAGCCTCATAGATGAGGTGTTGTACACAGGTGATAACATCCATCTTCACAGAATTTCTGGTTTGGAAATGTACAATGACCATAAGACAGCCTGCATTAAAAGTAATTTTTATAAATTACTCATATCTCACAGTTCATTTTACTGTGACTTATGTCTTTGGGTCTCAAGAAAATATGCTTAATTCATACATAAAAACATTAAGGCTCACAGAATTTTGTTCAAGTGAAAAAATATGTTTTTTTAGTCATTGGCAGTCAGAAATTAAAATCTTATCTTTAAATAATCAATTATGCCTTCTTTCCATTAGCTGATGCTGTCTTTTGCCAATAAACGCTAATTTAAAAGTATTATAAAGAGAATATAAAATTATTTCTTTCTTGGATTATTTATTATTTTACATTTTTAACATTACTTTGCTTATTTAAAAAAAGGATAAATTTGCATCATTGAGAATGGAATGGTAGTTACACATTACTTTTGAGGTGTACATTATGGGTTCATGAAAAAAGTCAAGTCAAATGATTTATAAAGGTTCCTACATGGAAGTGATTAACCAGGATCAGTTAAAAAACATTACTGCTGAAATTCTCTCAGTCCATCTGTCTGTCTTTAGATTACAGTTATATTTAATCTTTTTATTCTTAGATTTGACTGTCGAATATTAGAATTTTGGAGCACTTTGAAAGATTAAAAGCATCTAAAGAATGTAAAATATAGGCAATATTTTAATATTCTGTTACATTATATGAATACCTCTAGCTTGTATAAATTAAGCTATATCAGTGTTTGCTTTAGTGCTTGATATTTTTCTCGTATTGCGTTTGAGATTTTCTCTTTGCTGTTTGCTTTCAGTATTTTTATTATGATAGGATGTCCTGTTTCTGTTTGTCCTATTTACAGTTTTTTGAGCTTTTTAAATGTGTAGATTAATGTTTTTCATCACATTATGGAAGTTTTTGTTAATTATATATTTGAATATTATTCCTCCTTTCCCTTTTCTTTGCTTTTAGTACTTTGTGAATATGTTGATTCACTTAATAGTGTCCCTCATTACTGTAAAATAGTGTTTATTTTTCTTTAATCTTTTATCTCTCTGTTGTTTGGATTATGTCATCCATATCAATCTGTCTTCAAGTTTGCAGATTCTTTTTGGCCAGTTCAAATAATCTGATGAGCCCTTTTGTGTGTGTGTGTGAGAGGGTCTTGCTCTGTTGCCCAGGCTGGAGTCCAGTGGCATGATCTTGGTTCACTGTAATTTCTTCCTCCCGGGTTCAAGTGATCCTCCTTCCTCATCCTTCTGAGTAGCTGAGACTACAGGCGCACGCCACCATGCCTGGCTAATTTTTATATTTTTGGTAGAGACGGGGTTTTGCCCTGTTGCTCAGGCTGGTCTGAAACTCCTGGGCTCAAGTCAACCACCTGCCTCAACCTCTCAAAATGCTGGGATTACAGGGCCGTGAGCCACTGCGCCCGGCCTGATGAGCCCATTTAATGAATTTTTTTCACTTACTGTACTTTTCGATTCCAGAACTCCCATATGATTCATTTCTGAAATTTCTATTTATTTTTGTATATTCTCTAGTTAAGATATTGTCATCATGCTTTCCTTACTTACTTCTTTAAGCACTCATTTACTTCTTGGAACACATTTATAATGGCTGCTTTAAAATCTTCATTAAGTCTGACATGTGGCCCTTTTGCACGCACGTTCTGTTGCCTGCTCCTTTCCTGTGTAAGTAGGACTAGTTTTCTACTAGTCCACTTCTTTTTTGGCTTTTTGACACGCAGTTTTACTCTGTCACCCAGGCCAGGCTGGAGTGCAGTGGTGATCACAGCTCACTGAACTCCTGGATTCAAAGGATTCTGAGACAGAGTCTCGCTCTGTCACCCAGGCTGGAGTGCGGTGGCGCGATTTCGGCTCACTGCAAGCTCTGCTTCCTGGGTTCACGCCATTCTCCTGCCTCTTTTTTGTATTTTTAGTAGCGATGGGGTTTCACTGCGTTAGCCAGGATGGTCCCGATCTCGTGACCTCGTGATCTGCCCACCTCGGCCTCCCAAAGTGCTGGGATTAAAGGCGTGAGCCACCACGCCCCGGCCTCAAAGAATTCTTCAGACTTGAACTTCTGAGTAACTGGAACTGCAGGCATGTATCACTACGCCCAGTTAAGTTTCAAATATTTTTTGTAGAGACAGTCTGGTCATCTTGCCTAGACTTGTTTCAGACTCTTGGCCTTAAGTGATCCTCTTGTCTTGGCCTCCCAAAATGCTGGGACTACAGGCATGAATCACCATCCACAAATTCTTTCTTGAATTTGTGGCTTGTTGACGATTCTAGGTGCATGCAGGTGTCTCAGTATCAGTTCCCTGCTCAGCTGAACCCAAGGCATCATCTCTTGTCTCTGCATGGGCATGAAAACTCAAGTTCTAGATTGTTAATTCAATATGCCCTCAGCCATCAGAGCAGGTGGAGTGTCAACCAAAATGTTTATTGCTTTGGTTTAAGCTTGCCTTTGTTGCATGTGTGTCTTTAAAATTTTTTTATTGTACAAATTATTTAAGTGTTTAAAAAATTATAAGGTGTGTTTTAAGCAATATTATAAACAAGTTCAGGCAGGCAAGAGTATGTATTCTCCCATTAAATATTCTTTAAAGCCCAGTGGCAAAAATAATTTACTTAACTGGAAAACTAAGCATATAACAAGTAAAGAACAACTGAAATGAACACTTACATAACTGTTAATGCTAATATTCTTCCATGAGGAATCATAGTCTTTAAAAATAAACCTTATCAAAATAATTATTATCTACCTTTAACTTCTCCATGTCATTTAGTTACTTCCCACAATTACTACTTTTTATTCTATTTAGTATACAAGTGTTCTTTAATTTCATTGACCAATGCCTTAATTTTAGGGATATGCTCAAAGAGAAGGTGTTGAAAAAGTAAACCCCTCTTCATTTGTCAACTTCAAAATCAAACTTTCCAGTCAAGCAATGGCTGATGCTCCAATAAGCCTGTTTTCCATCTGTCCAGTTTCCAGTTTCTTTGCACCAGAAAAAAATTGTCAGTTCTCTGACACTTCAAAGTTGTGAAAATTGGTGAGAATTCAGAAAGGTGGTAAAAATTGCCTTTGATATGATTTTTATAGCATACCTATCAGCTTGTTGAATAACAATTTTTGAAAATTTGCCATTAAAATTATAAACAGTATTGTACATTGTTAGTGAGGATTGCACAATTTATGCCACTGAAGATTAACAGTATATGACACCAGATGATATGCCATTTTGTCAGAAAGATTATTTTGAGCCAAAGGCACTCGAGAAGCAACAGATTCTAGAAGCGCATTCTGATCTCCCCTTTTCTTCCTGAGAAAAGTAGGTAAAAACTCCCATATGAAAGATGCTCTCCCTGAACAAATATTCTTTCATAAGGAATCATAGCCTTTAAAAATAGACCTTGTCAAAATAATTCTCATTACCTTTAACTTCTCCATATCATTTAGGTACTTTCCACAATTACTACTGTTTGTTCCATTTAGTATACAAGTGTTCAACTCTGTGACTTCGGGTCTTCCTTTTATGAGGGCTCTTGTGTCACATTAAAACTCATATTAGTGGGAGCTAAATGATGAGAACACATGGACACATAGAGGGCAACAACTGGGGCCTATTGGAGGGTGTAAAATGGGAGGAGGAAGAGGATCAGGAATATAACTAATCAGTACTAGGCATAATAGCTGGGTGATGAAATAATCTGTACAGCAAACCCCCATGACACAAGTTCACCTATGTAAGAAACCTGCATGTGTACCCCTCAACTTAAAATGAAAGTTAAAACAAACAAAAAACACCTGTATTATATTTGTAGGCTTTTCTTCTGATAATCTATCTTACGTTAATTTAATAAGGCCCAACTGGGGACCTTATGAAGGTTGAGGTAAAGTTTTGCCTTCCCTATATCATTAATATGAATATTTTTACTTCCACCAAAGGGAATTTTGTTGCATTACATTGTTTACAATATTTACATTTTATATTACACTTATAATAGAGAAGCAACAAAAGTCATGTCACAGCAAATCTTCCATAGTTTTAATCTATATAAGACTTGAAGACATTAAAAGGATATTACGACATTTCAAAAGGGAACATGTACTTGCTACCAAAAATAATGAGTTTGAGTGTTCATATTAACATTTTAAGAAATAGATTTAAAAAACTAGATATGTTTCCAAAATATAATTACTATAAAGTTTCCATTTGGTTTTCAAAACTTGCTTATTTTATTCATTATTTATTCATATCCTACTAAATTCTTTCTTTTTGTAATTAGTGGATAGGAAACCCAAATACTGCTCATAAGAATATGAACACATCTCAAAAACTCAGTTAGCTACATATTTCCAGGAAAACTAAAGACAAAAATCAAGAAAAAAGGACAGTAAATATAGTTAACATCTCTGATATGAAAGTATATTAATCTTCTTTTATTAGATTCAGAACCATGGGGTAATTATTCCCAGACTTGACAGAATAAACTTGACTCTGGTACTAGCTGTTTAACTCTGAATTTCAAGATCTCTATTTTTGAAATGTGGAAACAGTGCTTTTCTCAAAGGTCACGATAATGTTACGGATGAAATTGTGTTCCCCAGAAGGGTATGTTGAAATATTACCCTCCCAGTACTTGTGAATGTGGCTTTACTTGGAAACAGGGTCTTTGCAGATGTAATCAAATTAAAACGAGAACATAGTGGGGAGGAGGGGGAGTCTTAATTCAATATGGCTGTGTCCTTATAAGAAGACATGTGAAGACAGAGGAAAGATGGCCATGTGAAGATGGAGGTGAAGATAGAAGTGATGTTGCCACAAGCCAAGGAGCATCCAGGGGTACCTGAAACCGCAGGAAGCAAGGAAAGATCCTCTGCCCAGAGGCTTCAGAGGGATCATGACACTACTAACACTTTGATTTTGCACTTTCTACCTCCAAAACTGAGATAATAATGTTTTGTTTTCTTAAACCTTTTAGTTTATGATACCTTATTAAGTTAGCCCTGGGAAACTATGATAGGTTGCTTTTATGGTTTTGACAAGCTTGGAAAACATTGCTTAATTTTACTCTTACTTTTTTTTCACCATTCTATAGGATATTGATAAGTTGAAACTTCTAAGAAAAGTATATTTATAGAATTTACAGAGTATAAGGACTTAAAAGTAAATTTGAACCTCAATATCAAGCTACTCACAGGCCAAAGGGAGAAAACCCTTTTAATAAAACTCATGTTTCTTTTTATGTTTTACCTTGGGAGAATGGATTGAGACAGATAGTGCTTCATTGTCTATATCTAAAAGAGAATTTTATTCAGTTTCTAGACATTGCACGTGAAATGTATCAATCATGTGAAATATGCTGTATATCTCTGAAAAGCCAAATTCCACAGATGACAAACACATTTTCTCTATATTATTTCACTTTGCCAAGAAATGACAAACTAGTCTACCTATATTCCTTTTCATCTAAAATATTCATTTACTTCTCTATTATGTTTAAAAAAGATTTTTAGCATTTTAAAACCATTGTTCAAAACATAGATATCATATGGAGAGCAATAAATATTTACTCAGGTTAATAATTTATTGAATCACATACCTAATAATACATCTTTTATGAGTCTGATTAAATAAATTAACCAAAACAGGCTGAAATAACAAAAGCCACTCTTTCACTGGCTGGCTAAAAAGGAAAAAAGGTAGAAAAGAAGTCATGATAAATAAGAACAAATAACACTCCTGAGACAAATCCTTATTTGTTCCTGTGATCTTGATGTAAATTTAATGTAAAAGAACTTTAATTTAGGTAGGGGGTTGTCAATTTGATATTTCTTATATTGCCATTTCATAGTTTGTTTTTATAATGTTCTTAACTTCTCCAAGCATTCTAATTTCTGTAAGATTTTCTGGCCAGTACCTGAAAGCATGACCCAGTGATATACAGTAGTTGTTAGAAACAGTTGAGTAGCCACGGTATTGAGGCTTCATTTTCCTTTAAATATAGAAGCCATTGAGAATACCCATCTGCAAGAGATACAAGTTTTCATTTCCTCTGCTTCAAAATTGTAAAATGAATAGCTTATTAAATGTGATATAAAAATAATGGACTTCACAGCACAGTAATTCTCTGCCATAAAAAAGCAATCAAATTGGTAGAGCTAACACTGGTGCCTTGAACAATGCAAGCTATTAAGTAAAATTGGAAAGAAATGTTCAATAAATTATGCACTGTGCATTTGTGCTTGCTAGAGGTAGAATCTCTCTCACTCTCCCTCCTTTTGAAGTAAGGTTTTGTATGGCTACAGTTTTCCTTTATGCACTTTGCTACCTGTGTTCAGTCTTGAATATTGTGTGTGTATGTGTGTGTGTGTGTGTGTGTGTAGACAAACACAAAGTAGGGGTTCACCTAAGATGAGAATAAAAGCTTAGACATCATGCTATCACTACTACGCGATACACCAAATTGAAAAACAAAGCCAAAAACTCTTAGAACAGAATTCTTCAAAAGTGCTTGTGAAGACTTTAGTACATTATGTGTGTTACGAAGTCCAAGAGTGCCTCACTCGCAGAACTATCTTCACATGCTTTCTAAAAAACTTTGCTAATTTGATATCACGTAAATAGTACTTCGTTGTTGCTTTATTTTGTATTTCTTTCATAACAAGGTCATTATTTTATTGCAGATTTGTTCATGATTTGAGTTCCCTATTTTTCAGGTCTTTTTTTTTAGAATTGCCTTTTACTTTTAGAATTGGTGGTTTTGTTATTTTCTTTAATGGATTTGGTAGAGCGGATTTGATATTTATTTAATTTTTTCTTTTTGTATATACTTTGAACATATTAATATATTTTAGTTCTGAGGTTACTCTTTCATTATTTTTGCGGTGTTTCTGCCATGTTGAATCTTGTAACATTTTATACTTAAATCTGTCAATTTCCCAATTTGTTATTTTTTATACCTAGAAAATAACATTCATTGCAAGTTTAGATAAATGTTCACTTATAGATTTTGTAGTTCTTTCATTTAAAACAATTAATCATAAAATATTTCTGTAATTCATTTTATACATCAGAAATTTTTTAAAGATTAAACATGTCCATTTGCTAAATAATCCTCTCGCGATTTATTGGAATCTCATCATTATGTATATTTCATTCTATTAAGGTTAATTTTATTACTTTCTATTATGTAATGATGACTCCATATAGTCTAACTATGAAATACCATATTATTAATCAATTACTAATATGGTAATATCATATTAATAGAATTACACATAAAAACACATAATTTTGTTTCATAGTAACTGGTAGTAAAATCAACCTCTATTATTCTTCCAAACCAAAATAATCTTGAATATTCTTAAAATACAATTTACAATTAGTTTTTCTAGTCTCAAAAGCATGCCTCTGATACTTGCTTGAAATTACTTCCTATTTATTGATACATTTCAGAAACATCAATTACATAGCTTAATGTTAAGAGCTCAGAGCCAAGAGACAGACAACCAGGTTTAATCCTGGTATTGTAGTGAAGTGGTGAGATTTCAGCTCACTGCAACCTCCGCCTCCCGGGTTCAAGCCATTCTCATGTGTCAGCCTCCCGCGTAGCTGGCATTACAGGCACGCGTCACCATGCTTGGCTAAGTGTGTGTGTGTGTGTGTGTGTGTGTGTGTGTGTGTGTGTGCGCGCGTGTGTTTAGTAGAGACCGGGTTTCTCCGTGTTGCCCAGGCTGGTCTCAAGCTCCTGAGCTCAGGCAATCTGCCCACTTCCGCCTACCAAAGTACTGGGATTACAGGCGTAAACCATCGCGTCTGGCCCTGCCTTTCTGATCTGGAGAAAATTACCTAATCTCTATGTACCTCAGATTTTTCCATCTGTAAGAGGTACTGTAATAATACCTTGGGGAGGAGTCAGAAATAATATAATATTTAAATAGAATAATGTCTGGTATATTACAAGTTTTATTCAAGAATTTCTTAAATAAGCCGTGTCTCTATTTATTCAAGAGATTTGCAGAAGCACTGCATTTTTCTTATTACACTAAATTCTATTTCCACGCCCTACCTTCCAGTCCCTGACAGTTCTATTCTTTCCTTCCATTTCCTTGCATTAGCCTTATTGTTATTTTTCCCTTATTAAAATTAAAAATCGAATAGCAAGCATTCTTATTGTTGTTCCTTTTTACATGAACTATTTGGGGACGGGGACTTCTGTCCTGAGTGCAGCTTTGGCCACACTTGTTAAATGTTAATTTGTAGTAATTGTATTTTTTTTCCCTTTGTGACTATTGGCCAGCCCATAGTTTCAAGTTCAAATTCACCCAAGTTTAAATATGTGCAATGTTTTTGAAATTTAATGCTGATTTGAATTCTGCTATGACAATTTAATTGCCTTACCAATTATCCTCCCTCAAGCCATTTTTTTCTATTTTTGTTCACGTGTTTGTTTTCATTCAGTTTGTGCTTACCATTTCACCTTTTCATATTTTATTTTACAAAAGCTAAACTTCTTGAATTTTGTGGAACTATAAATTTATTCCTTGTTAAATTTTTTAAAAATATTTTTCAAATGCATGTGTTTCTCCTAAAAGATGAATCATGTATCTTTGTTTTTTAAAGATATAATTCTATAATTTCACAGGCCTGTTTGTCTTTGAATTCATCTGATTAATCAGAAATCTATTGTCAATTGAGAAAAATGTTGAGACAAGTCTCAATCATTTTAGGAGGTTTGTTTGCCAAAGTTAAGGATGTGTTCCCATAACACAGCCTCAGGAGGTCCTGATGACATGTGCCCAAGGTGATCAGGGTACAGCTTGGTTTTATACATTTTAGGGAAACATGAGGCATCAATCAATGTATGTAAGAAGTATATTGGTTGCATCCAGAAAGGCAGAGGCAGCTCAAAGCAGGGACGGGGCTTCCAAATCACAGGTAGGTGAAAGACAAATTCCAAAGGAGGCAATCAGAATACGCATCTGTGTCAGAGAGCAGAGGGATGACTTTGAATAGAATGGGAGGCAGGTTTGCCCTGAACAGTTCCCAGCTTGACTTTTCCCTTAGTTTAGTAATTTTGGGGCCCCCAAGATTTTCCATTCACACTATCCACACTACTTTTTTTATTGAAAGCAGGATGGGAAGAATCAACTCAGTTTCTCAGTTGATACCTTCCAACTATTAACATCTCTTTCCAAGACGTTATACCTGAAGCCTGACTGATATGCATAGACCCTAATCAACTTCCTGATATTTTGTTGCCATTTAATAACCACTGGTCTGAAACTATATCTGCTAATCTAATAACATCGTCTTGCTGTGAATTTTAACATTTCTTCTGAGAGGACTTGAAATAGTTTGTACCATTTTATTTGCTAGGAAAAATAATTAAAAATATAAATTTCCTATGATATTTATTACTGCTTCTTCTGTTGCCAACATTTTTGTTCCATAACAAAGCATCCAGTCATGTCTATAATGCAAAGATTTTTGGAAACGTAGCCCTAGAATTAATGTGCAAATGTGGAGTATCAAACAGGAAGATGGGGGACTGAGAGCTCTGGTTACCTGGGAAATCAGCACCCAGAATGGGCAATAGCTCTGTTTCCTCCTGTCTGAGACAGGACTGACCACTGCAAAACATGGGATTAGTGCATGAGGTTAGGTGGCAGACAATCAAATATACTTTCAACTGATGGCAGAGTATCAAATATACTTTCAACTGACCAATCATACCCATCTCTCATCTCCCTTGTAAGGGAATCCAGTCCTTAGCCATGGATCACGATTTGCCTAAGTCAGTCAAAACTATCCTATTGTCCTTTGCCAGAAACTTGATTTTCTCTGCAACCTTTCCAGTGACATATTAGGTTAACTCCTATGGGGAGCTTCTAGGAAGACTTTTGCTTGACTAACGAAAGAGACAAATGTAGCTGGTACTTTGTCTTTCCATGTTCCCTTTTCCTGGAACTCAGCCCTGATATTGCCCTGTAGCAGCCCTCTTGTGACCATGAGGAAACAAACATGATGATGAATGGACAACATAGGCAGAAATATAGGAAAAAATTCCCAGCTCTGGGATTTAATGACATTGCTGACCACTGAACTATAGCAACTACTAGTAACATATTTTACTTTATGTTAAAAAATAACATCTATTTAAATCACTGAACCTTGGACTTTTTACTTAAATTTGAAAGCATTTCTGCTCAGAAAGATATCTGCTACCATTTTCTCCATTATTTTTTCACAAGGTTATATCAGTATTTGGGTAGTAGAAATTCATCCTCGACCCTTGTAAATTATTGACTAAAATACCATTCAGGACATAGGCATGGGCAAGGACTTCATGTCTAAAACACCAAAAGCAATGGCAACAAAAGCCAAAATTGACAAATGGGATCTAATTAAACTAAAGAGCTTCTGCACAGCCAAAGAAACTACCATCAGAATGAACAGGCAACCTACAGAATGGGAGAAAATTTTTGTAATCTACTCATCTGACAAAGGGCTAATATCCAGAATCTACAATGAACTCAAACAAATTTACAAGAAAAAAATCAAACAACCCCATCAAAAATTGGGCAAAGGACATGAACAGACACTTCTCAAAAGAAGACATTTATGCAGCCAACAGACACATGAAAAAATGCTCATCATCACTGGCCATCAGAGAAATGTAAATCAAAACCACAATGAGATACCATCTCACACCAGTTAGAATGGCGATCACTAAAAAGTCAGGAAACAACAGGTGCTGGAAAGGATGTGGAGAAATAGGAATACTTTTATACTGTTGGTGGGACTGTAAACTAGTTCAACCATTGTGGAAGTCAGTATGGCGATTCCTCAGGGATCTAGAACTAGAAATACCATTTGACCCAGCCATCCCATTACTGGGTATATACCCAAATGATTATAAATCATGTTGCTATAAAGACATATGCACACGTATGTTTATTGCGGCACTATTCACAATAGCAAAGACTTGGAACCAACCCAAATGTCCAACAATGGTAGACTGGATTAAGAAAATATGGCACATATACACCATGGAATACTATGCAGCCATAACAAATGATGAGTTCATGTCCTTTATAGGGACATGGATGAAGCTGGAAACCATCATTCCGAGCACACTATCACAAGGACAAAAAACCAAACACTGCACGTTCTAACTCATAGGTGGGAACTGAACAATGAGAACACATGGACACAGGGAAGGGAACATCACACACCGGGGCCCATTGTGTGGTGGGGGGAGGGGGGAGGGATAGCATTTGGAGATATACCTAATGTTAAATGACGAGTTACTGGGTGCAACACATCAACATCGCACATGTATACATATGTAACTAACCTGCACGTTGTGCACATGTACCCTAAAACTTAAAGTATAATAAACAAATAATAATAATAATAAAGGTTAGTTGACTACAAAAAAAAATTACATTTCCCAGTATGGGCAAAACTTTATATTGTAGTATGTATATATTTATAGCTCTTATAACTGAACAGTAAATGAAGGAAAATTAGTTGTTCATAGGTAATGAGCAGTGTAACTACAAGTCATATTATAAGCAAATAATTTATATGACTAAAATTTCCATTCTTCAAGAGTATCACAGTTCAGGATTTTAATCTAGAACAGAGGTACAGGTTGAGTTGCTATTATTCGACATACTGGGGACAAGAATTATTTCAGACTTCCATTTTTATTTTTTGCATTTTGGAATATTTGCCTTATACTTACCAGTTGAGCATCCCAAATTTAAAAAATCTGAAATGCGCAAACAAGCATTTATTTAGGGTCATGTCAGTGTTCAAAAGTTTTGGATTTTAGTACATTTCAGATTTCTGATTTTCAGATTTGGAATGCTCAACCTGTACTTAGTTTATTCCCCCATATTCCATTGCCACTTCTGTTATGGGTAGAAAACTTTGTGATGTATTAGAAGAAAACTCTCCTGTTAGTTTACACACTCTGCTCTACATTTACCTATAAGATGTGTTATTTCCCCTTTCATGGAGGGCAGTAATTTCAATGGCTACAGAAATAGAGAAAAGATATCTGTAGATACAACTACATACCTTTTTATCTTTGTGGTTATGAGTTTTGGAGACTGTATCCTGCAAAACAACTCATTTTTTTCTATAATAATATTTATTACAATAGCACTTGAAAATTTTTTTCATGCTCTAGAGTATCAATTCCTCAAAGGCAAGGGTGATAGTACCTAGCATATAGTAGTTATTCAATAAAAGCTTACTTGGTTAATGAACTACCCAGTTTTCAGACAGCTTTTTTTGAGTAGATTTTATTTTTTAGAGTAACTTTAGATTCATAGCCAAGTTGTGTAGAAGGTACAGAGATTTCCTATATATCCTCAGTCCCCAGATAGAACAGTTTTCCCCACTTTTGACAACCCCCACCAGAGTGGTACATTTGCTACAACTGATGAACCTATATTAGCACATCATTGTCACCCAAAGTTTATAGCGTACATAGGGTTTCACTTCTGGCATTTTATATTATATAGGTTTTGTCAAGTTGTATAAAGACATGTGTCCACAATTATAGTATTATACAGGATAGCTTCACTGCTCTCAAAATTCTCTGATCTCAGTCTGTTCATCCCTCCCTTCCTTCTAACCACTGGCAACAACTGCTTTTTTATTACTTCTATAGGTTTGCCTTTTCCAGAATGTTGTATAGTTGAACTCTTTCCATTATATAGCCTCTTGAGAATGGCTTCTTTCACCTAATAATATGCATTTCAGTTTCCACTCTGTCTTCTCATGGCTTGATAGCTCATTTCTCTTAAGTGGTAAATAATATTCCATTTGAAATGCCCAACCTGGTTTTTACTAACTCTGTTTTTAGACTCTCCCTTTTCCTTTAATCACCTAGCCTTGTTTCCATCTGAATTGACTCTCCCTTAGCTAAGAGAGCCAGACAGACTCCATCTTGGCTCTTTCACTGGCAGCCCCTTCCTCAAGGACTTAACTTGTGCAAATTGACTCCCAGCACATCCAAGAATGCAATTAACTGATAAGATACCGTGGCAAGCTATATCCACAGTTCCCAGGAATTCGCTGGATTGATAATGCCCAAAGCCCCGGGTCTATCACCTTGTAATACTCTTAAAGCCCCTGCACCTGGAACTGTTTACTTTCCTGTAACCATTTATCCTTTTAACCTTTTGGCTACTTTACTTCTGTAAAATTGTTTTAACTAGACACCCCCCCCTTCCTAAACCAACATATAAAAGTTAATGGAGTCCCTTCCTCAGGCCGAGAGAATTTTGAGCATTAGCCGCCTCTCGGTCACCGGCTAATAAAGGACTCTTAATTCGTCTCAAAGTGTGGCGTTTTTCTAACTCGCTTGGGTACAACACATTGTCTGGATGTACCACAATTTACCTAGTGAAGGACATTATGGTGGCTTCCATATTTTATCAATTGTATGAGGACATTTTTGCATTACTCTAAAGGAATACCAGAGACTGGACAATTTACAAAGAAAAGAGGTTTGATTGGCTCGTGGTTCTGTAGGCTGTCCAATCATGGCACCTTCATCTGCTCAGCTTCTGGTGAGGGCTTAGGGAAGTTTACAAAGATAGTAGAAGGCAAAGCAGGGGCAGGAACATCACATGGTGAGAGTGGGAGCAAGAAATGTTGGGGCAGTTTTCAGAGTTTTAAGCAACCTGATTTTGCTTAAATGAGGGAGAACTCACTGATCACCAAGGGGATGGTATTAAACCATTCATCAGGGATCTGCCCGCATGATCCATTCACCTCCTACTAGGCCCCATTTCCAACGCTGGGAATCACATTTCAACATGAGATTTGGAGGGGACAAACAGACAGACAATATCAGCAATTATGAATAATGACGCTATAAAAAATCTGATTTTAGGTTTTTGTGTGGATATAGGTTTTCAACTCATTTGGATAAATTCCAAAGAATATGATTACTCAATGGTATGATAAGCGTATGTTTCATTTTGTCTTCCAACATGTCTGTAATATTATGAATTCCCACCATTTATTCTCTATGAGTGAGAGTTCCAGTTGCTCCATATACTTGTAAGCCATTTGGTGGTGTCATTGTTTTGGATTTTAGCTTTTCTAATTGGTGTGAGATAATATGCTTTTAATTTGTGAACTTATTTATTGACTGTCATCAAAAATTTTTTTATCTGCTTTTCTATAGAATTGGAAAATGGAAAAGGAAATTCTTAAGTTTCTCTTTATAATTTTTTAACTTTGAGGCTGTATCAAAAAAGGTGTTGATCTTTACATGTGAATTTTTTTATTCTGAGTATTTTAATCATATTTGCTTCCCTCAAAAAAAAAATCAACTGATACTGAATATATTTGGCTCAAAATGAATCACAAATTAGAAAAATACTTTTCACAAATCTGAGGAGTTGCTAATATCTATATTTATTTATATTACCCTGGAAGCCAATATAAGGTTTTCTGAATAAGAAACATATCATTCCTTAAAGCAGTAAGAACAGCAGCCTCTATGTAGAAAAGGAACCTCACAATTAGGAATCTGTGAGTTTATATAAGCCAAATTTACCCCCTTTGCCTCTTGAGGGGAGGAGAAAAAGCTTTGCTCCCTATTCCTCTACAATCCTTTGATATGTAAATGACTGATTGTAGGGATCAGGATTTTATTCCCCTTTGAAAAGTAAACAAGCAGTCTCAAAAACTCTCCTATGGCCTCTGGCTATCCAATCACCCTTTAATTTCCAAGATTTGTCCTTTAACTCAAGTTCCAGTGTTCTTTCCTTAGAAAGCACTGAAACTGCCTTTGCAAAATTATAACTGAGACAGTGAACTAGATCTAACATAACCGACTCCATCTAGCTTCTAACCTTTAAGCTGTCCTTGTTCCTTTCTGGGCATAGACTGAACTAACTTTGGGAGGAACTTAATTTATAGTTTAAAACAAAAACGATAACAACTCTTTCCAAAAACAAACCTCCTTCTTGCCTGGGGACTACACTGGCTTTACAGGAATAACAAATTAGGCACAAGATTAGAAATTATGGTTTAGGAGTCACGGAGCTGAAGGCTACAAGATTCTGACCCTTCCTAAACTGCTCCTAAGATCAGTGCTTAAGATATTTTGCAGATCCTGAACTTGATGGGTCAGCTGGCACCATCCAGATCAATAAACTGTCTCATCTGATGTTGTGGCCCCTACCCGGGAACTGACTCAGCGCAAAAGAACAGCTTCAATTCCCTAAGATTTCATCTCCTACCTAACCAGTCAGCACTCTTGGCTCACTGGCTTCCCCCCATCCCCCAAGTTGTCTTTAAAAACTCTAATCCTGGCCGGGCACGGTGGCTCACACCTGTAATCCCAGCACTTTGGGAGGCCAAGGCAGGCGGATCACAAGGTCAGGAGATCGAGACCATCCTGGCTAACACGGTGAAACCCCGTCTGTACTAAAAATACGCACAAAAAAATTAGTCAGGCGTGGTGGCGGGCACCTGTAGTCCCAGCTACTGGGGAGGCTGAGGCAGGAGACTGACATGAACCCGGGAGGTGGAGCTTGCAGTGAGCTGAGATTGCACCACTGCACTCCAGCCTGGGTGACAGAGCGAGACTCCGTCTCAAAACAAAACAAAACTCTAATCCTTGAATGCTCCAGGAGACTGATTTGAGTAATAATAAAACTCCGGTCTCCCGCACTGCCAGCTCTGCATGAATTACTCTTTCTCTATTGCAGTTCCCCTGTCTTGATAAATTGGCTCTGTCTAGGCAGCAGGCAAGGTGAACCCATTGGGTGGTTACAACAGTAACCATTTATTAACATGAAAATGTTATGTCTAGAGTTCTACAAGGTAAATAGCCAAAATAATGTCATGTAAAGTTTTTTTTCTAATGCAGATAAGACAATTTATCTGCATTCTCATGTTCATTGCACATCATTAACAAAAAACAGATATGAAAATAACCTAAATGTTTATTGGCAGAGGAATGGATAAAGAAAATGAGACACACACACACACAATGGGATATTATTCAATCTTGATAAAGAAGGAGATCCTGTCATTTGCAACAACAAGGATGTACCCGAAGACATAATGTTAAGTGAAATAAACAAGTCACAGAAAGACAACTACTACTGGGAGGAGTGAGTGTGTACTGGGGTGGGGCCTTGGGAGGTTTGCTCACTTTGGCAGCGGGGAGGAGCCTGGCCTCTCCTCTTCCTGATTGGTAACCTGGAATTCAATCTGTGAGGTGGGAAACCTGCTAGCAGGGTTCTTACTTTGCTGAGAATCTGTTTCCCTTTTTTTCTTTTTTGACCAATAAATTACATTTCTCTCACCCTTCTGTGTGTCTGCAAGCCTAATCTTTCCTGGTTGTGTGACAAGAACCCTACACTATGTGATTTCGCATATATGTGGAATCTAAAAAAGCTGGACTCACAGAAACAGAGAGTAGAAGGGTGGTTACCAGAGGTTGAGGTTAGGAGAAATGGGGAGATATTGGTCAAAAGGTAAAAACTTGCAGTTTAAAAGCAAGTTCTGAAGCCCTAATATACAGTATGGTGAATATAGTTAATAACAATGTGTTGTATGCTTGAAATTTGCTAAAATAGTAGATGTTAAGTATTCTCACTACAAAAAAATATATAACCATGTGAGGTGATGGATATGTTAATTAGCTCGATCATGGTAATCATTTCATATGTATCAATATATGTATACATAGATTGAAATATCACATTGTATGCCTTGAATATTTACAATTTTTATTTGCCAAGTATACCTCATTGAAGCTGGGGAAAAAAGATTATCGATCTATAAATACTTAGAATCCCAATGTCTTTACTGCATTTTCAGAGGAAATCAGCCATTGACTGTCCCAATCTGCAGTAGCAGCCGTATGAACAAGGCATCAGCTAGAAGCTGGATGTGTTCAGGTAGACAAGTCTAGTGGCAAGGGCAGAGGAAATCATCTGATGCCAATCACAACACACCTTTACTTTGAACTCCTGACCCATAACCTCAATCATTCAGCCACATTATAGGAGCCATGAAAGCACTGGAACTATAAATTTATATAACCTCTATAAAGAATAACCAAATTATTCAACCTGCTCTACCTGAAGCCAGCATGACAGAATGAAAAGGTTGGGTCAGCTGTGGCGTTTTGACTTTTTACCTTTTCGTGCAGATACCTAGTAGAATAGTCCTTATGCAGTTAAAACAGTTTTGCTCTTTTAAGAGTGCTAATTTGGTTCAATCTTTTTTTTTTAAATCAAATCCTCACATCTCAGATGATTGGTTCAATCTTATTTGTAGATTAGAGAGATACACAATAGTCTAGTAGATTACTGATACAAGCTCAGAAGCCATCTGTAAAATAAAGCTCTCATTCATATTATATTTTGTGGTTTCGCCTTAGCACATCTCTAACAACCCTCAGAGGGCATCCTGAAGGATACTAGTCAAGTGAAAGGAATGCTGAAAATGTTGTCTTAAGGAAAAAGTGAGATACATGGAAGATTTTTGGGCAGTTTTGGCATCAAAATATGGGTTAGGGTTCCTCTCAAAAGAATCTGAGAAATTAAGAAAAAGACCATGATTAGGGAAAAATGGCTAATAGAGTGATGGATAGAAGTAAACATATAAATATGAAATAGGAAGTAAAAATGAACAAAAAATAAAAGACAATGCTCAGTTAACAAAACGTAGTGTTATATCTTCTCCTGTTCTGATTTTACCACACACAGGAAAAATTAAATACTGGAGTAAAACTGGCAATAGTAATTTTTAAATATGAGTTTAGAAGCCCTTTTAAAAAAAAAAAAAAAAGGGTCAAAGAAAGATATGATCAGGTTGGGCTAGTGAAGTTTAATGTGATGTGTCCACTATCAGTTTATTTTAAAGAAATTCAGACGACATAGTAAATAAGTCAAGGCTCCTTCAATGAAAAGCAGATTGATTTTTGCAACTTGTGGTACTTGGATGGTCACAAGGCCTGTGTTACTAGGCCCAAGGTGTGCCTGAAACATAAATCCTGAGGCCACTAATAAGGAGCTCTGACTTCAAATCCTCAAGGAATAAAGCAGCAGTCCTGTGGACTGAGTCGTGTTGCCTTGGGCTATAGTTTTTTTCAAAGCCTCCTGGCTGGCAGCCAGCAGAAGAACAGCATCTGAAGACAAATCTGAGTGACTGCTCACAGTGCCAGAGTATTGAGTGAAAATGGTGATTAGAAACAGGGACAATTGGCGAATTTTCTGCACCTTCATTAAGATGTTTAAAAATCCACACTTATTTGTGAAGGTCAGAGATGCTTAAAAACTGCTTTCAGCATTCAGGAAAAACAAGAGAACCGGAAGCAAGGAAAATACATGAGAAGGAATGGAACAATGTAATTTCGAATTTACAACACTGTTCAATGGATACTGTGGAAGGAATCTAGGAAAATGAAATGACTTTCTTCAACATACATGTTCTAGCATAGGAAGAATTCTAATAATATATTCCTTAGAACTTGTGAGTAATCTGGAGTAATATTCATCAAAACATTGCAAGAAATGGAGGATTATTATGTTGTTCTATCACCATATGAA
This sequence comes from Hylobates moloch, assembly GCF_009828535.3. Classification (NCBI taxonomy): domain Eukaryota; kingdom Metazoa; phylum Chordata; class Mammalia; order Primates; family Hylobatidae; genus Hylobates; species Hylobates moloch. The sequence continues at coordinate 163,953,249 of NW_026652278.1, read as the reverse complement.
TATAGATGACACCATTAGCAACAAGTGTTCTTTTTTTATATTATTATATAGATATTTATATTATTTGTTTAGATCGCTCTTAGAAGCACAGCCAGATCTGTTTAAGGAACCTTATCTAAGACTTCCAGTTAAGATATAATAAATTAACATTTTAAATTATATAACCTGACTCTTGTTTGTTTTCCGGCTGATACGGTTTAAAAGAAAATAAGTATAACACAAAAATTAAATGCTTGAGGGGATGGTTACGCCATTCTTTCATTAATCACAATAATGATGTGATTATTTCACATTGCATGCCTGTATCTAAACATCTCATTTTTTTACCCCCAAAATATATATACCTACTATGTACTCACAAAAAGAAAAAATAAAAATCACTTTGTACCCACAAAAAATAATTAAAATAAATTGGTGGCTCACGCCTGTAATCCCAGCACTTTGGGATGCCGAGGTGGGCGGATCATGAGGTCAGGAGATCGAGACCATCCTGGCTAACATGGTGAAACACCATCTCTACTAAAAATACAAAAAATTAGGCGGGCCTGGTGGCAGGCGCCTGTAGTCCCAGCTACTCGGGAGGCTGAGGCAGGAGAATGGCGTGAACCCAGGAGGCGGAGCTTGCAGTGAGCCAAGATTGCGCCACTGCACTCCAGCCTGGGCGACAGAGCCAGACTCCATCTCAAAATAAATAAATAAAAATTATTTTTATTGTGATGATCTGTTGGTTATATCTTTCACAAATAAAGTATGGTGGGGGCCTGGCGCGTTGGCTCACGCCTGTAATCCCATTACTTTGGGATGCCAAGGGGGACAGATTACCTGAGTTCAGGAGTTCAAGACCAGCCTGGCCAACATGGTGAAACCCTGTCTGTACTAAAAATACAAAAATTAGTCAGGCATGGTGGTGGGCGCCTGTAATCCCAGCTACTCAGGAGGCTGAGGCAGGAGAATTGCTTGAATCAGGGAGGTAGAGGTTACAGTGAGCTGAGATCATGCCACTGCACTCCAGCCTGGGTGACACAGCAAGACTCTGTCTCCCCCGGCCCCCTGCAAAAAATATATATATATAATAGGGGAGGGACTCACAAAACATTTAAAAATTTGGCTTCTTACTTTTCAAAAATATGAAATGTTCAAAGATTGTTTTGTTAAATACAATTTATAGGCGGCCATAGAATGAGGCTCCTGCACTAAGCCTAACACATCAAACCAATACGGAGTTTAACTCTAGCAGCTGAGGTTTAGTTAATTTCAGGAGGCACTGTAGCCAATTTATCAATAACTGAGCTGTCCCTACACTGCACTTTTGTTTCCTATAAATGCTGTCAGATCATGTTATTGGTTGGAGCTTTCTAAACCTGCTGTTGTTCAAAGAGCTGCTGATTCACAAATCATTTTTGTTTTTATTTACATAAATAAACTCAAACTTATATAAGGTTTTTCTTTTTTTCCATTTAACACTTCAAAGGTCTTTTGATAAATATTTATATGAGCAATTAGATTATTCTGAAAAGTTAAAAATATTTCACAGAATAAAATTTGGTCTGAGGGTCTTTCAGGTTAAGAATGAGGTATTTGAGTGACCCTGGATTTCAAAAATTAACAAAACTTGTGTAGAACATGATGCAGACTTCAATGGGTGAAGTTGATAACAATTTTTTTTATTTTCATGCAACAATTACTAAATGGAAAAGCATATTAAAATATTTATTTCTCCAAGTAAATTGTCACATTAGAAACATTGGTATTTAATTTTTTTATCACTTCCTCAGAACAGTAATTATTTCGGGCAAAATAAAATAAAATAAAAATAAACTACCTCTCTGTGCTCTGGACCTGTCTCCTGTACCGTTAGGACAATACTATTTTGGAATAATCCAAGCCAAATTGACAAAAAAAGATCCATAGCTGGTGTCATTTGTAAGTGAAGACAATGATTGACTTTTGTAAATATTCTCTATTTTTAATTATTGTGTCAGGCCTCTGAGCCCAAGCCAAGCCATCACATCCCCTGCGACTTGCACGTATATGCCCAGATGGCCTGAAGTAACTGAAGAATCACAAAAGAAGTGAATATGCCCTGCCCCGCCTTAACTGATGACATTCCACCACAAAAGAAATGCAAATGGCCGGTCCTTGCCTTAACTGATGATATTCCACCACAAAAGAAGTGAAAATGGCTGGTCCTTGCCTTAAGTGATGACATTACCTTGTGAAAATCCTTTTCCTGGCTCATCCTGGCTCAAAAATCTCCCCTACTGAGCACCTTGCGACCCCACTCTGCCCGCCAGAGAACAACCCCGTTTGACTGTAATTTTCCTTTATCTACCCAAATCCTATAAAACGGCCCCACCCCTATCTCCCTTCGCTGACTCTCTTTTCGGACTCAGGCCGCCTGCACCCAGGTGAAATAAACAGCCTTGTTGCTCACACAAAGCCTGTTTGGTGGTCTCTTCACACGGACGCGCATGAAATTTGGTGCCGTGACTCGGATTGGGGTACCTCCATTGGGAGATCAATCTCCTGTCCTCCTGCTCTTTGCTCCATGAGAAAGATCCACCTACGACCTCGGGTCCTCAGACCGACCAGCCCAAGAAACATCTCACCAATTTCAAGTCCGGTAAGCGGCCTCTTTTTACTCTATTCTCCAACATCCCTCACTATCCCTCAACCTCTTTCTCCTTTCAATCTTGGTGCCACACTTCAATCTCTCCCTTCTCTTAATTTCAATTCCTTTCATTTTTCTGGTAGAGACAAAGGAGACACGTTTTATCCGTGGACCCAAAACTCCGGCGCCGGTCACGGACTAGGGAAGGCAGACTTCCCCTGGTGTTTAATCATTGCAGGGACGCCTCTCTGATTATTCACCCAGGTTTCAGAGGTGTCAGACCACGCGGGGACGCCTGTCTTGGTCCTTCACCCTTAGCGGCAAGTCGCGCTTTTCTGGGGGAGCGGCAAGTACCCCAACCTTGTATCTCTGCGCCCTGATCCCTTATTTCCATGCCCCGACCTCCCATCTCTGTGCCCCAACCCCTTCTCTGCTTTTCTGGAGGGCAAGAATCCCCCACCCCTTCTCCGTGTTTCTACTCTTCTCTGGGCTTGCCTCCTTCACTGTGGACAAGCTTCCACCTTCCATTCCTCCTCCTTCTCCCTTAGCCTGTGTTCTTAAGAACTTAAAACCTCTTCAATGCTCACCTGACCTAAAATCTAAGCGTCTTATTTTCTTCTGCAATGCCGCTTGACCCCAATACAAACTCGACAGTAGTTCCAAATAGCCAGAAAACGGCACTTTCAATTTTTCCATCTTGCAAGATCTAAATAATTCTTGTAAAATAAGCAAATGGTCTGAGGTGCCTGACATCCAGGCATTCTTTTACACATCAGTCCCGTCCTAGTCTCTGTTCCCAATGCAACTAGTCCCAAATCTTCCTTCTTTCCCTCCCGCCTGACCCCTCAGTCCCAACCCCAAGCATCGCTGAGTCTTTCTAATCTTCCTTTTCTACAGACCCATCTGACGTCTCCCCTCCTCGCCTGGCCGAGCTAGGTCTCAATTCTTCCTCAGCCTCTGCTCCTCCACCCTATAATCCATTTATCAGCTCCCCTCCTCACACCTGGTCCAGCTTACGGTTTCATTCCGTGAGTAGCCCTCCCCCACCTGCCCAGCAATTTACTCTTAAAAAGGTGGCTGGAGCTAAAGGCATAGTCAAGGTTAATGCTTTTTCTTTATCCCAAATCAGATAGCGTTTAGCCTCTTTTTCATCAAATATAAAAATCCAGCCCAGGTCATGACTCGTTTGGCAGCAACCCTGAGACACTTTACAGGCCTAGACCCTAAAAGGTCAAAAGGCCGTCTTATTCTTAAAATACATTTTATTACCCAATCTGCTCCCGACATTAAATAAAACTCCAAAAATTAAATTCCGGCCCTCAAACCCCACAACAGGACTTAATTAATCTCGCCTTCAAGGTGTACAATAATAAAGGCAGCCAAGTAGCAACATATTTCTGAGTTGCAATTCCTTGCCTCCACTGTGAGACAAACCCCAGCCACATCTCCAGCACAAGAGATCTTCCAAACGCCTAAACTGCAGTGGCCATGAGTTCCTCCAGAACCACCTTCCCCAGGAGCTTGCTCCAAGTGCCAGAATTCTGGCCACCAGGCCAAGGAATGCCTGCAGCCCAGGATTCTTCCTAAGCCATGTCCCATCTGTGTGGGACCCCATTGGAAATCGGACTGTTCAACTCACCTGGCAGCCACTCCCTGGTCCAAGGCTCTCTGACTGACTCCTTCCCAGATCTTCTTGGCTTAGCGGCTGAAGACTGACGCTGCCTGATTGCCTCGGAAGCCCCGTAGACCATCACGGATGCCGAGCTTTAGGTAACTCTCACAGTGGAAGGTAAGTCCGTCCCCTTCTTAATCAATACGGAGGCTACCCACTCCACATTACCTTCTTTTCAAGGGCCTGTTTCCCTTGCCTCCATAACTGTTGTGGGTATTGACAGCCAGGCTTCTAAACCTCTTAAAACTCCCCAACTCTGGTGCCAACTTAGACAATACTCTTTTAAGCACTCCTTTTAGTTATCCCAACCTGTGCAGTTCCCTTATTAGGCTGAGACACTTTAAATTATCTGCTTCCCTGACTATTCCTGGATTACAGCTACATCTCATTGCCACCCTTCTTCCCAATCCAAAGCCTCCTTTGCATCCTCCTCTTGTATTCCCCCACCTTAACCAATAAATATAAGATACCTCTACTCCCTCCTTGGCAACCGATCATGCACCCCTTACCATCTCATTAAAACCTAATCACCATTACCCCGCTTCATGCCAGTATCCCATCCCACAGCATGCTTTGAAAGGATTAAAGCCTGTTATCACTCGCCTGCTACAGCATGGCCTTTTAATCTTCAGTACCTCCCTCCATAATCCATTATTCTGTTCTGGATCTCAAACATGCTTTCTTTACTATTCCTTTGCACCCTTCATCCCAGCCTCTCTTCGCTTTCACTTGGACACAGGTTCAGCAAATTACCTGGGCTGTACTGCCGCAAAGCTTCACAGACAGCCCCCATTACTTCAGTCAAGCCCAAATTTCTTCCTTATCTGTTACCTATCTCAGCATAATTCTCATAAAAACACATGTGCTCTCCCTGCCGATCGTGTCCGACTCATCTCTCAAACCCCAACCCCTTCTACAAAACAACTCCTTTCCTTCCTGGGCATGGTTAGATACTTTCACCTTTAGATACCTGGTTTTGCCATCCTAATAAAACCATTATATAAACTCACAAAAGGAAACCTAGCTGACCCCATAGACCCTAAATCTTTTCCCCACTCCTCTTTCCATTCCTTGAAGACAGCTTTAGAGACTGCCCCCACCCTAGCTCTCCCTGACTCATCCCAGCCCTTTTCATTACACACAGCTGAAGTGAAGGGCTGTGCAGTCGGAATTCTTACACAAGGACCAGGATCGCGTCCTGTAGCCTTTTTGTCCAAACAACTTGACCTTACTGTTTTAAGCTGGCCATTATGTCTTCGTGCAGTGGCTGCTGCCACCCTAATACTTTTAGAGGCCCTTAAAATCACAAACTATGCTCAACTCACTCTCTACAGCGCTCATAGTTTCCAAAATCTATTTTCTTCCTCACACCTGGCGCATATACTTTCTGCTCCCCGGCTCCTTCAGCTGTAGTCACTCTTTGTTGAGTTTCTCACAATTACCATTGTTCCTGGCCCGGACTTCAATCCAGCCTCCCACATTATTCCTGATACCACACCTGACCCTCATGACTGCATCTCTCTGATCCACCTGACGTTCACACCATTTCCCCACATTTCCTTGTTTCCTGTTTCTCACCCTGAACAGACTTGGTTTGTTGATGGCAGTTCCACCAGGCCTAATTGCCACACACCAGCAAAGGCAGGCTATGCTATAGTACAAGCCACTAGCCCACCTCTTAAAATCTCTCATTTCCTTTCCATCATGGAAATCTATCCTCAAGGAAATAACTTCTCAGTGTTCCATCTGCTATTCTACTACTCCTCAAGGATTATTCAGGCCCCCTGCCTTCCCTACACATCAAGCTCAAGGATTTGCCCCCGCCCAGGACTGGCAAATTAGCTTCACTCAACATGCCCCGAGTCACAAAAACTAGAATACCTCTTAGTCTAAGTAGACACTTTCACTGGATGGGTAGATGCCTTTCCTACAGGGTCTGAGAAGGCCACCGCAGTCATTTCTTCCCTTCTGTCAGATATAATTCCTCAGTTTAGCCTTCCCACCTCTATACAGTCTGATAACAGACCAGCCTTTATTTGTCAAATCAGCCAAGCAGTTTTTCAGGCTCTTAGTATTCAGTGAAACCTTTATATCCCTTATAGTCCTCAGTCTTCAGGAAAAGTAGAACAGACTAAAGGTCTTTTAAAAACACACCTCACCAAGCTCAGCCACCAACTTAAAAAGGAATAGACAATACTTTTACCACTTTCCCTTCTCAGAATTCAGGCCTGTCCTCAGAATGCTACAAAGTACAGCACATTTAAGCTCCCGTATAGATGCTACTTTTTATTAGGCCCCAGTCTCATTCCAGACACTAGGCCAATTTAGACTGTTCCCCCAAAAACTTGTCATCCCTACTATCTTCTGTCTAGTCATACTCCTATTCACCATTCTAAACTACTCATACATGCCCTGCTCTTGTTTACACTGCCAGTTTACACTGTTTCTCCAAGCCATCACAGCTGATATCTCCTGGTGCTATCCCCAAACCGCCACTCTTAACTCTTAAAGTAAATAAATAATCTTTGCTAGCAAGGCTGTGCTGAACCTCCTTAGACACTCTCTAATTAGATGTCCTAGGTCCTACCAATTCTTAGTCCTTTCTCCTTCTCTTATTCCATTTAGTTTTTCAATTCATACAAAACTGTATCCAGGCCATCACCAATAATTCTAAATGACAAATGTTTCTTCTAACAACCCCACAATATCACCCCTTACCACAAAATCTTCCTTCAGCTTAAACTCTCCCACTCTAGGTTCTCACGCCGCCCCTAATCCTGCTGGAAGCAGCCCTGAGAAACATCGCCCATTATCTCTCCATACCATCCCCCAAAATTTTTGCTGTCCCAACACTTTACCACTATTTCATTTTATTTTTCTTATTAATATAAGAAGGCAGGAATGTCAGGCCTCTGAGCCCAAGCCAAGCCATCTCATCCCCTGTGACTTGCCCAGATGGCCTGAAGTAACTGAAGAATCACAAAAGAAGTGAATATGCCCTGCCCCGCCTTAACTGATGACATTCCACCACAAAAGAAGTGAAAATGGCCGGTCCTTACCTTAACTGATGACATTACCTTGTGAAATTCCTTCTCCTGGCTCATCCTGGTTCAAAAAGCTTCCCCACTGAGCACCTTGCAACCCCCACTCTGCCTGCCAGAGAACAACCCCCCTTTGACTGTAATTTTCCTTTATCTAGCCAAATCTTATAAAAGGGCCCCACCCCTATCTCCCTTCGCTGACTCTCTTTTCGGACTCAGCCCGCCCGCACCCAGGTGAAATAAACACCCTTGTTGCTCACAAAAAGCCTGTTTGGTGGTCTCTTCACACGGACACACATGAAATTATGAATACCTAATAATTGTACATATTCATGGGGTACATGTGATTTTTTGATATAAGCATGCAATAGGTAATGATCAAATCAGGGTAACTGAGACATCCATCACCTCAAGCATTTATCATTCCTTTGTGTTAGGAGCATTCCAATTCCACTCTTTTAGTTATTTTGAAATATACAATAAGTTATTGTTAACTATAGCTGAATGTGATTCCAAAATTTAGGAGATAATGGTCTTTTTTATTTTTGCCTTGAATTATATTTTTCCGTAGGTCATGATGCTTTTGACCATTTTCTTTCTTCAAATTCTTACTTAACTTTGAAGCAGACTTTTCATTTTCCTCTTAACTCCCTGGGGTCTTTCTGGTCCTTTTCCTGAGACCCACTCCTCTGCTTGGCTTGCAAATATTCCTGATGTCTCAGGCTGTATCCTTAGCCTCATGTGGTCCTTCAACAATATGTTCTTCCCAGATAAGCTTATTTAAATCTCTGTGGATTCTGCTGCCAATTATATCCCAGATGTATATTTGGAATCCTAATCTCCCATGCTATCTATGTATCACTGCCTAATTGAAATCTCTGCCTGAGTGTATAATAACACCTAAAACCAATTGCCTGAAACCAATTTTTAACAATCCTTTATGGTTCTAGGTATTAAATTGGCTTAACTTTGGCTATTTCCCACCATGGAAAATGTCACTGTTATCATCCCAATTTCCTAGGACAAAATCTGGTTATCACTCATCTCTGCTCTTCCCTCACTGACTCTTCGTTTTAAAGTCCTCTTTAATCAAGTTCTCTCTCAAGTTTGTTTTCTCTATTTTCAATTTCATTACCTTAACTTGGACCTTTATTATAATCATCATTATTGTTCACATTAGAGCAAAAAAAAAAAAAAGAGCCAACTCTGCCTTCACGCTATAAATGCTGCTATAGACAACTATTTAAATGGCAATAGGTCATGTTACTAGCTTAAACCTTCATGCTTTATGCTTTTTCATTCCTATCAGATACATTTACAAATAATTAAGTTTACGATGTAAGCTCTTCATTATCACTTCCTTCCTGATTCTGGGATTTCACTTTCTGTTACTTTCACACCTATTTTTGCTTCAGCTGTGAATAAATATTAGCAGTTCTCTAAATGTGTAATGTGGCTTCAACTTGGTATTTCCTCTGACTGGAATACTCTTCTCTTTTCACCTCATATTCTGTTATAATTTTTTCTCAAATTTCAGTTTAAGTATTGCCTTCTGAGAGCTTTCTGGATTCATGCCAAATTCCTTTTCTCTACCCTTATCCTTATGCATTTACTTCTACTACTTACTTGTTTCTTTTTTCTCAATAACTGTAGCTATTTGCAGACAAAAGCATGTCTTATTCAGGTCTATGATTTTAGCTTATGGTATCATGTCATAATGATTTAATTACATAAATATCTACTGAATGAATGACTAAATAAAGGGCCAGCGTCCTAATGAGGAAAAGCAGTCTTTGAGAGGCAATGTATGAGGTAAGTGGGAAGATATAAAAAACAAACTTTTCCAGTAATTTTACCAAACTTGTCTTTGTCAGGTCAGATAATTAACCTATGAAAGTTCAAGATCTATGATTTCCAGGCATTGAGAATGACATATCCTAGCATTTAAAATGTCCATTTGCATTGGATAAACTTTTTTCTTATTTTCCTTGGCCCTTAATACTCAAGCAAATTTTATTTTCTAAGTAGATATGAGTTTAGGTGTCACTGTAACTTTTCCAACTCTATTTGTTAATCTTTACATATTTTGTGATTTATTTGAATTCATCAATCATTTTAATTGAATAAATCCACCAAAAAATCAAGATGGTAATTCAAAATGCAACTTAATAACAATTATATTTTAAAATACAATATTCAGACAGATGAGCTATTAATATTAGAAATTAACTAGTCTAACATCTTCATTTTGAAGAATCTGAGGTTTCAATGGATAAGTTAGTTACCAATCACACAGTACACTAGTGATTTAGGGATTCATCCTGGGATCTGTTTAGTGAATAAATCTTTTCATTAAATAAATTGTCTGGCTATTGTAAGAATTAGCCTCAAATGTTATTACCAGTGTTTATTTAACAAGGTTTGAAAAACTCAACTAACATAAATAGCTGCTGTTTTTAGCATGTTCTGGCATTATCAGAATCTGTTTGCTAAAATATGTTTGCTAAGATAGAGCATTTAATACGCCAAAGCATATTTTTAAAAATTTAAAAAACATGACTCTCATGCAAATATAGAATGAACACATGCCAAAGATTTTATTTTACACCGTAAGTCAAAGGGATGATGATACAAATTTGCTAATAGTCATTTCTCAAAATCCACAAGGAATTGGTTCCAGGAACTTTCGTAGATACCAAAATCTGCAAGTGCACAAGTGCTGAAGTCCTTTATATACAATGGCATAATATTTGTATATATATAATCTATGCAATCTTCCCATATACTTTAATCTCTAGATTTCTTGTAATATCTAATATAATGTAAAGGTTATATAAATAGTTGTACTCTATTTTTTTAAAATTGTGGTTTTTTAATTGCTGTTTTTTAAATTATTTTTTTCAGAATATTTTCAATCCATGGATGTGGAACTCACAGATGTGGAGGATGGACTATAGCTACAAACTGGTTAGTGCCTCACATGCTGAACAGAACGAATAACATAACTTCATAGGATGTGAGCTCTTCTCAGATAGTTTATTAAACTTAGATAAGTTTATTAAACTTCTCAGATAGTTTATTAAAAAGACATACATAGATGCTTTCCTTAATATATTTAACAACCCCAAGGCTAGTCTGTCAAATAAAAAAAAATGAAAAGGACTCATAGTCATTTATTTCTGAAGTTAAACAAAAAATAAAATTCTAAGGTCCACCAACCAACTAAATGAACTCCTCCTCTCAGCTACGGGCATTCCTGAGTTAACCTGAAAATCTAGTTCATGTTATGATGAAAGAGGGGGTTGGACATGCCTCACTATACCCTCCAGCATTAACATTAACACAGACCTTAAGTCTGATAAGAAATATTTGCAATCTATGTTCTGTGAAGTCTGCTACCTGGAGGCTTCATCTGCATAATAAAACCTTGGTCTCTACAACCCCTTATTTTAACCCAGACATTCCTTTCTACTGACGACAACTCTTTCAAACAAATGTCAATCGGGAAAAGTTTAAATCTATCTATGACCTGGAAGCTCCCCACTATTGAGTTGTCCTGCCCTTCCAGATGGAACCAGTGTAAGTAAATCTTCCAGGTATTGATTGATATCTCATGTCTCCCTAAAATGTATAAAAGCAAGCTATACCACGGCCACCTTGGGCACATATTGTTGGGACCTCCTGAGGGTGTCACTGGCGTGTCCTTAACTTTGTCAAAATAAACTTTCTAAATTGACTGAGACCTGTCTCAGGTATTTGAGGTTGACAAACTGATAACCACGAAGGGATTCTGAGTGGAGTTTCTCCTGACTTTTGACAAATCTATCGGTGCTTGGTACCAGCTTGAGTTTTCCTTATGGCTCAAACCAATAGGACAATTTGCCGAGACCCAGGAGCTCCCCTCCCTCCATAGGATCCCCGATCTCATTCCCAGGTAAGTAGCTGAATTGGGGACTTTTGTCTTGGAAATTCTCCTTAATGACTAAAGGTTAAAATTGACAACCAGTTGAGCCTAATTTCTCCTTACCACAAGAGCACTCAAGGACTATATTGTTGGTTTTGTTGTTGTTGTTGTTCTGGTCTTTCTCCCTTCGGATTTGACCAACTCTACCCAAATTTGTCAAATTCAAATGAGAATCCCAAATTATGGGCAACAAGACTTCTGAATTGGCTAAAATTCCTCACAGCTTCAAAAAGAAGAAAAACAACAACAACAACAAACCATGCACTTGGTTTCTATGTTTGCTTCCCGTCTTAAAAACAAAACTTTTTGTTTTGTTTACTTTTCTTTCACCCTATTACTGCTTTCCCCTTTGCTGTCTTCAGTACCAAGAAAAAATCTAGAGAAGGCTTCTAATGACTCAAGTCCCTGAAAGAACTCAAAACAAAGACACCACTCATCCCTTTTGGGGTGCTCTGTTTTCTTTGCGGTGTTTCAACAGTCGTGGGCAAATTCTTCTTACGTCTGAAGCTCTCCTATATTGTATTACCTGACCACTTTTGCTTTGCGGGTACCAGAGATGACCTTGTAATGTGAGAGGATTTGATCTTGGTGTGTGTAATGGCAGATGAGAGCTACGAATTTAGGGGTAGCTGAGCACAGTTTACAGGAAGTAGTCTTGGCTGGTGTTTTTCCTCGAAGGAAGTTGTTGCTTATGATCCTCATTCTAATTTGGAGGTGCATTCTAAATAGTCTTGTCTATTACCTTTCTTCCCAAAATTAGTCTTGATTAACTTGTCTGCTCATTTGCATGAGGAACTGAATTGTCGCTCTTTTTATAGATAAATGAGAAATTGAGCTTACTTAGCTCTGAAGAGAAAGGGTGTTTTGCTCCTTCTAGCCAAAAGGTACTCCTTGGTAACTGGGGCTGAGTGGGAGTGTCTGGGGGGTTGACCTTTCCATGATGTGCAGCAGCCCTACAGGGAACTCCCAAAAAAATTAGTTTAAAAATGCTCATCCAGGAAACACATATAGGAGCTTGCCACTCCATGTTTTGAGCCCTCTCAGAGATGCCAGACCTCCAGAGAGAGAAACTGAGGCATGTAATAGGAGGGCAGAAACGACTCTGGTGACTCACCTTGGAGTCCTGGCCACAGTCAGCACATCTTGTTCCACTACACTAAACCCTAGGCCACAGATCAGTTCCTTGTTTTAAGAAAAAAGAAATGTGCAAAACAAATCACCTAAGAATGAGGAAAGACAAGGAGAATGACCCACCTTGACAACCTGCCCAGCTTTATGACACCTCTACTTGCAAGTGATTGTGAAAATGGAAGGACATAACAGGTTTTCTAATACTCCAGCTGGTTACAGATTAGGTTTGTTCTTGTGTACATTTTAAACTGATGGGCAAATAACATCATGGAAAACTCAGAGCCCAAAGGTTGACCTGCAACTAACTATAATATTCCTAAATTCTCTGTTTTCTTTTCTGCCTGATTGAAGTCTGCTGTTACTTTTCTACTAACATAAAATCCAATGTTTGCAATGTTTTTAAAATTAATATTATTTTTGCAAACTGCTGAGTTTGTATTAATCTCTCATGGCCAGAGTTCTGAAGTAAAAACTATAAGATCCTTGTTTGTAATGAGTGCGTTTGTGTGTGTTTATATGTATGTACATGTATTTTGTTCTGTGGTTTTGGCCACAAAGTAGCAAATTGGCTTGAAGCTAAAGAGCATTCATAAATTAAATAATAAGCCCACGTGCTTTTCAAGTTCACATGATTTAGGTAACATCTTCCATAAATAAGCTGGTTTTAAAATTATTGATAAAGTAATATTAGAAATATCTTAAGAATTGTCAGCATACAGTTTCATTTGCATTTATTTATCAAGCAATCATCAGATATTATTGTTGGAGGGGAGTTCAGCCAGGGATGGCTGAACTCGAGCGGAATACTGCCTTCCCACTCCATCCCCTTTTCAGTTCCCCATGCTGCTGAGAGCCACTTCCACTGCACAATAAAATCCTTCACATTCACCAATCTCCAATTTGTTCATGCCACTTCATTCCTCCTGGATGATGGACAAGAACCTGGGTGCAGGTACAGGAGGCTGTCACACTGGCGCTCCACTGAGCTGTTTTAACACTTAAGCCATCCATGAATGGCAAAGCTAAAGAAGAGCACTGTAACACATGCCTTCTGGGGCTCTGGGGGTCCTGGGCAACCCCTAGACACTGCTGCCAGGCTACAGAATTCTACTCCTGCCAGTGCCTACAAGCACCCATCCCGGTATCTGCCCCCTCTCACCTGCTCACTCCCACTCCCACAAGGGGTTTGAGAGCTGTGGGCTGAGTAAGTGAGCCACCTCTTCATGAGTCCTCTGAAGAGGCCAAGGGAACTATCCCGTCTCAATGTGGAAGTGATATTTCACCACCAAACTACATGAAAGAGCTCTAATCAATTGATTAAAAAAAAAGTAAGTGCTTATCAGGCTGGTAGATATTAGTTCAGATATTAGGTGGTAGATACTAGCCTTTTTTTTTTTTTTTTTTTTGAGACGGAGTCTTGCTCTTTCACCCAGGCCGGAGTGCAGTGGCGCTATCTCGGCTCACTGCAAGCTCCGCCTCCCAGGTTCACACCATTCTCCTGCCTCAGCCTCCCGAGTAGCTGGGACTACAGGTGCCCACCACCACGCCCAGCTAATTTTTTGTATTTTTAGTAGAGACGGGGTTTCACTGTGTTAGCCAGGATGGTCTCGATCTCCTGACCTCGTGATCCACCCGCCTCGGCTTCCCAAAGTGCTGGGATTACAGGCGTAAGCCACCGCACCCGGCCAGATATTAGATATTAGATATTAGCCTTTTAATTCACATGACCTTGGTAATCTTTGGTAAGATTAATTTGGTAAATTTAATTTCAAAATTATCTCCAGTAGTTTAAAATCTTAAAGTCCTGTTGTGTTAAATTAAGTAACCTTGATTTTTTTCACTGGGAATTTGAGTTACTAAGAGCTAAAATAATAAGAATGTAAAAGGTATTTTTCGTGAAGTTTATAAAATACAAGGATGTGGTTTTTTGCTGAAGAAAATGTAATATTTTTTCTAGTTAAGAAACTATTTAAGTCACTTTAAAATAAAGGAAAAACTACAGGTAGAACTAAATGGATAAAAATAATTAAGCCAGGGCAACAAATGTTACCTCGGGACCTGTGGTTTTCAAGAAGATAGTCAATGTGGGGGAAGGGCAAGACCAAGTAACTATTAAAGGGTATAATGTAAAGGAATTGGTCCATTTTGTAGATTGCTATCATCAACTTCTTGAGAAACCTTTACTATAATGAATTGTAAAAATAACTAATTTAAGGACATAATTCTTAATTTTAAATGCTGCAGAAGGAAAGAGATTGTTGATGCAGGAACCACAGCTCACTATTAGACAATCACTACTGAGTAATGTGATCCCAATGCACACGAGGTTATTTCTGCAACTAACCTATTGGACCACATAAATGCCTCTGTACAGTCTGTTTGCCCTGAGATGGTGACTAACCGAATCTCCCTATAAAATATCAAGTGGAGCACACCAGATGAAGCAGTTGATACGCTTCATATGCAAGTCGTATGAGACTGACCTTATGATGACCAGCATATTCTCCCACCAAATATGCCCATTACACAGGTCATAGTAAATTTAGGGGTTAAGGGGACTCCTATTGAAACCACCATTGCAAAATTATAACTGAGCTGACCTAGCTAACTACATCTTGCTTCTGACTTCCAAACTGTCCATGTTCACTTCTGGGTGCAGGCTGAACTAACTTTAGAAAGAACTTAGTTTATAGGTTAGTCAAACATGATAACAGCCTTTTCCCAAAACAAACCTCCTTCTTGTCTGGGGACTACACAGACTTTGTAGGACTAACAAATTAGGCACAAGATTAGAAATTATGGCTTAGGAATCGTGCAGCTGGAGGCTACAAGATTCTGACCCTCCCTGAACTGCTCCTAAGATCAGTGCTTAAGATACTTTACAGACCCCGCTCTTGATGGATCAGCTGGCACAATCCAGATAGATTAACTGTCTCATCTGATCTTTCGACCCCCCAGCCAGGAACTGACTCAGCACAAGAGGACAGCTTCAGTTTCCTATGATTTTATCTCCTACCTAACCAATCAGCATTCGTGGCTCACTGGCTTCCCCCAACCCACCAGTTGTCCTTAAAAACTCCAATCCCTGAATGCTCGAGGAGACTGATTTGAGTAATAATGAAACTCTGGTCTCCCACACAGCCAGTTCTGCGTGAATTACTCTTTCTCTATTGCAATTCCCATCTTTATAAATTGTCTCTGTCTAGGTGGCGGGCAAGGTGAACCCAGTGGGTGGTTACACTTTTACATGGATACCCCAGGTAACACTCCCACAAAATCACACAACTGTTTGAGAAGCCTTATCAAATTTCCTGTCCCTCACGGATCTTACAGATGCTTAATAAAATATTGGGGTAATTAACAACAGCAACAACAACAACAAAAATAAACAGGGAAAGGAAAAAGGGAGTCAAAGGACTCTCCCCAGAAGGGTGATAGAAATTTTTGGATGGGTTTTCACTATTTGCCCCCGCTGGAAAACTAAAACAAACAAACTAACTAAATAAAAAGCCAAAGGTTATAATGACAAAGATGGCATTGCTTGGGCAATGTTGAGGCAAATAAGATAAACATTAACCAAAGGGCCTGAGTGCCTTGGTAAAGACTTTGATATAAGATCAAATCCTTTTGATGCAGTACCTTGCTACCTGGGGAATGCAAGGAGGAGAATACTCATAAACAGGTAGCCTTTCTCCCTACCAGCGCTGATTCTAACTATATCTTCATAAAGATTCTAGAGCTGTTAGGTTGTACAGTGCCTGACAGACAGCTCTCATCTAACAAGAGTTGTTTGGCTTGTGGACAGCATTTCCAAGGTGAACAAGTGACATCCTGTTTGAAACCCGTGCTCTGGTTAAAGAAGAGACAAGCAAATCTTTTTCTTTTATTATTTGCAGTTTACAGCTATTGGTTGAAGTACACTTTTGTGAACAAGTTTACTTTTCTGTCTGAGTTCTCCAAAATATGGAAACTGCTCATAATCATTCCGATTTTATGACAATATAGTTATTTGCATAGGTTTAGTGAGACTCTTTACTTTTAAAACAGGACAACTAGAGACACTGGTTATTTTACCAAGGCTTTGTCTAGAATAATATATTTTTAGGTAAAGTTCCAGCAAAGCCAACTTAAAACGAGCCTATATAGCCAATCAATTCTTGCTGCATTTTATGCGAATAATCAGGCCAAGCACAATAAGCCTAAAACTTTTGCACACAAATTGGTCTCCCTGTATCTTCTCTCTAATAGAAAAGAAGGGCTAGAGAGAGAAAGAAATTGTTTCAAAGGAAAAGTGTAACACTTGTTATTTCAGCTCCGACTTTTGTTTCTGAGTGCAGATTGAATCATTAATTATTTTTTGGCTACAGTAATCCTCTAGAGAGTGCCAGATTATAATTTTTCTTCATATTTTTAGTTGGCACCCTAATGGAATAGGTTCTTCTTTTCTGTTCTGACACACAAATACTCTGTAGAAATTCGAATCTTATCTCTCCTTGTTTTACTTGCAAGGAAGCTAAAATCATGGTAATCTGAAGAGCAGAGATGCAAATCTCCCTCCTTTAGCATTCCACTGGGCCTAATCTGTTTTTCACTTCAAATGGCCTGCTTTTAAGACTATACAAGCACCCTCCCTCTAGGCCCAAGGACTGTCATAGAAAAGGTGGGCACGTGAGGTTGTAAGGGCCTGGATTTGAGGGGTAGAATTAAGTCAAAGTTGGACCCTCCAAATCAAGGGTGGGTACAAAGATGCCTAAACAATTGATAAAACAAGGTACTTTGCCTTCTGAGCTATTACATGACACCTTTTCATCCACCCCAACTGTCAGAGGTGTTGGAACCAGAGCGACTCCATCTTGAGTGAGGGCTAAGAAAATGAGGCTGGGACTGGCTGGGCTGCATTCCTGGACTCTAGATGTTTACAGTTAAGGGAATAGATTGATAATATTTACTAAACAGCTAGACTTGGGAGTGTCCAGATATCTTGCTATCTTGAGAACAAAGGCATTCCTAATTTTATGGTAAAGATAATAATATTGATTCTTGCAAAAATATAGTAATTAAGAAAATTAATCCTTTATCACAAACGCTTGTAGCAGAGCACATCTCCATCTACCCATGATCTTTTTTTACCCTTTTTATACAAGCATTGTACCTGGGCTGGACACATTCTCCTCTTACTCTCAGGAACGCCCTATCCTGTCTATGCAGTAGCTGTACTTTCACCACTTGACTTTCTTAATAAACTTGCTTTTGCTTTGCGCTGCAGACTCGCCCTGAATTCTTTCTTGCTTGAGATCAAAGAACCCTCTCTCGGGGTCTGGATCAGGATCCCTTTCCTATAATATCTTTCTGGCAACCACCGAAGGGACTATAGTGAGGAAATCCTTGACCCAAAGGCTAATTTTGGGTAAATGGTGGGGTCCTGTAATATCTTTCTGGTGACCACTGAAGAGCCTATAGTGCAGAAACCCTCAATCCAAAGGGAAAATTGGGGTAAGTGGTGGGGTCCAGTGACATCTTTTTGGCAAACCGGAAGGGGTGATACTGAAGAGACCCATGACCCAAAGGTAAGTCATTTGCACACACCAATTGGCTGACTTTGGGTAAGTGAGGACTGGGTTAGAAGACCCAGCTTAGGGGAGTCTCTCCTAAGACAGAGAGGGTTAAAGCCTTCTCTCAATAAAAGGCAAGGACTCTTGACCAACTTTGGGTTAGAGACCTGACTTAGCAGGGTTACAGCCCATTCTAAGATTTAGGGGGTTAGCGCAAATTCTCTCTCAGATAGAAACGAGTTTGGCACCACAGGATGTTAACTGCCATGCTCTTCGTATTAATCTGCCTTGTCCTCTTTGTGGCATGAATCAATTTCTTGGTTGCTGTCTCTGTTTCTCTGTCACTTTCAGGAGTCTTCATTTAACTGGCCTTAGGGATTTTAACTTATTATTCCTATGTGTGCCTCCTGATTGCCATCCATTTGCTTGTGAACCACCGGGAACAAAAAAGGCATTGAAGGCTCCCTCTCTAAAATTGCTGATTGTGGCTTGGTATTTAATAGCGATGAGCAATAAGATTAGATAGATGTAGTTATGTTTTGTTGCTGCTAGGTTATATTTTGTTGCTGCTGTTATGTTTTGTGCCAACTATGTGTGATCCAGAAGCACTAAGATGAAAATCAGGGGACTTTTTTTCCTTGCTATTTTGTTTCATTTTGCACACAAAAAACACTTCTTTCCTTTCTTGGATTCAAGCAAACTGGCTTTGCTTGTCCAATCCATGTTGCCACTATTGCCCAGAACCTGCTTGCTCTGGTCATTCCCATCTAAATCTCCTTCATTTCCTTTGCCTTATTCGACATTTCTATTGTCAGAGTCCATGTTGTGATTTATCTGAGATTCATGGCTGCCTCATTTATATTATTCAGACACTGTGAATAAGATAATTCTGTTTTTGGCAGGGATCCCCCTCATTACTGCAGCTGATCTTAAAAACCTCTCCTATCCTTTTTAGTGGAACTCAGCCAGTGACAATACAATCTGGCAGGTTTGGAACTTTACTTTCAACATCACCTGCCCCCTTCATGGGAATGATGGCATCAATTCCAAATAACTCACCACTAGGATGTATTTTTGAACATCGAGACCATTTTACACTGAATGGACTTAAGAAGAGAAAACTGATGTTTCTATGTAATACTGTTTGGCCTTGGTATTATTTGGGAAAACAAGAGAAATGGCCTCCTACTGGAACTAAGGCCTTTAATACTATACTTCAACTCCATGTGTTTTGTAAGTGAGAAGAAAAATAGGATGAAACACCATATGTCCAAGCATTTTTGCTGCTCAGTCAGGATAAAACCCTGCAGCAGGCATGTGTGTGTTTGATGAGAGGAAAGGAAGAAAAAGAACTAGATATACTAGATGATCCTGTGATGCAAGCTCCTGCAGTTCAGCAGGCATTTTTTGGTGGAGCAGAACCTTCAGATGTGTCAGCCCTTTTTCCCTCTGGTCCAGCTGAAAGTTCTATTGAGAACCCTTCATCCTCTCCTCTTTGCCTGTCTAGTTCCACTCTATACCCACCACTCCCTGAGGAGCTTAGCCCAGTGAGTACCACTCATAGTGAAGCCTCTTCTAAACCTCTGAAAGGAAATTTTTCCTTAGAGAGATGGCAAATGGGGAAGAAGTCACAGTGAAAGTACATATCCCCTTTCTATGTCTGACTTGGCTCTATGTAAAAAGAAGCTCAGCTATTTCTCTGAAGATCCAGGAAAATTCATAGATGAGTTTGAGAAATTAACTCTGACCTATAGTTTAACTTGTCAGGATCTGCACGTTTTATTGTCTCTGTTTTGTACGGAAGAGAAACAACACATTTTGGGAACAGCTAGGACCCAGGCAGATGAAGTATTGGCTCACAACCTGAACCATAATATATCAAGCAGGAGGCATGGCAGTTCCATCTTGATGAATCCATCAAGATGGATCAAGATCCATATTGATCCAGAGTGGAACTATCAAAGGGGCAGTGAGGACTTGGGGAGGAGAGATCATACGGTCATTTGCTTGTTGGGAGGGATGAAGAAATGTATGAAAAAGCATGTTAACTATGACAAGGTTAGGGAAGTTTCTCAGGGTAAAGATGAGAATCCAGCTTTGTTTCAGGGGCATTTAGTTGAGGCAATTAAGAAATATGTGAATGCTGAGACTGCCTCAAGGGAAGGGCAAACCCTTTTAGGAGAACATTTTATAACCCAGTCTGTCCCTGATATCAGTAGGAAGCTAAAAAAAAAAAAAAAAAGCAGCTATGGGTCCCCAGACTCCTATGAACACCTTTTGGATATGGCATTTTTAATTTTTAATATCAGGGACAAAGCAGTGGAAGCAAAAAGAGCAAGAAGAACCTCCCACAAGGTGCAGCTCCTGGCTCCAGCCTTAAGCTCACCTCCCACATGGGGTTGCCCGCCTGGGTCTTGGCCTGAACAAGGGAGGCTGAAAGGTGGGAAGCCCAAAGCTGGGTGTCTGAGTCACCAGGCCTTGGCCATAAATCAGTGTGCACACTGTAAGAAAACTGGCCATTGGAAGAGGGATTGCCCAGCGCTCCGAAGGGAACCATTGGCACCCCAACCAATAGAAAAGGATAAAGTTCCCTTTGCCCGTCACAGGGGGTGTGACAGGGGGAGTGGCTCGCTTCTTCAGGGCCCTGCTGCTCAAACCTCTACGGGAGCATACAGAGGGGTGGGTTGTGGGAGTCCAATCCCATGGCTACATCTAGGGGTGGATGTTTACAGCTCCCGAAGGCCCAGTGGGCATGTGCTACCATGTGCTCTTTTAGTTTTGCTGTCTATAAGCAGCTTATGTTAACCAGCTTAACTAGACCCTCTACCTCTACCTTGTTGCAAGGACAGAGGGCTTTCTGTATCCTGAGTTCTTACCTTGGTGTACCGGAAGAATCTGATTACACGTGAGCTTGGAGAATGAGTGCAAAGTTTTATTGAACTCTGTGTCGTTCCACTGGTCGATGGCCTGTGGGCGTGCTGGTGTGCTCCCCTCGATGTCCTCTTGACGTCCAGCTGCTTGTGTCTTCTTCCACCGATGTGTTCCTCTCGATGTCCGGCTGCTTGTGTGTGTGTCTGCCTGCTAAGGTCTCTGAGTTTTTATAGGCACAGGATGGGGGTGTGGTGGGTCACGATGGTCTTGGGAAATGCAACATTTGGGCGCAAAGGCAGGAGAGCCTGTCCTCACCTAGGTCCATGGACACAGGCCCGGGGGCTGGAACCCTGGCCAGGGATCTGCCCTTCTCCTTTCAGCACTTTCCTGCCCTCCTTCCTTATCACAATGATGGCCAAAACAGTCAGGCAAGCTCAAGAGTGATGGGGCCCGAGACCTTCTGCCACAGCTCTCATTGGATAACTAGCCATATCTCCTGAGAAGCCTCAGGTAACCCTTGATGTGGGTTACCTGGAGGGTAAGAATATTAACTTCCTTCTGGACTGCTTACTTTGTTTTGACCCATTATATTGGGCCCCTGTCACTCCAAAACTGTATGGTCACTAGATGGACAAGCCCATAGATGCCATTTTACCTATCCTTTAAGCTGCTCTTCAGGGACTCTGGTTTTCTCCTGAATAACCACACTCCCTTGTTGGGAAGGGATTTGTTGACTCAGCTGCAAATGGTAGTAGCTTTTGGAAATCACAGGCAGGTGAAAAATTGCTCCTTCTCCTTTCCTGTAAATAAATATCAGGCTTTGTTGCTAGACACTCCTGATTTAAGTCTTAAAGTATGCCTGACTTTGAATTCAGCTACCTATTTGCCTGAACACACAGGCACAGGCCCCCTAGATCATTCTTGTATATAATTAGGGGATAGTTTACTCCAGCCAGCTGGATTTAAAGGATTAGCCTCTAGATAGTCCTGGGGTAGAATGGTTTGCAGATGGGAAGTAGCTTTGTGCACCAGGGAAACAGAAAAGCTGGAGATGCTCTCATTAGTCAGCACGAGGTAATTGAATCTCAGGCCTTACCAGCTTTTACCTTGGCTCAAAAGGCAGAATTAATAGCTCTTATTAGAGCCCTGCAATTGGGAATGGACTTAAGAATTAACATTTACACTGACTCTAAGTATGCCTTCTTGGTACTTCATGCTCATGCTGCTATCTGGAAGGAACAGGGACTCCTAACTGCTAAGGGTTCCCCTATAAAACATCACTTAGAAATTCTGAATCTATTGGATGCTGTTCTTCTGCCCAAGGAAGTAGCTGTAATCCATTGCAGCAGACCTCAAAAAGGAGATTCTAGGCCGGGAGTGGTGGCTCATGCCTGTAATCCCAGCACTTTGGAAAGTGGAGGCAGGTAGATCATGAGGTCAGGATTTCAAGACCACCCTGGCCAAGATGGCGAAACCCTGTCTCTACTAAAAATAGAAAAATTAGCCGGGCGCAGTGCAGGTGCCTGTAATCCCAGCTACTTGGGAGACTGAGGCAGGAGAATTGCTTGAACCCAGGGAGTGGAGGTTGCAGTGAGACAAGATCATGCCACTGTACTCCAGCCTGGGCGACAGAGTGAGACTCCGTCTCAACAACAACAAAAGTGAGATTCTAGTGTGGCTGAAGGAAAGTCTTTTGCAGATGCAGCTGCTAAGGCAGCAGCATTAAGGGAGCCAGTTGGACTTGTCGGCATATTAGTACCCTCAGCTACGGTAATGACAGGACCAAAATATGCTAAAGAGGAACAAGAATGGGCTAAAGGTCAGGGTTTAATTCAAGATCCTTCTGGCTGGCTTATCAATGAAAACAAACCGTTGATACCAGGTGCTAATCAGTGGAAAATAGCTAAGTATTTGCATGACTCTACTCATTTGGGAAGAGATACCCTGTTTCAATTGATGTCTTGGCTTTTTATAGGAAAAGGCTTACTTAAAACAGTAAAGCAGGTAACTTGGGCCTATGAACTATGCTCCTTGAATAAGTCAAATAACCAATCTTTACCTCCTCTTCTAGTAAGGCCTGTTCAGCATAAAGGAACATACCCTGGTGAAGATTGCTAGGATATACTCAGATGCCCCCATGTAAAGAGACTAAATATTTATTAGTATTTGTTGACACCTTTACAGATTGGATTGAGGCTTTTCCTACCCGGTCTGAAAGGCAATTGAGGTTTCTAAACTCCTATTACAGGAAGTAATTCCTAGTTTTGGGCTACCTAAGAACTTACAGAGTGATAAGAGTCCATCTTTCACAGAGACAATTACTCAAAACATATCTTCAGCTCTAGGAATTCAGTACCACCTTCACCTGGTGTTGAGGCCACAGACTTCAGGGAAAGTAGAAAGAACGAATCAAACTCTAAAAAGGACTCTTGCTAAACTATGCCAAGAAACGTCAGAAACCTGGCTGCCTGTATTGCCTGTAGCCTTGTTATGGGTTTGAGGGGCCCCCAAGGGAAATCTGCCCCTCAGCCCTTTTGAAATGATGTGTCAAAGGCCTTTTGTAACTACAGACCTCCTAATAGATGTAGATACTTTCAAGCCACAGAATTATGCAATCAACTTAGGACATGTGCAAAAGGCACTCCTTAAATATGGAAATCAAAGACTCCCTTCTCCCACTAAGGAGGAGACTCTTGTTACAACCCAAGCAGGAAATTGGGTCCTATTAAAAACTTGGAAGGAATAATCCCTAGCAGATCAACTCTCCCCAGAAATGGAAGGGACCCTATCAAGTTCTCCTTACTTGATACCCCAATTGCAGTTAAGCTTCTGGGAATAAACGGCTAGGTCCACTTATCTCAAATCAAACCTTTCTCTTATGAAGTTCCACAGGCTGAGGAACAGAAGAGACTGATCACATTTATTCCTGTGAGCCAACCAGTAACCTCCAACTCCTGTTCAGAAGAAGCAAAAGGGATGGGTAACGTAAAGACATGGATTGGCATTCTACTTTTGGGTATAAGTTGGAATCATGCCGAGAGTAACTTGTGTACAATATCGGCTTGGTTCCGACAACTACTCAGTTCTTGGAAAGACTTTCTGTTTAGTTTACTTGGAGTGATTACACTTATTTTGCTTTTCTCTTGTGGAATATATTGTGGTTGTACTCTTTGTGTAGAAATGCAAGACAAGCTCACTCAATGCTTTCTTAAATTGGACACTTATTAATCTACCAGGTATCACCTCTTGTCAGAACTCAGAGCTATGAATGAACTTCACCATGCCAATGCTTTCTGAATGAGCTTCTCTCTACCCTGAATGCAAGAGACCCTAATAGTTAGGCAGGAATATCATTGCCCCTATTCAGCCTGAAGGAGATACAGAAGACAGATCTTCATCCTTCTGCAACCCTTAGGACTAAGGGTCCTCTTTTAAACGGAGCCAGGAGATATGTCAGAGTCTATCGAACCAGAGTGACTTCATCTTGAGTGAAGCCTAGGAAAATGAGGCTAGGACCGAGTGTGCTGCATTCCCAGAAAGTTAGGTATTCCTAGCCTCTAGATGTTTACGATTAAGGGAACAGGTTGATAATGTTTACTAAGCAGACTCACACTTGGGAGTGTCCTAATATCCCCATATCTTGAGAACAAAGGTACTCCTAATTTTGCTTTAAAGATAATAATATTGATTCTTGCAAAAATATAGTAATTAAGAAAATTAAGCACAAACTCTTGTAGCAGAGCACATCTCCTCATGTTCTTTTTTTTTATCCTGTATACACAAACATTGTACCTGGAGTGGACACATTTCTCCCCTTACTTTCGGGAATGCCCTACTCTGTCTATGAAGTAGCTGTGCTTTCACCACTTTACTTTCTTAATAAACTTGCTTTTGCTTTGCACTGTGGACTCACCCTGAATTCTTTCTTGTGTGAGATCCAAGAACCCTCTATTGGGGTCTGGATTGGGACTCCTTTCCTGTAACACAACCATAAAGAATATCCTACTTCCTATAGAATTAAAAGTAAGTAATTACTGAGTGTATAAAGATACCTCATAAGAGAACCTCTTGGCTGTAATACTCTCAGTTAAGAGTTTTTCAGATATATACGTATTTTTTTTAATTTTCAGAAGAATGCTTATGTTTTGTATAGCTAATTACTACAAGTCTATAACTAATACCAAGATTATAGTAGCTCAACACATAAAAGTTAAAGAGAAGTCAGTTTTGTATCCTGTCTGTGGATTTTGTTAGCTGGCTTTTTCCTTAAAAAAATTACTTAAAAAAAATTAAGGGGGTAATGAATGCCTGTCCATGTCCATTCTTACCTGGCGAGACTCTAAGTCCCTTGGCCATAGGGAGTCTCATCAAAGGACAGGATGGACCTGGGGCAGGCAGCCATGCCACTCTGGCAACACTATGGGACAAAATAAAAACGTGGTGGCCATTGATGTTGCCTTTGGCAAATCTTGACCAGAAGGGGAAGAATGTAAACCAAAAATGAAATTCTAAGGTCCCTGCAACCATCTGAATGGATCCTTTCTCTCAACTAAGGGCATTCTGGAGTTAACCAGAAAATCTAGTTCAGGCCATGATGGAAGAAAGGGCTGGACATGCGTCACTATACTCGCCCCCACAGCATTAACATCAACACAGACCTTAAGTCTGATAAGAAAACTTTACAATCTATTTTCTCTGAAGGCTGCTACCTGGAGGCTTCATCTGCATGATAAAACCTTTGTCTCCCCAACCCCATATCTTAACCTACACATTCCTTTCTACTGATAATAACTCTTTCAACCAATTGCCAATCAAAACATTTTCAAATCTATCTGTGACCTGGAAGCCCTCCTTCACTCCCTCACCCCCACCTTGGCTGGAGTTGTCCCGCCTTTCCAGATGGAACCAAATATAAGTCTTGCATGTATTAATTGATGCATTATATTTCCCTAAAATATATAAAGGCAAGCTGTACACCAACCACCTTGGGACATGTCATCAGGACCTCCTGAGGCTGTGTCATGGTTATGTCCTTAACCTTGGCAAAATAAACATGCTAAATTGATTGAGACATGTTTCAGATATTTTGGATTCACATGAGTTTTACATAATTTAAAAATACATATATTATAAAAGGAATATCCTGCTGCATCTAATGACACTTAACATCCCAGTTTTACATAAACTTGTGAATGGAAAGTATTTGAAGAAACTAATATCTAGTAGAAATTCTTACAGCTCCTAATATTTGATGTAAAGTGTGTGTGTATTGCTTTAATTGAATAAGAGAAAGGAGTAAAGCAAAATTACAGTAACCACAATAGCTACCACTTATTAATCTCATTATGCAAGTCTGCCAATGTTAAATGTTTTGAGTGTATTTTTATCACCTTCACTACAACCTTAAAGTTTAGAAATTATTTACACACAGCAGATGGTGAACTCCGATTCAAAAAGATTAAAATCCTTTGCTCAAGAAAGCGAAAAGGGCAGATTTGAATTAACCTCCATCTGCCACCAGTGTTCATTTTCTCACTGCTTTCTTATTTTTTATTTTTTAAGTCTTTGGCTTTTCTCTTTCATCATAAACCTTTGGAAGTTTGGGGGCCGAAGTGGTCTAATATATGTTTATCTCTTGAAATACAGTTCTTAAGGAGCCAAGAAATAATACCATGCAATTAGTAATGCCATTAGTATTTATTGAATATGTGCTATGTTCCAGTTTCTGTGCTAATTATATAACCTGGATTAACGTATTCAGTGTTCACAATGGTGCTATATGATAAATAATGTTGAATCATTAGTTGCAAGCACCTGAAAGTAGATTTTGGTTGACAAGCAAAAAACAAATGTGTTAACATCATGGTAGACAGCTAACAAGTTTCCCCAGGTAGTGAGAATCCGGTATTGGAGGATGCACACACAGGAATGAAGCTTGTGTATGCCCCCATCTTATCGTAACACTGGAGGACCGGTTCAGTGAGAACATGGCCAGCACTACTGCCACTCATTAGCTTCTGTGACTTCCGCCACTGATACTTTGGGGATTGTTGCAATGCTGCCCAAAGAATGGAATTTTGTTGTACGTAATCGGTTCCACTCCAAGAGATAGTTACATGAGGTCCTCAGTACAGAGCAGGTGCCCCTCACTAGCATCAAAGTGTTTTAACCTTTCATTGAGGGAGAGGGCTCCATCCTCCACCGAGATTCATATGGTGGGGAATTTTTTCAAGCTTAAAAGAGGATTTGGATGCTGAGCAGACTTAAAGAACAACCAGTAACCACTTTGCAAGTAAGAAAACTGAAGTGGAGAAAGATTCCATAGTTTTCTCAAATATACATTTTTTTTTTTTTTTTTGAGACAGAGTCTTACTCTGTCACCCAGGAGGGAGTGCTGTGGCGTGATCTCACCTCACTGCAACCTCTGCCTCCCAAGTTCAAGCGATTCTCCTGCCTCAGCATCCCAAGTAGCTGGGATTACAGGTGTGTGCCACTACGCCCAGCTAATTTTTGTATTTTTAGTAAAGATGGAGTTTCACCACGTTGGCCAGGATGGTCTCGAACCCCTGTCCTCATGATCTGCCCACCTCGGCCTCTCAAAGTGCTGGGATTATAGGTGTTAACCACGGTGCCCGGCCTCAAATACACATAATTAGTAATCAGCAAAGATGTGACTGGATTTTAAAGTCTGTATGACTCTAAAATTTCTGCTTCTAAGTATTTTCTGCTCTGGTAGTTTCCTACTGTCAATTATTTGTTTTGCTCAGCCATTCCCTCAGTGTAAGAGAGGGCACACATGTACACTTTCTGTTATTTTTTTTCTGCCTGGCTGCTGAGGGGTCGCTGCTATGACATCTCTTTTACACTGAAAGGCAAAGGGGATATTCGAGTTTGCACGCATGCGGAAACAGTCACTTCTTCTAATGGCAGCTGTTAGTACTGTTTAGAGATTCTTCACACAGGATATTCATACACATCTCAACCTCAACCAAATGATATTTTCTTTCTAAAAGTGAATTTTCCATTCATGTTGTACATCACCTCCTGTAAATCCACGTACAGATCTGATGCCCTTAAGTCTTAAAGTTTGTGGACATTCTGAATAATACTTGACTTTTTGAAATTAAATTGTGCTGGAAGACAAATCTAAAAGAAGCTAAAATGTGAGAGAAAACATTTGTAGACTGCAAACATTTTGAAACAAAGGTAGGAAGCTTTTAGGCATGCCAGTTGCTAGGAAACCATATCTTGGTTATATAGTTTCAAAATTACTGAAGCGCTCATGCTTGCTTAGGTCAATAGAGAACCAATAGGAGCAGAAGAAAATCCGATGCAATAAAATATTTAATGTTTTAAAAAGATGACTGCCAAAATAATTAATTGAAGAGAATACTGAACCAATAATAAGGTTCAAATTACAGATCGTTCTTTATTTGGAGACATGAGTTCAAACTGCTATAAGATTTATGAAGCTATGAGGATATTAATTAATTATTTAGCATTAGAGGATTCAGGACAGTATTTTTAAATTAGAGATACTATTAACTACTTCACATGATTTTTGTGTAAAAATAATAGTTTTGTGATAGCATCTTGTATAATATATGATGTGGATTAGTGTTTAATATATAAACCAAATATATATATTACTGCCTCTGAGCCCAGCCCTGCTGCCCAAGGAATGCAATTTATTTAGCTCCTTCCTCACCTCTTGTTTCATCATCATTCAACTGGGCAATGACAACAGCTTTCTGACTGGTTTTCTGGTCAACAGTCCTTCTCTTAGAGCAAGCTATCTTTCCTAAGTAAAAACCTTGTCCTCTAGGGAAATTTGCTTCCATAAAAAAGATCAATTAACTTCCTCCAAATTCAATAAGCTGGACAAAAATAAGTAGAAGCAGCAGAACACAAATGGAAGAAAGGGTGCAGGTTCATTCCATATACTTTGAAAATTGTTACCCAGAAACAGAATTTTCCATGAGTTACTGAATGGCTCCTCTCCAGTTTTCTCTGAAATAGTACAGTCGGGGAAAAGGAGTGGGCACTTTTATGAGAACTCTTAGAGATAACATAAATCTATAGGGAAGCATCCAGAATAGAGATTTGGGGTGGTAGTAAGTTGGCAAAGCAGGGACATGTGCAAAATGTCAGCCACAGTCCACCATTATAGGTGCACAGTTCTTAACTTGGTACAAGGAATTTCAGGGTTTATAAAATTTGCTTTCCTCTGCAAGAAAGAGAGAGAGAGAGAAAGAGAAAGAAGCCTAAGAAATTTCAAAGTTTCTGTGTCTCACAACAAAGACTTCAGAGAAAGCAAAGGCAAAAGAGATAAGAAAAATTAAGAACCAGTGGAAGTGTCCATGACCTAGAGTGAGGCTGAACAGAAGCCTCAATTCAATGCTTCTCTCTACTGCTGCCAACAACTCCATATAGGAAGCTCATTCTAAATTTTGCTAACTATTCCAACAATTAGTTAACCCTGTCCTTGAAACATTGGAAAAGAGAATAAATTGAGTGATATAAAGAATTGAAACCAAGAAAAAATATAATTATTAGCAAATTATATCAGAGAAAACTTCATATTTCAAGAGATTCACTGAAAATGGAAATATGTGGAAAGTAATGAATTAATACAGCTGGTGACATTATTAATATAAGCAAGTCAAAGTGTTACTGGCACAAAGCTAGTAAAGATAAGGAAGTCAATTATTCACATGAAAAATACGAATAATAAAGCAAGTCATGGTGGCTCAGGCCTGTAATCCTAGCCCTTTGGGAGGCTGAGGCAGGAGTATTGCTTGAGGCCAGGAGTATGAGACCAGCCTGGCCAACATAGTGAAACCTTGTCTCTACAAAAAATATAAAAATTAGCTAGGCGTGGTGGCATGTACCTGTCGTCCGAATTACTCAGGAGGCTGAGGTGGGAGGACCGTCTGAGCCCAAGAAGTAGAGACTGCAGTGAGCCATGATGGTACCACTGCACTCCAGCCTTGGCAATACAGCATTTCCAAAAATAATCATGATAATAATTTAAAAAAAAGAATATGAGCAATAAAATGCTTAGTGACGAATGTAACAAAAAATATGTAGAATCTACAAGTACAGCTTTTGAAATAAGGTGAACCACTTAAAAGAAACCTTGAATAAATCAAAGAAACTGTCTCATTCTTGAAAACTTTCATATTTTAAAATATAAGTTTTCCTTAGATAGTTCCATAGATCAGATGTAAACCCCATAAGAATGCCAGGATATTTTATTTTTTTTTAGGGTTGGGAGTAAAACTTCACAAAATTATTTTAAAGTTCATCTGAAGAATAAAAATAGGTAAATAGGCATGGCGGGAGGGAGGACCTTGCCCAGAACTGACAGCAGTGAACACAGTCTTAAAATACATCCTGAGGCTAAAATAATGGGAAAGGAAAAAAATAGCTGCGTCTGTACTTAATTCCTTATGCCAGAATAATTCAACAAGTAAACCATGCACCTCTGAGGAGAAAATATGCATTCATGTTTTATACATTTAACACATTTAGTATTTTTAAGAGAGAAAGCATTTTTAAAAATATGCTATGAAACCAAAAAATCAAAAATAAACAATTCATGAAATCGACGTATGGAAATTTAAGCAGCATGACAAAGAAATGTAAAAGTGAAAAACCTCTTTTAGGTCAAAATAAAGGGAAATGATAATGATGCTGCACTGGGGGAAAGTACTTGTCATACATAAGAAAACGAATTCTCTAAATCAGAACATGTGATACGTCACCAGGATAAAACTATCTGGGAGAAACAATGACCATTTCCTCTAAAAAGGCATTTTACAAAAATCAGCTAAAATTAAAATGTCCAGATAGTATTTTTAAGAGCTTAAATTTCATTTTTAATTTAAAAATACAATTAAAATTACAATTTACCATTTTTCACTTATCAGGTTAGCAGAAATTTTAGAAATCAGCTAAATCTCTTTGTGGCAATATGGAAAATAAGGATTATACAAGAAAAAATTAGCACAAGTTATCAGTAACTGCCTGTTCCACAGTACAAGGCGTGCCACCTTCCACAGGGCCCTCAGTGTTAATGCGGGTCTGAGCACATCAACACCAGCACCTGAGACTCCAGCCTCACTACTGCCCCTCCCCAAAGTCTTGGCTTCAGTAGGTATATATGTTAATCCACAAGCTGTGTTCACAAGAAATGCAACTTCAATTTTCTAAATCTTGATTTCATATTTCAAGTCCCCACTTGATATCAATTCAGGGTTCTTGCCCCTTTGCCCAGGTTTGTATTGGATTCCATGTCATTATGGTGGGAGGTTGCTCATGATCAGGCAATTACAGTCCTCACTGACACTGGCTGAGATGCCCATTCTCCCCTTCGGACACTGACAAGTAGTTCGTGCATGTTGCCACTATGCCCAATGCCACCTGCAAAAGGAAGACCATGTGACAGATTGTATAACAGCACAAGGAGGAGGTGCGGGGCAGCTTGGAGAGAGGAGCTGGGCAGGAAAAGCTTTCCAGTCGAGGGGCATTTCGGCTCTTTTCGAAGCACATGAAATGCAGTGGTTGGGAGAAGGAAGAAAAAAAATGGATGGTAGAATTACTAATACGTAAATATAGAGGCAGAGAATAGTGTGAGATGAGGCTGAAAGTAAAAGCAGGTTCATGTCATAGATGTGATGATGAAGAACTCACACACTGTACAGTAGATCAGGAAGAGCCAAACAAACATTCTGATGGTGAGAATGAAATTGTTGTTGCATTTGTTAAGATCAACAGGGTGGCAATGTTTAGCATGAATTTGGTGGAAGCAAAACCAGACACAGGCAAACAAATTCATAAGCTATTTCCATTCAGGCAAGGGCTTATTACTGTTGGTACTTAAAGAAAAAAGGCTATTTGAGAGATTTTTAGGTAGTATCTTCTGAGAAATAATGAGAAATTGAATTTAAAGAGTGACTATAGCTCCTATTTCTTGACTTTGTTCTGTTGAATAACAAGCTAAAAAAGAGCAAGAGAGTAGAGGGGAAAGAGCAGTACTTCGGAGGATGCTGAGCATTCAAATATGGAGCAGAGATTTTATTTGCATCTTTTAAAAATTAAATTCCAATATATGAGCTGTAATAAGTATAATAAATATTTTTTGAGATAAAATGTTACATTGAGGGAATCCTAACTTTCAAATTGTTAAGATTCCTTTTTAAAAATAAAAGCCATTTGGTTATTTAATTTTTTCAACCCAAATTTATACATTTAAAAATGCAGCATATGGGCTGATCAAATCCAAAGAAGCTAAAAATTATTTCATGCAAAAAATAATCCACCTGTTTTAGTGAATTCACCGCTGTAACACATTTTATTGACACCAGCCCACATCAGTAAAACAGTTTTCTGCTTACTTCTGCTTTTAGAACCTGCATCATCTGGCCTACTTGTAGCTCTAGGATTCTTTTTATGTTTCTACTATTTATTAGTGCTGGTTTTTCTTTCTTTAAATCTCCCAAATTGTGAGCTCAGAAATAGTCTAACTATGAGACATTTGAGTGCTCCAAAGTTGTGTCAGTAATTTCTTGGTTTTTTTTTTTTTTTTTTTTTGACATGGAGTTTTGCTTTAGTTGTCCAGGCTGGAGTGCAGTGGTGCAATCTCGGCTCACTGCAACCTCCGCCTCCCAGGTTCAAGCGATTCTCCTGCCTCAGCCTCCTGAGTAGTTGGGATTAGAGGCATCCACCACCATGCCTGGCTATTTTTTTTGTATTTTTAGTGAAGAGGAAGTTTCTCCACGTTGGTCAGGCTGGTCTTGAACTCCCAACCTCAGAGGATCCGCCCTCCTTGGCCTCCCAAAGTGCTAGGATTACAGGCATGAGCCACCGCGCTCAGGCCATGTCAGTAATTTCTTAATGAAGTTAGAATGGTGCTGCAGTTTGGATGTTTGGCCCCTCCAAGCCTCATGTTGAAATTTGATCCTCAATGTTGGGGGTATGGCCTATTAGGAAGTGTTTGGGTGATGGGGGCAGATTTCTCAACTGCTTGTTGCAGTCCTTGCAGTAATGAATTCTTACTCTATTAGTTCCCATTACAGCGGGCTGTTAAAAGGAGCCCGATACCTCCCCTTTTCTCTCTTGCTTCCTCTCTTGTCATGTGATGTCAGCACACATTGGCTCCCCTTTGCCTTCTGCCATGCATGAAAGCAGGCTGAGGTCCTTATCAGAAGCCGCTGGTGCCACGCTTCTTGTGTAGCCTGCAGAACCATGAGCCAAATAAATCGCTTTCTTTATAAATTACCCAGCCTCACGTCCTTTATAGTAACACAAACAGACTAAGACAGATGGCCACAGTAATCCTAGTTTCCTTTAGTTACCACATCTAGCATTCCTGACATGGACAATGATTGTCTATGGTCTGAACTGTTATCTAAATGAAGTTAATGAAAGCATTGGCAGAAAAGTCAGCCGAGAGAAGCCTCTATGAAGGGATGACTGGAACAAAGTACATGGAACCAAGAGAGTTATAAGATAAATATGTATTTAAATATAAATAAGTATATTTATATTTATATATATTTAAATATATATTTATTTGTATTTAAATATAAATAAGTATATTATGTATTAAATAAGTTAGGGAATGCCATATTATTTTCCAAAAAGTTGAAATAAATGTACACTTGTACCAGTAGAGAATGAGATTTCCTCTTGTTTCATATCATTGAGACTTGTTTTTTCCCCAACTTTTAATATTTTATTATGAAAATTTGTAGTTTTTTACATGGAAAAATTTAGAATTTAACCTTTTTTGCTCATTTTACTGGGGGTTTTGCAAATATTGTCTCTCAATATATCACTTATCTCTTCACTGTCTCATCCACCCTCCTTGGCCTTCATGATGTCTCTTCATAAACAGCATTTTAGTGCATTAAAATGTATTAATATTTAGATTTGTAGTTTCTGCTACATAGTATGTACTATGTTATATTTGTTACCCTTCTCTGCCTTGATGTCATAAAAAACTTTCCTAAATTTTCTTCTAAAATTATATTTTCTCTTTCATTAAACTACCTGGAATTTATTTTTGTGTATGACGAGATTAGGGATATAATTGGGCTTGATTTTTGAGTATGGTGATATTAGGGATACTTTCCCTTACATGGATAATGTAATGCCCTAGCAACAGTTATTGAAAATGATTCTTTCTTTACTTACCCAATATGCCAATTCTGACATATACCCTGTACCCAGTGCAGTGGCACAATCTCAGCTCACTGCAACCTCAGGCTCCTGGGTTCAAGTGATTATCCTGCCTCAGCCTCCCAAGTAGCTGGGATTACAGGCGTGTGCCACCACACTGGCTAATTTTTGTATTTTTGGTAGAGACAGGGTTTCACCATGTTGGCCAGGCTGGTCTTGAACTCCTGACCTCAAGTAATCGGCCCACCTCAGCCCCCCAAAATGCTGGGATTACAGGCGTGAGCTACTGCACCTGGCCTGCCCTTCTTATTTAATTTGGTGAATCTATGTACTATTTATGCCAGCAAAATTGTCTTAATTAATATTCATATTAAGTCATGATATTGAGTAGAGGGAAATCTCATCTAATGTATTCTTCAGTTTTAAGTATGTGTTGGCCATTTTTGACTTTTATACATTTACCTTTTTGGATCAACTCACCAAGCTTCAAATATAATAACAGTCGAATTGTTATTGGAATTATATTAATGTTTCCAGTTGGAATTGCACTGAATCTGCTTTATTGGAATTTCATTGAAATAATTTTGGAAGAATTGGACATTTTCCAGTTCAAAGATATCCAATGCATAAAAGAAATGTATCTCCATTTGCTAGATCCCCTTTCATGTTCTATGTGATTTACTTAAAAATATAAAAAAATTAAGATACACAAAATACATGACAGCAGAAGCACGTGAGTACAAAAGATGTAATTACCATGAAAAGATTCCAAAGTCCTTGAAAGGGTAAATATCAGTTTTGAGAAGCCTGAGGTCTATACAGTATTTGATCTTAAAAATAATAATAATAGCATGAACACAAACTTAGGAACAATAGTGTTTTATTCAAATAAGATAAAAACAAATTATAAATTTTAAAAGGCAAATATCTCAAGTATCATATAATCCAGAAAAATGTTTATTAATAAACTCTCTGTCATCCCTGTAAATATCTTTTCCCCTACACATTTTATAGTTTCTTATTTCATCATCTCCCATTGGCTCTCTGTTGAGGGGAGAAAAAACCCGATTATGTAGCATTTGCCAATTTGGGTTTCAAGTTACCAACTTGACAACACAAGAGGGAACACAAGAGCGGAGAAGAAATACAGATCATGTGGTCTTCTGAGCTGGTGCCAGATAGCTTCAATGCACCACGGGTATGTCTGGATAATTTACTTCATTTGCCTTTTCATTTGGTACACAGTACTGATTATTTTGACTAAATCTATGTAATATCATTGAGGTAAATGTCACAAATTTTATTTTGACCAAAAATGAATCAAAATCACCAACTGGTTGGATAACTATCCTGAAGTTTCTTTAGTTTGGAAACACCATTTTTTGTAACTTTTAATAAGTAAATCTCTTAAAAAATGTAATAATTGTAATTACATTTTTTATTATTTTAAAATAACACTGAAATTCTTTCTCGCCTATCTGACATGTTTATATGGCAGATTTTCATTTAATTTACAAGTATTCCAAGTAAACATAAACTTCTGTGCTTTCTGGACTCTATGATATTTGAGGGATCTCAAAATAATTTGGCCATAGAACTTATCTGGTTTAAGCTGGGCGCGGTGGCTCACGCTTGTAATGCCAGCACTTTGGGAGGCAGAGGCGGGCGGATCACGAGTTCAGGAGATCGAGACCACAGTGAAACTCCGTCTCTACTAAAAATACAAAAAAATTAGCCGGGCGTGGTGGCGGGCACCTGTAGTCCCACCTACTGGGAGAGGCTGAGGCAGGAGAATGGCGTGAACCCGGGAGGCGGAGCTTGCAGTGACCCGAGATTGCGCCACTGCACTCCAGCCTGGGCCACAGAGCGAGACTCTGTCTCAAAAAAAAAAGAACTTATCTGGTTTAAGTAATAAGTCTCTTTATGAGAACAGTTTAAAACAAAATGACATTATGCAAACTTTCGTCTTGGAATAGGCTGGTTAGGCTCTCATTATATTTTCATCACTAAATTAAAAACACATCAATATGAGATGCATTAATTGTGTTAAGTGTATGTTCTATGTGATTTTTTTATAGACATTATTGGGAGTGTGATTTTGAAGGAAACAAACTGCCTTTTATTAAGAGAGTTGAATAGAATGATGGCTTATTGTAGTGAGCCATAATGAAAGATCACAGTGTGCATGAAGTTAATGCATTCACCAAATGAAGCTGCTGCTGACCTCCAGGTGTGCCCTATTTTTACACAAATTTTGCATTTTAAAATTACTGCTTTTCTACTGAGCTATATAATTGTGAAATGAGATTATGCTTATTCTAAATACATTGCATTGTTGATGAATATGTGTGCTTTGTATCCTTTGAACACTCGTTTCCTAAGGCCATTTCATGGAGCACTGTCATTGTCAGGACCAAATGTGACAGATCTGCTAAGATACAATTCAAAACCTTGGCATGAATAAAACATGAATATCCATACACAGAAATATCTTGTTTTATTACTGTGTTGTCCTAAAAACATAGGAATTCTGATAAAATTTTATTTCATGTGATTCTCATAAAAATGTTTGGGGCATTTAAAATACTCTTTATTGCATTATTAAGTGTAGTTCCACTTTCGTTGCATTCCTGCTTTAAGTATTTCTTAATTTCCTGCTGTTTTTATGATTCATATAAGAACAGTCTTTAAGTATCTTATTTAATATGTTGAGATGATTTCAGGGATTTCTTATTCAATATGTTTAGGCGATCTAATCTTCAATAATACTGGAAATAGAAGTGACGAATTAGATCATTTCCACATTATTTCCTGCTTATGATTAATTTCTTACCAACTCTGCTCTTAATGTTATCTATTTGTAAACATAGCAACAAATTCAGATTTGTTTTAGGAATTAAATAATTCTAGCTATTGTTTGTGTGACATTCTTTTATTTAATACCTATAAAGAGTAAGATGGTCAATTTTCTCTAAACACTGCTGTAATATTAATCACTAATTCTTTAAATAATTGTTTCTTTTACTTTCTTCTTGTCTTGTGTATTGTTAACATTTATGTCACTAATATAGGAAGAAATTAAATTACTGTGCTCAAGTCATCATCACAATTTTTCATTTAGCTACAACTTTGGCTTTTATGCATCCAATTTTAACTATTGAAAAAAGATGTTTTCAAAAATAAAACTCATTTTACTCGTTATTTTAATCAGTATAAAAGGCACCACTGTTATTGCATTAACTTTTTCAAGTAACAAAACAATATTTTTGTTAGCATTGATTATGGAATGGGATCTAAAGAAAACACTTTTTTAAAACCTAGGCAAGATGTTTCTCTTCATAATACTTGAATTTCTTTTAAAAATCAATGTAAGTACATAAACTTATGTACGACAAAACAAATTATCTTCAGTAATTAAAAACATTGATTTCAAGGTGACAGTTGAAACTTTACTTTCTCTGTGAAATTCTCGACTCCATGTCTACATTGGGTTTACTGAGTCATTTTCCTTTCTTCCTTTCTCTGTTCATTTCTTTTGTGTCACCATTTATTTCAATTGCCACAATTTATATTATCCTTAATTTTGTTTTACTTAATATCTGCTTCTCCATGAAATTCTAAACTGATGATATGGACACATATTTTGTCCATTTCTAAATATGTAGCATCTTGCGCTACAGTTGAATGACTAAATCAATTTGATGAGCATCTGCTACTGCCAGGCAATGTACTAGGAAAGCATACAGAAAAAGGAATAAGTTAAAGTACCTGCCATCAAAGAACTCACACATTTGTTGGAAGAAATGCATTTAAAAGAAACACTATACATAGAGCTTAGAGTTATAATTGGGGCATGAATGTATGTTACGTGAACAGAGAGGACAGAAAGAAGCTAATACGACAAAATCAGGAAGGATTTATGAGAAATGCTTAAGCTTGAAGATGAGTTCACGTGAACTACAAGAGGAAAAGCGATATGCAACATGGAGCAAAACATAACAAATGAATTTGCAGAGAATGAGAAAGTAGGAGAGATCTTAACACTTTACAGATACTGTTTCATTGTCTTTTGAGCTCCATTTGTTATTAACAACACTCCTTTGTAAAAGCACTTGTTCTTTTCTCCCATCTTCCCTTCTTCCCTTATAGCTCCTTAAGCAATAGCATTTATCTGGGACGGATGAGGTATTCTAACTTTTCTTCTTTCTGTATCCTCAGTCAAGTGCACCCAACTGGGATAGCACAGGAAAAGTGCAGCTTTGGAGACCTTGCTGGCATGTCTTCAAATAACTGATAGCTATTGGGGAGCAAGCTATGTTTTCTTTACCCTGAGACAGCTGTCACTGTTTCACTTCCAGATTTTTTTCAGTGTCTCCTTTTCTTTTTTTCTCATTTCTCTACACCGAAGGGGCCATTCCTGTCAAGTACACTTAAACAAGTACTATTTAATTAATTTTTTAATATAGTTGAATACAGTATTCATTAGTAAACATTCATTATCATTTCTCTACATCTTGCCTTTGAGTATGATAAACTTTTCAAGTAGATAACAGTTGCTATTGCCAGAAAACTGAAATGCATACTGAAATATAAACTTGGCAATCCAATATAAGACAATGATATTTGTTCAATTTCTTTTGCATGCATCACGACTATATATATATATATATATTCGTTTTTAAAAGAACAGTTTAAAAGTCGCATTTTCTTTTCACTTATTACCATTAGAATAAAATACTGTAAAGGTATTATACCAGAGCTATAATTTAAACAGGCATTGGAAAACATCTTTTCCTAAGAGTTCATGAAGATGTCGAGTTTCTCAGTATATAGAATTGTTTTTACCATCTCACACCTTTCCTGGGGTGGAACATTCACCCACCCACTCCACTAGAGTCTTGGTCCATAAAGACAATGAGAACAGAAGTCAGGGAGGTGGAAGGTGGAGGAAAAAAGCAGGTACTTTTTACATAATAATAAACTGAAGTTCAGCTACAGGAGTTGGTATTTTAACAAGAAAAGTATTGCCTGTATTGCAGTTTTCTCCATCTGAGGCCTAGGCCTGACCAGGTAGAACCATTTTCTAACAACCTCTGAAAACCCTTGGTTTGCAACGATGTTTGGAACCCGAGGGCTCTTAAAAAAAAAAAATGTGAGGCCGGACGTGGTGGCTCATGCCTGTAATCCCAATGTGTCTGGAATTGGTGGGTTCTTGGTCTGGCTAACTTCAAGAATGAAGCCACGGACCCTCGTGGTGAGTGTTACAGTTCTTAAAGATGGTGTGTCTGGAGTTTGTTCCTTCAGATTTTCAGATGTGTCTGGAGTTTCTTCCTTCTGGTGAGTTTGTGGTCTCGCTGACTTTGGGAGTGAAGCTGCAGACCTTCGTGGTGAGTGTTACAGCTCTTAAAGCCGGTGGTGTCTGGAGTTGTTCGTTCCTTCTGGTGGGTTCGTGGTCTCGTTGGCCTCAGGAGTGAAGCTGCAGACCTTCTCAGTGAGTGTTACAGTTCATAAAGGTGGCACCTCCAGAGTTGTTTGGTCCTTCTGTCCAGAGCTGTTCGTTCCT
The DNA here is from genome assembly GCF_009828535.3 of Hylobates moloch. NCBI lineage: Eukaryota > Metazoa > Chordata > Mammalia > Primates > Hylobatidae > Hylobates > Hylobates moloch. The sequence continues at coordinate 163,913,659 of NW_026652278.1, read as the reverse complement.
CCCGTCCAGAGTTGTTCATCCCTCCCGGTGGGTTTGTGGTCTCGCTGGCTTCAGGAGTGAGGCTGCAGACCTCCATGGTGAGTGTTACAGCTCATAAATGCAGCACAGACCCAAAGAGTAAGCAGCAGCAAGATTTATCACAAAAAGTTAAAGAACAAAGCTTCCACAAGGTGCAAGCCCACCTGAGCGGGTTGCCGCTGGCTGCTAGGGTGCCCTGCTTTTATTCCTTTATTTGGCCTCACCCACCCACATCCTGCTGATTGGTCCATTTTACAGAGTGCCATTGGTCCGTTTTGAGAGAGTGCTGACTGGTGCGTTTACAAACCTTTGGCTAGACACAGAGTGCTGATTGATGCATTTATAATCCTTTAGCTAGACACAAAAGTTCTCCAAGTCCCCTACCCGATTAGCTAGACACAGAGCGCTGATTGGTGCGTTTACAAACCTTTAGCTAGACGGAGTGCTCATTAGTGCGTTTACAAACCTTTAGCTAGACAGAAAAGTTCTCTAAGTCCCCACCCGACCCAGAAGCCCAGCCGGCTTCACCTTTCAATGGCACTCGCCGCGGGACTTTGCGGCACCTAACCAGGGTACTCCGGCAGCCCAGAGGGAACCCGTCCCCCGATCAAGCACAGCAGGCGCCGGCCGTCCCGCCGAGCCCACGCCCACCCGGAACTCGCCTCCACCCGGAACCCGCGCCCACCCGGAACCCGCGCCGGCGCTCCGCGCGCAGCAGTGGCTCCCGCCCGCGCCTCCCACTCCACACCTCTCCAGGAGCAGAGGGAGCAGGCTCCAGCCTCGGCCAGCCCCAGAGAGGGAACCTCACAGCGCAGCGGCGGGCTGAAGGGCTCCTGGAGCGCGGCCAGAGCAGACGCCGAGGCCAAGGAGGCGCCCAGAGCGAGCGAGGGCTGTGCTAGCAAGTTGTCCCCTCTCACCAACACTTCGGGAGGCTGAGGTAGGTGGATCAAGTGACACCAGGAGTTCCAGACCGCCTGGTCAACATGGTGAAACCCCGTTTCTACTAAAAATACAAAAAATTAGCCAGGCGTGAAGACGGGCGCCTGTAATCCCAGCTACTTGGGAGGCTGAGGCAGGCGAATTGCTTGAACCTGGGAGGTGGAGGTTTCAGTGAGCGAGCCAAAATCGCTCCATTGCACTCCAGCCTGGGCGACAGAGCGAGAGTCCATCTCAAAACAAAACAAAAAACAAACAGAAAAACCAATTGTGACTGATCCATGGCTTTATCCGGAGACAAAGAGTGAGAGGAAGTAGAGCTGTTTTGGAAAATGAGAATGAAGTAAAGCATAGAGAAAAAGCAGAGAAATGTATTTTGAGGATGAACCCTTATATGTTCACTCCAGGTGAACTGTGTATGCACGTTGGAAGCCTGAGGGGAAAAATGAAGAATGATTGAACCATTCTCTGGATTATTTAAATAAGTTTCATAATATAATATCACTGTTTTGTTCTGGGTTTGGACTCCTAATAGAATATTCAGAAACAAATCTGAGATTGGGTGGCATGGAAGTGTGCACAGGTTAAGCCTACGTAGGCTAGGTCGCTCTCGTTTTCAAACTATTAGAGGGATGTGATGGTGCTGGGAGTGGGTGTAATCTGTGAGGGAGAGATGTGGGGAAGACAGAAATTATTCATATCTGAGCTCCTAATTGCTAGGGCTGTAATATTCAAGAACAGGCTTTTCAGCTAGACAGTAAAGATTATACTGTGTGAGAGTATCAGAGTGATCATCTGAATACACTTCCTGAAAGAGCATTCAGGGTAGGCAGCTTATGGAAGGGAGATTTGCACAACTGAGTCATTCAGTGTAGAATTTCAAAACTATGTGGTTGGGAGGACGTTTTCTAATTGTGTTGAAAAGTTAGTGAGACATGGCTGGTTGGTAGAAATAAACCATCAGATTGCAACAAGAGGGCCTTGCATTTGGTCCTGAATTTGATTTGGGATTTTTACCATGTAAATGGATGGTGGTGTATGCAGAATACAAGAACTGATTATTAGGGTGCTCAGTTATAAAAAGACACCAAGAATTGTGTATTTTAGGCTCAGGGAACTCACCGATAATTGCAAAGCTTGGCGAGAGATGCTGTTTAGCTAAACTGACACTACCAATCCCACTATGTCCTTCTAGGTTAAGGGGAGACTTGAGAGGGAGATGGAAATCACAGTTTGGCCACGTAAAGCATTTGTAAAGTATGGCTTCCCTTACCCACAAAGGGGAGAATAGAATGATGCTAAGGTCCTAAAGAGAAATGCCCTGTAAAATTTGCCATACCGCAGTAAATGGACACTAGAATTTTGTTTCCCAGGCAGATGTCTGTGAGGTACTGGTTTACTTAACTGCTCGGATGCCATCAGAGAAGAAAAGGAGTTAGGACTAAAGACTAAAGCTAAAGGCTGATAGAAGGAGGGTCAGGATCACCACTCCCCAACATGTTCTTCGTACACTAGAGGAATTGAAGGTGGATTCTGCGTGCGCCAGCAAGGCTGAGAGTTGGCATGGGAAATAGTTTAGGGGGCACAAGCTTATTGGATACCACTGCAGAATGGGTCACTTGAATTCAGGTGCCAATTAAGTGGGAAGACAGATTTGGAAAAATAAATTTTTTGGAAATTTTCTAAAAAAAAAAAAAGAAAAAATAGAACTACTTTATTTCTCCATGAAATAAGGTTCACTACTAAACTATTTAGTTCATGTTTGTCATCAAAAGTTGTATTTATAGCTAGATAATTCTCTTAATTGATAAATCCAGCCTATTTTAGGACTGAAATAATAAAAATGAGATTATTCAGAAGCTTTTTCCTTAGGAATAGAGAGAAATCCTATCTTCCTTTAGGTGAAAAAAGAGGCTGGAAAGCAGAGGGAAAGAAATGTGACTGGAACAACTTCAGCTCAGACAGCAGCACTCCACTGCTGTGTAACAAATAATCTCCACATTTGCAGTTTTAAAAAACAAACATTTATTTTCTCTCACAGTTTCCGAGGAATCAAAAAACAGCATTTCTGCATGATTCTGCCACCAGGTCTCTCATGAGGCTGTTAGAGCTGTTGACCAGAGCCAGACTATTGCTGTTGAATCTGCTTCCAAGTTCATTCCTATGGTTGCTGGCAGGGCTCCATTCCTCCCTGGCTGGTGGCTGAAAGCTTCAGTTCCTCATCATGTGGGCCTCTCCACAGGGCTTTTCACAACGTGGTAGCTTGCTTCCCCCAGAGTGAGAGCTGAGTGGAGAGAGAAGACACCTATGATAGAAGTCAATCTTGTATCAGCTAAACATGAAAGTGACATGCCATCATTTTTGCTGTGTGTTCTTGGTCACATAGACCAACCTGATACAATGTGGAGGGGGGCTACCTAAGGCTCTTTCAGGAGGTAGATCACAAGGGCTGCCTTGGAGGTTGGCTGCCACAACTGTGCTTTAGTGACTTCCTGAATTCAGGCAAGGTTGGGACTACTTGTCACTGCCACCAGGTTGTAAGTCCCTGTTTTTTTTTTTTTTTGGTAAATCTTAAGCTAGATAATACAAAAGATTTATCTACAGTGAATATCATGGGAACTATACGTTGAAAAAGAATGAGGCCAGGTGCAGTGGCTCACGCCTATAATCCCAACACTTTGGGAGGCTGAGGTGGGCGGGTTACTTGAGGTCAGGAGTTAAAGACCAGTGTGGCCAACATGGTGAAACCTCATCTCTACTAAAAATACAAAAATCAGCAGGGTACGGTGGTCTCTGCCTGTAATCCCAGCTACTCGGGAGGCTGAGGCAGGAGAATTGCTTGAACTTGGGAGGCAGAGGTTGCAGTGAGTGCGCCATTGCACTCCAGCCTGGGCAAACAGAGCGAGCAAGACTCTCTCAAAAAAAAAAAAAAAAAAAAAAGAAAAGAAAAATGAGAAAGAATGAGGGTTTGGCTGTGATGGTTCACTACAGCTGTTCCAAACTATAGGCAAACTGGGTGTTTCTGGAGAAATTACCAACTCTTTTCAGGGAGCTTGTGTGGCCTGTATAATGCTATATACCAGTTTTTCTTTGGTTACAAATAGAACTGGGGACTTTAGATATTCCCTTAGAGGAAATATTTGACGAGTTTCTTTTTGTTGTTTGTTTTTTCTTTTTACCTCTATTATGTATTGAATTGTGACCCCCAAAAAGATATGTTGAAGCTTCAATCCCTGGTGACCGAATGTGACTTTACTTGGAAATTGGGTCTTGGCTGGTGTAATTGCAATGAGATTATATTATGAGGGTAGGCCCTCATCCAGGATGACTAGTGGTCTTATCAGAATGAAAAAACTGGAGACAAGAGGGAAAGGCACCATGTAATGACAGAGTCAGAGATTGAAATGTTGCAGCTGCAAACCAAGAAACATGAAGGATTGTTGGCAAACTGCAAGAAGCCAGGAGGAAGCAAGGAATGATCTTCCCTAAAGGCTTGAGAGCGAGCGTGGTCCCACCAACCTTTGGTTTCAGAGGTCTGGCCTCAAGAACTCTGAGATCACGCATTTCTGTTTTAAGCCACCGAGGTTGTAGTACTTAGTTAAGGCAGCACTGGGAAACTAATATGACCTTCGTTGCTGAGCAAAGTCGTACCAAAAATACATTGTTGCACATAAAGGCCCTAACCCAAAGCAGCTGATATAGAGAAGGTTAGATCAAGAGAGAAAAAAAGAGAAGTTATATGTCTAGCAAATCAGTGGGAGGTGAGCTACCAGAAATCAGCAATATTAGAGGCAAGTTCTGAATTCATCTCATATGTGCAAATTTTAATTTTCTTAACTTTTCTAAAACTGACATTTTGCACTGGCAGAACTATTCCTGCTGATCTAATGGCAGGGAAACTCCTGGAGCATCAAGTCAAAACAGGAAACAAGGCCCCTATGCTTTTGTTGAACTTTCCCTGTGGTTTTGCTTCTACTGCTGCCTTTTTACCCTACTCTGAGCCCCCTTAGATGAGGCGTTGTCTCTGTGTTGCTCTGCTGCCCACCTGACCACAGCTAGAAGCCTTCCCTGCTTCTTGTTAGTGGTTAGTCAGGGATCTCTTTTATGTGATAACCTTGTTATGGTCTACTTTGTCCCTAAGCTTTGTTCTTGTTATACAAAAGAAACACTCTTTGAAACTTAGAAAACCCCTTTTTTCTCTCAACAAAGGCTAGATTCTATACTAATGTTCCACTAGGAAATTGATATAGTTGGAAACTCAAAGCTAAGTAATGAATTCCTCTTCAGGGATTTACACTTTCAAATGCACTCTACATTGCTGCCTGTGATTCGATTTTACTTTTTCTCTTCTGCATTGTCCTCTGTGCCCATGGACTTGTCTGGACTGTCAGAAACACAGTAAGTGGGAGAGAAACACATTTTTTTTCTTTAGCATAATGGTAACAGTGATTGAAGTCCAATCTAAAAACAGGTTGTTCCTGTTAGAAACATGAATGCTGTGCTAGTTTTTAATTTAACCTCGATAAACATTTCCATTGTATACAACAGCTCAAGGGTAGTGTTGCTTAAAAGACTCCTGATCAGTTATATGTGACCCATATGTTCACATCAGTATTCTGTAAGAGAATACTTTCAAGTGTTTCTAAGGTCAAGTTAGGTTTTCCTGTTCACGAATGTGCAAATTGCTTTCAGACACTCCAGTAAGCATTTCGGTGACTGAAATGTTGAAGTACTACTATTTATTTGGATAATTCTTTACAGCCTAATCAGAGACTTGGAATTCATATTGTAGATACTGAAGAACACGGGTAATTGTTACAAATTATTAAGGATAGGATTCATCTTACTGCAGGATGCAAGTTAATTTTTGTTTCTTACAAAATTAATTTCCTTCTCCATCTTTGCCATGATGTAGGTATGTGTCAGAAAATTTCTTTGCAAGAACTTCCATATTTGTCCTGCATAGAAAAATAGGTTAGATCTGATCCTTATGCCATGTTTGTTTTAAAAGAGTTTTCTTTTTCTCCTTTTTTGGGAGTACAAATCATTTGCAAGATGGTACATTAGGATCCATTTCTGTCTGTGTGTTACATGTTTGTTTTCCCCCCCTCAAGGATTCCAAGTATGTGAGTGATGACTGTATTAACTACCACATACCCCGCTCTCTTCTCTGCACCTGTTATCTATACAGGAATAATGCTACTCACCAAGACTGGCTGCCTCTTTAGAAACGGTTCCAGTTGAAGCTCAAATTGGTGGAAATAAGGCCTTATGGTATGGGCAACATCAAGATTTTTTTCAAAATAAGAAACACATATCAAGAATTAATATGAGACATGAGTGGCTTTGTGTTACTCAGTACCAAATACTGCCCAACTCCAAGACAAATAACCTAATCTAAGTTATTTGCAACCATCATGACCCCAGAGCCTATAGAATCTCAAACAACTTAAATACTCTCTAATCATTCAAAATATTAGACAAGTGGATATTTGGCAAATCAGTATCAAAGACAGGCTGAAATGAGAAAATTCTGGTGACCAAAAAAAAAAGCTTAAAATGAGTACAATTTTGCCAATGGATAATTGTGAAAGTGAGGAAGGTGAATTTCATACTCTTGACTGGATAAGAGTTGGAGATTGTCATCAGGTGCTATATGCCTGGAAAGAGTGAGTCTTTAAAGAAAACTAAGCTACCTCTGTATTGCAAAGGGAATGTCTCTCAGTTAGTGCTAGGGAAAAGGTACGTGGGGTTGTGGGGTCTCCCAAGATGCTAGAATGAGTGCACTTTCTCTGATTTGTCACTCCTGTGGGCAAGACTTTGCCTTGCCACTTTACATAATTCTTTTTTTCATATCTCCTGTGGGCACATAATTTTACCTGATGGAGCTGCTTCCAGAAGGGGAGCAGCTGAGGAGAGGTGAGTGCAGTGCAGGGAATTCATTGCTAGCCAGGCTTTTCTGAGTCATTGAACATCATCCTATAAACAAACATCTGACTGCTGAAGCTCAAAGTCGATTTGCACTTTTATTTCATGAGTTTCATTCATATCATTTATTTGCATTTATTCTTTTTCTAGGTGAGCATGGTTTTTGAATTTTATGTATTGGTTCCAGAGAGTAACTCTAAAAGTACCATCAAAGTAATACCTTTTTTTTTTTTTTTTTTTTTTTTACCAATTAAAAAGCCATCTTTGTTTTTCAGTTCTCTAAGATTTTGAACACTGAGGATTGATACAGCTTGGCAATGTTAGTTGCCTTTGCATGTCAGTAATAAAAAGTGAATTTTGGAATACAAAGTCATAGAGAGCTGTTGGAAAGGAAGAGAAAAATAACCATTTTTGTAACTATTTTTGCACTGCCACCTCAATTCAATATGATATTTACTGAATTTCAGTAAACCCTTACACAAGGGTTTGCTGATGTGTTAAATTCAGGTTAGGCATGACGTACATGATTCTGATGTAGTCATTCTGTATGTTACTATGTCCACAATCACAGCAATTATTACAATTGCCTGCTACTTATCTGTGTTTTCCTTAGATGGCAAATATTAGGGGTGGTGACAAGGTCTGTATTTTCATTATGATATACCCAGTGCCTGGTGTTTAATAAGAGATGTTCAATAAAGTTGGAACAAAGGAAGGAAAACATAGATTGATCCAGAAACGAAAATGAATGTTAACAATGGCAAAAGAGCTAAGCATATAGGAATATTTAAAAATTGGTTAGAAAAATATAGTATCATTGGCTTGAGATTGGTGAATACCAAAGAGTAAGACATTATTATAATAGAGGTATATATTTTGGGAAACACAGAGAAGGAAGGATAAAATGAAAACAGCTCTTTATGAGCTGAATTTTATGGAATACTTTTAAACCACTTTGATCTGTTCTCAAAACTAACAGACTTAATTGAATTTTGTGAACTCCTGTTGGCCTTTTGGTCTTCAAGTTTTTTCTTGATTATTTCCTCATTTTTGAATGAAGATGAACCTCCTGTCGAGGGGTTACTTTTATAATGTAGAGTATTAGAGGGGTCAGGCTTGGGTCAGAAAAATTGGTAATTGCAAAAGTGTGGGCTGCTGGATTAGAAGGGATGATTATTAGAGTGGATCATTTTGAGGCATTGGGGAAATTTTACATGCAGTTTCTAACCTCAAATTTCTTTTTAAAAATGTTTTATTATATATTGGACCATTATAGTTGTATATATTTGTACAATACAATGTGAGATCATAATTTTTAATAAAATGTGGAATAATTAGATCAAGCTAATTAACCTATTCATCACCTCAAATATTTAATTTTTTTATGTTGAGAACATTTGAAATTTACTTTCGTAGTGATACTGAAATGTACAGTACTCAGTTATTAGCTATATCCACCATACCATGCTAAAGATCTTTAAAAAAATACCCAAACATTTATTCTATTTAACCAACGCTTTGTACTTTGATTATTGCCTCCCCATTACCCCAAACTTCTAGCCTCTGTAACCACCATTGTACTATTTCTGCTTCGATGAGATCCCTTGTTTTGGATTCCACAACTAAGTGAGGTCATGTGGTGGTTGTCTTTCTAAGCCTGGCTTATACTAATTAACACAATGCCCTCGGAGTTTATCCATATTTTTGCCAATGAAAGGATCTCCATTATTTTTTTAAGGTGAAATAGTATTTCATTGTGTATATATACTACAGTTTCTTTATCCTTCCATGTTAATGAACACTTTGGGTCAATTCCATAACTTGGTTATTGTGAACAGTGCTACAATAAATATGAGCTTGTACACATCTCCTCCATGTACTGATTTCAAATATTTCAGGTAAATAAACAGAAACATAATGGCTAAATCATGTGGTATTGCTATTTTTAGAATTTGAATAACCTTTATAGAGTTTTCCATAATGGCTGTAATAATTTACATTCCCACCAACAGAGTACAAGGGTTCTCTTTACTCCATGTCTTCACCAGCATTTATCTTTTGTCTTTTTGATAATGCAATTCTAACAGATGGGAATTGATATCTCATTGTGGTTTTGTTTGAATCTCTCTAGTGATTAGTGATATCGAGTATTTTTTCATGTATCTGTTAGCCATTTTAGATGTCTTCTGAGAAATGTTTATTCAGGTCCTTCGCCCATTTCTTAATCAAATTATTTGTTTTCTTGTGATAGATTTGTTTTGAGTTCTTTATAGATTTTGGACATCAATTCTGTATCAGATGTATGGCTTACAAATATTTTTTCCAAATCTACATGATGTCTTTTCACTCTGTTGTTTCATTGTTGTACAGAAGCTTTTTCTTTTAATGTATTTTGTCTATTTTTGCTTTTGTTGCTTGTACTCCTGGTGTCAAATCTTAAAAATTATTGTAATAGCCAATGTGGTGTATATATTCTCCTACATTTTATTCTAATAGTTTTATAGTTTAGGCTTTATGTTTAAGTCTTTAATCCATTTTGAGTTGATTTTTGTCTATGGTGTGAGATAAGAGTTCAATTTCATTCTTTTGTATATGGATATCCAGTTTTTCCAACACCATTTATTGAAGAGACTGCCTTTTTACCATTATAAATTTGTGGCACCTTTGCTAAAAATCAATTGACCATAGATACGTGAATCCATTTCTGTGCTCTATTCTGTTCCATTGATTGATAGCTCTGTTTGTATACCAGTACCTTGCTATATTAATTACCATCACTTTGTAGTATGGTTTGAAATTGGGTAGTGTGATGACTGTAGCTTTGTTCATTCTACCTATGATTGTCTTGGCTGTTTGATGTTTCTTGTAGTTCTAAATACAAAATATTAATTTTGTATTCAGATTTTAAAATATGAAAATATGAATTATAAGATTGTTTTTTCTATATCTGTAAAAAATGACATTGGGATTTTGATAGCAATTGTGTCAAATCTGTAGATCACTTTAGGTTACAAGGACGTTTAACAATATTAATTGGGCCAGGCACAGTGGCTCACACCAATAATTCCAGCACTTTGGGAGGCCAAGGTGGCAGGATTGTGTGAGGCCAGGAGTTCAAGACCAACCTTAGCAACATAGCAAGATACCATTTCTACCAAATTAAAAATAAATTAGCTGGGTCTAGTGACACACAGCTATTGTCCTATATACTCAGAAAGCTGAGAGGCAGGAGAATCACTTGAGCCCAGGAATTTGAGGTTACAGTGAGCTATGATTATGTCACTGCACTGCAGCCTAGGTGACAGAGCAAAAGAGCAAGACTCTGTCTCAAAAAAAAAAAAAAAAAAGAGAAAAAGAAAAACAACAACAAAAAACCACATTAATTACATTAATTTGTACACCCACAAACACAAGATATCTTTTCATTCCTTTGTGTCTTCTCAATTTTTTTATTAATGCTTAATAGTTTTAAATGTATAGATCTTTCACCTCTTTGGTTAATTTTATTCCTGAGTATATTTCATTCTTCAATTTGCTAAGACTTTTTTTGTCACCTAATATATGATCTACCCTGGAGAGTGTTTCATGTGTGCTTGAGAATAATGTGTATTCTGTTGTTGTTGAATGGAATATTCTGTATATTTCTGTGTATGTCCATTTGGTCTAAAGTGTTGTTGAAGTTCAATGTTTCCTTATTACTTTTCTGTCTGGATTATCTATTCAATATTGAAAGTGATGTATTGAAGCCCCCTACAATTATCATACTGCAATTGATCTCTTTTTTCAGATCCTTTACTATTTGCTTTATGTATTTAGGTGCTCCACTGTTGGGTGCCTATATATTTATAATCAATATATCCTCTTGAGGAATTGACTCCTTTTTCATTATATAATGTCCATCTTTGTCTCTTTTTACAAGTACTGACTTAAAATCTATTTTTTCTGATACATGTACCGCTACCCCTACTCTCTTTTAAAGGTGTGTCCTTTAAAGTGAAGTGAGTCTCTTATAGGTAGCATATAGGTGGGTCTTGTTTTTGTGCATTAATTTGCTCTGTGTTTTTTGACTGGAAAATTTAATCCATTTACATTCAAGGTAATTACTGACAGGTGAGGACTCACTACTGTTATTTTGGTCATTGTTTTCTGATTCTTTTGTAGATACTGTTTGATTCTTCCTCTCTTGCTGTCTTCCTTTGTGGTTTAAAGGTTTTCTCTAATGGCATGTTTGGAATTGCTTAAATTTTTGTTTTATGCATGCTGTATAGATTTTTGTTACAATGAAGCTTACATAGAACATCTTAACATTTATAACAGTCTATTTCAAGCTGATAACAGCTTAATTTTGATTATATACACAACTTTACACTTTTACTATCCCCCCATTTTATGTTCTAGACATTGAACTTACATCATTTTGTAATATATATCCCTTGAAAACTTAATTTAGCCAAAGATTTTACTAATAATTTTGTCCTTTAGCCCCCATGCCTGGGAAAAAAATTATGTTACACACCAATATTACAGCCCTAGTGTATTCTGAATATTGCTGTCTGTTACTTACACCATTAGATTTTGTGCTTTAATAAGTTTCATGTTATGAATTAGCAGCCTTTAGTTTCAGTTTAAGAAACTCCCCCTAGCAATTTTTATAAGACAGGCCTAGTGGTGATGAACTCTGTTTGCTGTTTTTGTCTGGGAAAGTAATTTTTCCCTCATTGCTGAAAGACAGCTTTGCTGAGTTATTCTCATGTTAAAGTGTTTACCTTTAGCGCTATGCATATATCATTTCACCCTCTCCTGGCCTGCAGGGCTCTGCTAAGAAGTCTATTGTTAATACTATTATGACTCCTTTGTATGTTTTAATTTCTTATCTCTTGCTGCTCTCAGAATTTTTTCTTTGTCTTTAATTTTTGATAGTTTATTATATGTCTTCATAAACTCCTTTATGGGTTGAATTTAACTGATGACCTCTGCATTTCCTGTATCTTGATGTTGGCTTTTTTCCTCAGATTAGGGAAATTTTCATCTATTGTTTTAAAATATGCTTTCTGATAATGTTTTTCTCTTCATTCTTCTTTGGGAATACCTATTATGCATATGTTAGGTCGCTTGATGGTATCCCATGGTTCCCACAGGCTTTCTTCATTCATTTTCCATTCTTTTATCTTTTTGCTCCTCTAATTGAGTATTTCAAATGTTCTGTCTTTGAGTTCACCGATTCTTCAGCTTGATCAACTAGCTTTTGAAGCTTTCTATTGCATTTTTCAGTTCAGTCATTGTATTTTTATCTTGAGAATTTCTATTTTTTAATTGTTTTGTTTCTCTTTTTGTCAAGTTTCTTATGTATTGTTTTCCAAATTTTATTTAATTTTTTCATCTGCATAGTTTTGAAGTTCACTGAATTTTTAAAGAGGGTTATTCTGTATCCTTTTTTGTCATTTCATAAATCCCCCTTTCTTTAGGGTTTATTGTTGGGGCTTTGTTAGTTTCTTTTGGGGGTGTCATGGTTTTCTTAGTTGTTCCATTGGTATTTGTGCATTTGCAGGTATAGCCACCTTTTCCAGTTTTTACAGGAGGTCTTTGGCATTAATATCATTAGTCTAGTCTATGTTTTGGATAGGCTAGCTGGTATTGATCCTGGGCAAGCAGAGCTTGCTTTTAGCTTCTCTAGATGATTGGGATGTGCCTTTGCTCTGAATTTTGGTGGGGCCTCTGAGTAGGCTCTGGCATCTGGCAAGACCACTGCCTGTGCTCTGCTTTGTAATTATGGGCACTATAATCACCTCTGATTTGGCTCAGCCACATGATTTATTTCCTGGACAGAGATACTGCTATTTTAGTTCAGGAGTTGTATAGGTTTGTGGGAGGGGACCCAAGTTTAAGCGGATTGAGATGGATGGACCAACTACTGTGCTCAGTAGAAATGCATGCTTAAAATTTGCCTTCCTCCTTGATGTGGTCTGGGGTGAGCTTTGAGTCTTAGAGAAGGGCCGATTATACTTTCTGATGTGGCAAAACTATTGTCTGCTTGTGGTCAACATTTGCCGTGGTGGTTTTCTCTCTCCCTTGGAAAGGTCTGGAGGTGGGGCTTGAGACTGCAGGAAACACAGATTTAGCTTCTGATGTGGGATTTTTAGTGCCTGCTAATTACGGAAATTTGCTGCAGAGGTCATCTCCTTCACAGGGTGGGACCCCGACCGAGATAGTGTCTGTGGCTGGTCCTGGAGGCTGTTTAGGGATTCAAGACAGGTACCACTTCCCACCTCTTCTGGTAGTGATCAGCTCGGCTTGGCAAGTAAGTTATGCTACTAGCTGGTACCTCTCATTGAACGCTACTGCTGGAAAGTATACTGAGCTTTGAATAAAATCTGCATGTTGATCTCTGTGGGCTCTTTCTCCTTGCCTTTTTCTACCTGACCCCAGGTAGTCTAACCATGTAGCTTCCTCCATTTCCCATTCCCTGTGATGTGAGAACAAAGTGGACTTCCTGGGATACATCTCAGCATGCTAAGGAAGCTGAATGTTCACCTCCCACTTCTCATTTCCCAATTTAAAAACTGTGGACCCTGAGAAATCTCTGTGTGGTGCTGTCACAACTTGAGGAGGAATAAGGGTTATGCAGTCAATGAAAGACCATTTCTCCTACCTTCCAATGCAAATTTTTATTCAGTTCTGTAGATAATGCAAGTGACTCAGGATTACTCCCACATTTTGGTATTTTTACCAAGGTGGTTTTGTCTGTGAATCGTTGCTAGTTGATCTTTCTGTAGGGGAGAGTGAATTCTGTGACTTCCTATTCCTCAATCTTGCTGACATCACCCTCCTCTAACCTCAAATTTCTGGCCTCATATTTACAAGGGTTCACCAGGAATGTTCCAGCCCTTGCAGATTTGACTCGGTTTATTTGCTGGTCTGAGTCAACTTAAGGATTTAATCAACAGCCCTCCTACAGAATAGTGTATTGCCATGGGCAGTTGAGCTTCATATCTGTTAGAGTACCTTCTGAAAAAATAGCTGCTATGCAAAGTTCAAAATGCAAAGACAGAGGCCCGAATACATATTCTAACTTGGAATTGCTTAGGGAGCTTCAAGGAACTTTAACCTGATCCACAATTAGTGTTCACACTTGAATAGGTGAGGTCCTAAAGAAAGTCATACAGTAGGAAAGAAAATACAGTTTGTGTGGTAAAAACAAAAAGGATCATTATGAGTAATGAGAAAAGAAGGAGCCACAGAGGGTGAGCCAGACTAATCAGCATGGTCCTGGTTTTTGGAGGAAAATTAGATCAGTCTATGCATTGTTATTTCCCCAGTCAGATTCTGCCATTTTTTTTCCAAATGTTTGTGTTCATGGGAAGATGTGATCTGTGGAATAGTTAAGGAGGTTTCCAAAACTCTGGTATGAGTAACTCCTCTGAAAGAAATTGTTTACCACCAGCTCGAAAAGATTGAGTAAGAATAAGCAGAAGTCCTGGGGAGCACCTGGAGGAGTTTGGCTGCGGGGGTGGGGCTGGCAGCAGCTCATGGGTGGCAGATGCATGCTGCATATTTGGGCTCTTGGCTATAAAGCTATCCAATAGCACCAGTGTTCTGACTCAGTTATGACATGTTCCCGACTGATTTTTAAAAATATTCATCAATTTTAAACATAAAGAAGCCAATATGGTAACCACCCCTCCTTATCCTCAGTTTCTCATTTTGTGGACCACAGTCAACTGTGGTCCAAATATATTAGATGGAAAATTCCAGAAATAAGCAATTCATAAGTTTAAAATAGCTTTTATGATAGTATATTTTTATAACAGTTCTATTTTATTACTAGTTATTGTTGTTAAATTCTTACTGTGCCTAATTTATAAATCAAACTTTATCCTAGGTTTGTATGCATGGGAAAAAAAAAAATATGAGGAGGGTTTTGTACTATACATCTTGGAATGTATTCCCTGTAAATAAGTGGGGGCTACTGTTTAGTACAATGAATTCCCATGTTCCTGTCATCCAGTTTCAACAATCATGAAGTTGTAGTCATTTTTATTTCATCTATTCCCCTACCTATTTTCTTCTCTCTTATACTATTTTAAAGTAAATCTGAGACAATATAAGCACTCTAAACATTTAACATGATAAAATCGCAATACATTGTTAATGTCATTAATTTTGCAGTTCCTGGTCAATTTTTTTTCATTGTATTTGTTTGAATTATGATCCAAGTTAGTTGACTTTCAGAAAGTAAGATTCTCTTGAATAATGTGGGTTGTCATGGCAATCATTTGGAATGCCTTAAAATCATAATTGAGGCCAGAAGGAAAGAATGAGAGAGAGAAATTTGCTTGTAGATGATTTTGGCCCATGCCTATGGTATTTCCACCTCTTCCTAATCTTTGCTTCCTGATGGCTTGCCCTATAGACTTTGGACTTGCTTAACCAACCCTCCACAATTGCATAAATAATTTCCTTGTAATAAATTAAGGCTGGGCATGGTGATTCACTCCTATAATCCCAGCACTTTGGAAGGCTCAGGTGGGAGTATCTCTTGACGCCAGAAGTTCAAGACTAGCCTGGGCAACATGGAGAGACCCCGTCTCTACAAAAAATTAAAAACCATTATCTGAATGTGGTGACACATGCCTGTAGTCCCAACTACTCTGATGGCTGAGGCAGGAAGATTGCTTGAGCCCAGGAGTTCAAGGTGGCAGTGAGCTATGATTATGCTACTGCTCTTCAGCCTGGGTGATAGAGTGAACCCCTATTGCTTAAAAAAAAATTCTCTGGAGGAATATTGACTGAATTGACTGATATAGATTCTTTTTATGTTCATTCTGTTTCCTTGCAATTCATCTGGAAGTCATTTGTCATGTATAGTTTTTATAACCTCGATTTTAAGATTGGAGACCTAATATTTATAGCACTTTTCTTCAATTTCTCACCCTTTATTTCTTTTGCTCTCAACTGTCACCTCAGTTGGCCATGGTTATTTGCCTGGTGAAGTAACTTAAACCTTCATTCTTGGAGGCTCTGTGCCATTAACAGTCCTGTTAAATTAAAGTAGTTATAAATTTGATTGATTTTTATCACAAGTCATGAAAGTACTACTGAGAGCCTTAGGAGACTTCCCAACATTATAGACACACTTCTGACTCCTTCTGTGTAGTAGGAACCCACGTTCCCCTTGATAGAGTCAAATCACATCAGTCAATACTCTGTCTTAATTGCCTATTGATTTGCTGCTTAAGGAGTACTATGTGGCCAGGTGACAGCCTAAACTTTCAATTAAATGTAACAGTTTAGATGTTTCCTATAAAAAGAAGTATTCTCTTGGGAAAGAAAACATTTAGGCTGGCAGAACCCAAAATTGTGAGAACAGGATGAAGAAATGATGCTAGTAGTTCATTAGAGCTAATAGTGAGAAGAGAATAGTATTCCCACTAACTTTCCTTGATTCTCAGATCTGGAAATTCTTAAAATGGAAGAAACAGAAGTTTCTTGGTATAGAATCAGTGATTCAGAATACATAATATATCCTGAAGAACAAGATCCCAGCCCCCATTTCAAAGTATCATCACTCAATGGACATAGATACATAATCTTTGAACTGCATTATACTAATCTATCAGGCAAGTTGCTTCAGTGTAATAGGCAACATGACAGAAAAATCAGTGAATTCCATTAGCCTGAGCCTATTGCCATACCTTATTTATTTAGGGGAAAAAAGAGAAATTTCCTAGTGAGAATAATGCTATGTAGTGTACCTTACTTTTGAGTAAGGCATTCTGTAAATCCATAGATGAAGCTTTTGATGAAAGAACTATGAGCAGGGAAAGCAAATTCATATTCAGGGTACTACCCATTCCATGATGGAAGCATTCAATATAATAACCAGTGGCTGGAGTGTCCCCATACAGAATGATGCCATATAGGGAGCTCAGTGTTGAACTCTGCTATTGGCCGACACTTAGATCAGCCATCACGAGAAAAGTGTATGTTGTTGTGCCCATGCATAAGCTCCATCCCTGCTGCTTTGGCTACATAGTCCATCAGTACTGGGCAAGAGCAGGGTTGGCTGGGAAAAGAAGCAAAATGGGTCATCTTGTTCAGTTCGTTAATAAGACCCTCCTCTTCTATGGTTGCTCTTTAGATGTATTCGTATGTCTCTGTATTTCTTCTGCAGGCACCCAAATCATCAATTTTGCAAGCGTGCTTCTTCCAAGTCTCTAAACATTTAACCAAATTATTAGCCAGTTCTCAAAGATCAGGGCATAATGTTCTTCTGGTCATCTCTTGTTCCAGGAAAAATGAACAAACAGTTGTATTTTGCAAAATTATATTTTCACCAGTACTTGCCTGGACCACTCCTGAGTGA
>NW_026652278.1:163765417-163896014 GCF_009828535.3 Hylobates moloch | reverse complement strand
TTTTAGTAGAGACGGGGTTTCACCGTGTTAGCCAGAATGGTCTAGATCTCCTGACCTCGTGATCCGCCCGCCTCGGCCTCCCAAAGTGCTGGGATTACAGGCGTCAGCCACCGTGCCCGGCCAGTTGTAATGTGTCTTCTTCTGTCAATTTGTCATGGGATACAACCCATGCTACAGATATGGGTTGGGACAGAGTGAGTAATATAACAGGAGTAGGGACCATGAAAGTCTGAGCTATTAGCTAATAGAATGTACTTGCGCCTTTGGAACCTACTCAAGCCCAGTTTCACATATGTCACTTCCAATTAATGATAGACTGCTGCAGTATATGTCCAACTTCATGTCATTATGGGTCAGACATAGTCAGTTCAGAATACACAGCTCAGCCCACTATGGTACGCTATATCAAGCATTTAGTCTGTAAAAGAACCCAGAAGCATGCTAGAAACTGCTTATAAGAAAATGGTAATCTGTGAAGGATTACATATCTTTACTCCAAAATCACAAATGTCACTGTTGTAATTCAATTATAGCTGTCTTTAAAAATCCACTAAGAGTATATTTAACTTTTACAATATTTCATCATAATGCCTTCATAGGACTCAAATGGCAGAGTAGCTTTAACAGCAGCCTGAACCTGATGCAGGGCCTTCTTGAAGTCTAAGTTTTATACAAATCTAGCAGCAGTTCTAACCACTCAGTAAATAGGTGGAAGTAGCACCCCAAATTGGGATATGTATTGCCTCTAAAACCACAGTGGCTCAGTAGGCATTGTGTCTCTTCTTTGTGACAGGAGAGAACAGATACACTTGTTTTTTACCTTGAAAGGATGTCAGCATTCCCCAGATCAGTCAGATCTTAGAATTATCATTGAGAAATCTTTGCACATCTTTGAAATTGTCTGTTATTTTTTTCCCACCCTCTGGCATGCATGTATCATACTGCAGTGGTTAGGATTATTACCGCTTCCTGTAATCATTATGATGTCATTGACGTGGGCTAATTTGATGTTCTGTGAAATGAAGAGATGATCAAAGTCCTTGCAGACTAGACTATGAGAGTTGGAGAGTGATATAATCCTGTGGTGAGAAAGTATACAGTCATTACTAAGATTCATAGGAAAAAGTATTTAACAGATTGATGGCTGCATTTCAAATACCAAGGGATATGTTGATTTTCTCCAGTAAGTAAACCAACCCTAAATCTAAAGCAATACTGCAATTAGAATCTCTACTTGATAAAATTTGTAATTCTTTCTCTTTTCCCAAGACCCATCTGTGTTTTGCTTCAGCCAAAAAGGCAAATTTTATAGAAGAAGTGATTAGAATCACTTAACTGGATGTTAGCACTAACCTCTGCAATCCTGCCAGGAACACGCAGTATTGTTTTGCCTTTAGTATTTTAATAGGTAGAGCAATTTTTTCTTTCTTCCACTTGGTCTTTCCTAGTATATTATAGTAGCCCATGGGTCTCTATTAGTGTGGAAACTAGTGTGGGCTTATGCCGGTTGCTTTGTATGTCTATTCCAAATATACATCCTAAAATTTGGAAAATCATCATGGGTAGATGCAGACGCACAGTGCTCACTGTGAGATGGACATAAAACACAACTCTATTAATCTTGACAGGTGAATAACGCTAGTGTTGGGTCTCCAGAAAATAGTGTGCTCCAAACAACGAGTAATCCCCGAATCCTAACTACTTCCCCTAATGCACAGTCATCTGGGAAAATGACTAGAGGTTCCTTGGGAAAGGCTGGGGGAAGATTTATAGTATAAATGTTAACAGTGTAGCAGAGTCCTTTCATTTTTGTGTTCCACTCACAATGCGTTTTTCAAAGCATCAATGCAGAGAATGTCTTCTGGACTCTCACAATGGAGACATAGTTATGGGCAGAAGACCAGCTATCATGTAATAAATCCACTCCGACTTTCTAATCTCTGTAAGCATTTGGATAACTTTTTCTATAACAAATGAAGAAATTTGGCACTCAAGTTTGTTCAGTATAAGAGTTCCAAATTTCAATCAACCACCCAAGCGGAGTAACTCCTGGCCTCATGAGCTAACTCATTAATCCAGGATGTCTGCATAGTGCAACTGTATCAATATATTTGACCTGATGGAAAATTTTTACCCAGATCCCAAACACATAGCATTCAAGTTTTGTGGGCAACTTTACATCTACTTTTATTGTGGATGCTATATATGGGTTTTTGTGATTGTTGTTTGATTTGACTTTTTATGGAGAGATATGAGAAGACTTAAACATTTTATGCCACTGCTGCTGTAAATTTCCCAACTTATTTTTCAAACAAGTTATTTATTCAAAGGTAACTGATTTTCTGCTTTTCTTACTAAATACAAAATTGTGACTTTTGAGTAATATTCTATTTAATATTGTATATATGTACAGATAATACATAATGTTGACTAAAATTAGCTTGATTTTGCAACTTGTGTTAGTAATTTCAAAAGAACAAGAACACAAATTTAAAAAAAGAGATACTTATTTACTTATTCATACTTTATATATTTTAGTGTAAATGTGCACTAAAATTAGTGCAAATCTAAATGTCAACAATGCGTATAATACTATAGCAAGAAAAACAAATCCCGCACAAGATCAACTCTAAGAAGTAAATTAACACTGTAGTCATGGAAACAGGTGTTCTCTTTTTTCTTTTTAACTAATTATGCACATTTGACTCCAACAAGGAGACTGGGGCTTCTGCGTGTTGTATCTACAGTAAGAACTTTTCAAAAAATGATGCTTGTTTATTAGAATTATTTAGGGACCATGTTGGATTACAAAGACTACCTGAGAAGAAGAACCTTCTCTGGCAATTATCCTTTGGGGTCAGCGCTGCTGAGTTGCTTCTGCATTCATAGCCTCTTCCCTTCCTGTTCTGACTTAACCAGTTCCTTCACAGTTCCAGACTTTATTCTCAGTGTCTGTCATAAAAAACAGCAGCCTTTTGTGAACTGTTGCTGGGGAGAGGAAGTATGTGGGAAGAGTTTTTATAAAGGATTTATGCTCCCTTAATTTGCTGTTGAGTTCAGAGCTACCTGCTCATTAAAAATCTTCCTCCTATCCCTAGCCCCATCCACATTTAGCCTACCAAAACAATCAATTGAATATTTAACTAGTATGAAAAGTAATTTTCCTTTCAGTACAGTTATTTCATTTATGCTACTAATGTAAAGCACATAAGGTGATCAAATAAAAATCAAAGTTCCCACATTTAGTTTTGTTTCAGTTTAAGTCAAGGGAGAGTGTATATAGTAAATATTTTAATTTCATTAATCTCTAAAGTAATTGAATAGCCTTTTCTTTCATGATCTCTCCTCACTCTCTCTCTCTCTGTCTCTGTGTGTGTGTGTATGTGTGTATATATATCTATTTTCTTAAGAGATTGTCTGCAATAAGGAGGAAAGTGCTTTTAATCTCGGGTGACATTCTCTGGTTCACTGAAATTATTTTATTTATCCAGAGACTTTGGGAAACTCTTTTTTCATAGTGATGTGTGTAACAATTTCATACAGAGCTTATTTATTTTTTCCAAATTTACTGCTCGTTATGATGTAGACTAATTTGGTTTTCATTTTTTTGCTTAGTCTTATATTTTTCATTATTTCAACCTCTGAAGAATAATGTTTTTATTAACATAGTTTCATCAGGAACTGTACTTCCCAAAACAAACAAACAATGGAAACTCCTATTTCTGTTGAAATTATTCTGTCCTTAAAGGTCAGCTCAATTGTGTTTTCTTTCTGTGGTTTTTCCCAATTTCTTGGGTCTGAAGTGTCTTTTCTATTTTGTATGATTCTTGAACACATTGCAATACTAAAAACAAAACAAAACAAAACACTTTTTATGTAATGACATTTGACATCTAGGAAAAGTACATACGAAGGCTTTAAAATCACCAAATGTGTAAACACAATTTAGTTTACAATTTTTCTTTTCCCAGCTGTAAGAATTGAGCAAACTATAAATTTTCCTTTTTCTTGTTTGCACATAAGATAATGTAAGACTCATCCATAGTCTTGATCAATTTACCATTTAGCACTTTGTTTCAAACTTCCATTTCCTGGTAAAAGTTGTGTGGGGGAGAACTTTTTTTAAATATCTCTACTTTTTCTTCATGTCTATCACAGCACTAGAAGCTCCTCGTTGAAATGGGTGTGCTACAGAGATGATCAGGATTCACTCACCAGATGAATTGTTCATGCACACAAGTTAATGTAGAGCCAAAAAGTGGTTACACATTGTAAACTTTTGAAGCTGTTAAAAATATTCAATTTCCATGTAGTTGAGCGGTTTTGAGTGAGTTTCTTAATCCTGAGTTCTAGTTTGATTGCACTGTGGTCTGAGAGACAGTTTGTTATAATTTCTGTTCTTTTACATTTGCTGAGGAGAGCTTTACTTCCAACTATGTGGTCAATTTTGGAATAGGTGTGGTGCTGAAAAAAATGTATATTCTGTTGATTTGGGGTGGAGAGTTCTGTAGATGTCTATTAGGTCCACTTTGTGCAGAGCTGAGTTCAATTCCTGGATATCCTTGTTAACTTTCTGTATCGTTGATCTGTCTAATGTTGACAGTGGGGTGTTAAAATCTCCCATTATTATTGTGTGGGAGTTTAAGTCCCTTTGTAGGTCACTCAGGACTTGCTTTATGAATCTGGGTGCTCCTGTATTGGGTGCATATATATTTAGGATAGTTAGCTCTTCTCGTTGAATTGATCCCTTTACCATTATGTAATGGCCTTCTTTGCTTCTTTGTCTCTTTTGATCTTTGTTGGTTTAAAATCTATTTTATCAGAGACTAGGATTGCAACCCCTGCCTTTTTTTGTTTTCCATTTGCTTGATAGATCTTCCTCCATCCCTTTATTTTGAGTCTGTGTGTGTCTCTGCACATGAGATGGGTTTCCTGAATACAGCACACTGATGGGTCCTGACTCCTTATCCAGTTTGCCAGTCTGTGTCTTTTAATTGGAGCATTTAGCCCATTTACATTTAAAGTTAATATTGTTATGTGTGAATCTGATCCTGTCATTATGATGTTAGTTGGTTATTTTGCTCGTTAGTTGGTGCAGTTTCTTCCTAGCTTCGATGGTCTTTACAATTTGGCATGTTTTTGCAGGGGCTGGTGCTGGTTGTTCCTTTCCATGTTTAGTGCTTCCTTCAGGAGCTCTTTTAGGGCAGGCCTGGTGGTGACAAAATCACTCAGCATTTGCTTGTCTGTAGAGTATTTTATTTCTCCTTCACTTATGAAGCTTAGTTTGGCTGTATATGAAATTCTGGGTTGAAAATTCTTTCCTTTAAGAATGTTGAATATCAGCCCCCACTCTCTTCTGGCTTGTAGAGTTTCTGCCGAGAGATCAGCTGTTAGTCTGATGGGCTTCCCTTTATGGGTAACCCGACCTTTCTCTCTGGCTGCCCTTAACCTTTTTTCCTTCATTTCAACTTTGGTGAATCTGACAATTATGTGTCTTGGAGTTGCTCTTCTTGAGGAGTATCTTTGTGGCGTTCTCTGTATTTCCTGAATCTGAATGTTGGCCTGCCTTGCTAGATTGGGGAAGTTCTCCTGGATAATATCTTGCAGAGTGTTTTCCAACTTGGTTCCATTCTCCCCATCATTTTCAGGTACACCAATCAGACGTAGGTTTGGTCTTTTCACATAGTCCCAAATTTCTTGGAGGCTTTGTTCATTTCTTTTTATTCTTTTTTCTCTAAACTTCCCTTCTCGCTTCATTTCATTCATTTCATCTTCCATCAGCGATACCCTTTCTTCCAGTTGATCGCATCTGCTACCGAGGCTTCTGCAATCTTTGCATAGTTCTCGAAACTTGGCTTTCAGCTCCATCAGCTCCTTTAAGCCCTTCTCTCCATTGGTTATTCTAGTTATCCATTCATCTAATTTTTTTTTTCAAAGTTTTTAACTTCTTTGCTATTGTTTTGAATTTCCTCCCGTAGCTCAGAGTAGTTTGATCGTCTGAAGCCTTCTTCTCTCAACTCGTCAAAGTCATCCTCCTTTCAGCTTTGTTCCGCTGCTGGTGAGGAACTGCGTTCCTTTGGAGGAGAAGAGGTGCTCTGCTTTTTAGAGTTTCCAGTTTTTCTGCTCTGTTTTTTCCCCATCTTTGTGGTTTTATCTACTTTTGGTCTTTGATGATGGTGATGTACAGATGGGTTTTTGGTGTGGATGTCCTTTCTGTTTGTTAGTTTTCCTTCTACCAGACAGGACCCTCAGCTGCAGGTCTGTTGGAGTTTACTAGAGGTCCACTCCAGACCCTGTTTGGCTGGGTGTCAGCAGCGGTGGCTGCAGAACAGCGGATTTTCGTGAGACCACAGATTCAGCTGTCTGATAGTTCCTCTGGAGGTTTTATCTCAGAGGAGTACCCGGCCGAGTGAGGTGTCAGTCTGTCCCTACTGGGGGGTGCCTCCCAGTTAGGCTGCTCAGGGATGAGGGACCCACTTTAGGAGGCAGTCTGTCCGTTCTCAGCTCTCCAGCTGTGTGCTGGGAGAACCACTACTCTCTTTAAAGCTGTCAGTCAGACAGGGACATTTAAGTCTGCAGAGGTTCCTGCTGACTTTTTGTTTGTCTGTGCCCTGCCCCCAGAGGTGGAGCCTACAGAGGCAGGCAGGCCTCCTTGAGCTGTGGTGGGCTCCACCCAGATCGAGCTTCCTGGCTGCTTTGTTTACCTAAGCAAGCCTGGGCAATGGCGGGCGCCCCTCCCCCAGCCTTGCTGCGGCCTTGCAGTTTGATCTCAGACTGCTGTGCTAGCAATCAGCGAGACTCCGTGGGCATAGGACCCTCCGAGCCAGGTGCGGGACACAATCTCCTAGTGTGCCGTTTTCCAGGCCCGTTGGAAAAGCACAATATTAGGGTGGGACTGACCTGATTTTCCAGGTGCCGTCTGTTACCCCTTTCTTTGACTAGGAAAGGGAACTCCCTGACCCCTTGCGCTTCCCAAGTGAGGCAATGCCTCCCCCTGCTTCGGCTGGCACACAGTGCGCTTCACCGACTGTCCTGCATTCACCGTTTGGCACTCCCTAGTGAGATGAAACTGGTACCTCAAACAGAAATGCAGGAATCACCCGTCTTCTGTGTCGCTAAGGCTGGGAGCTGTAGACCGGAGCTGTTCCTATTCGGCCATCTTGGCTTCACCCCAAATAACTCAATTTTAAAACTGGGCAAAGGATCTTAATATACGTTTCTAAAAAAAAAAAAAAAACACCATAGAAATGGCTAACAGTTACATGAAAAGATGCTCAACATCATGAATCATTAGGGAAGTGCAAATCAAAAACACAGAAAAGTATCATCTCATACCTATTTGGTTGGCTTATATATATTTTTTAAAAAGGTAGCAAGTGTGGATGTGGAAAAAACGGAATGCTGTTATAGTATTTGTAGGAAGGTACATTGCTGCAGCCATTGTGGAAAATAGTATGGAGTTTCCTCATACAATTAAAAATAGAATTACAACCTACCATGAATGAATTATGATGAAAAGAAAATCTGAATAGACTAATAACAAGTAAGTAGTCATCAATAGTCAAAAGCCTCTCAGCAAATAAATGTAAAAGACTATATGGCTTCATTGGTGAATTTTATCAAACCTTAGAAGAACTAGCCCCAATCCCTCTCAAATTCTTCCAAAAAAATTGCAGATAAGATTGATAACCCATCAATGCCACTTAAGGGCATTTATCCGAAGGAATTGAAATCAAAATTTTGAAGAGATACCTACCTACACTTCTGTTTTTATTGCAGCATTCATTATTCACAATAGTTAAGATATGGAAAAAAATCTAAGTGTCTATTAATGGATGAATGGATATAAAAATGTGGTACATACATAAAATGAAATATTATTTGGTCTTAAAATAGAGGGAAATCCTTCCATTTGCAACAATATGGATGAACCTGGAAGACATTATGCTAAGTGAAATAAGCCAGACAAAAAAGGGCAGGTACTGTGTGACCTCACTTATATGTGGAATTAAAAATAATCAAACTCATAGAAGCAGAGAGTAGAATGATGAATGATTACTAGGCACTGGTTGGTGGGGGATGAAATACAGAGGTGGCAGTCAATAGGTAAAGTTTCAGTTATGAAAAATAAATAAGTTCTGATGATCTACTATATAACATGGTACCTATAGTTAACTATATTGTGTACTTAAAACTTTCAGAGAGTAGATCTTATGCTAAATGTTCTTAGCACGAACACATAATAATAATAATAATAATAATAATAATAATAATAATAGGGCCAGAGGATACTCTGGGAGGTGATGGGTATGTCTATAACCTTGTTGGTGAAGGTTTCACAGGTGTAGACTTACTTCAAACACATGTAGTTGTATACATCAACTATGTACAGCTTTTTACATGTCAAATGTACCTCAATAAAATGTTGTTTGTTTGAGAAAAGGACCTTTAGAGTAAATAATTTAGAAGATGTCAGTGTTGATTGGAAATAGTCAATGTTGGCCACAAACATGCCAAAATTATTTCCGGTAATTTTTAGTAATTTAATTTGTCTTAGTATATTAGTGTAAGAAACCAACTTTGCAAGAAAATGGCCAGTTCTCAAAGGAAGTTGGGGTAGTGTTAAGGACAGAAGACAAGACTTAGAAGCGAATCATTTCTCAGATCTCCCTATGCCTTCCTTATCTTAGGGATAACATTAAATACTGTTTCTTGTCTTAAGAGATTACATTTCTCTGTTGATTACTATATTCCAATCACTGTTCTAAGCTTTTTGTATGTATTCTTTCATTTAATCTCAAATTCCTGAGAGGGATACTATTATGATTCCCCTTTTCAAGACGAAAAAGGGGAGGTAGAGAGGGGTTAGGTAATTACCTGAGAAGTAACAGAGCTGTATATGTTGGTGGTGGGGTTTCACATGCTCAGAGGGTTATAGAGCTGAGCTCTTAAACTACTACACTCTGCTTGTTTTAGCCAGGACAAAACCACCCCCCCACCACCTGCCACCAATTAAATATGTCCACATTCTTATTCCTCCAAAACTATGAATATGTTTACTTCAAATGACGAAAGAGACTTTGTTGATATGATTACATTAAGAATTTTTGATGAGATAATTCTAGATTATGTGGGTGAGCCCAATGAATGACAAGGAGGCATGACAAAGGAAGCAGGGATCCAAAGATGCCACTGCTGAAAGTGGGCCACGGGCCAAGGGATTCAGCAGTAGGTGGTCTCTAGACCCTGGGATAGACAAAGAATGCATTCTCCCCTTAGCATCCCCAGAAGGAAGCAATCCTGCCAAAACTTTGATTTTCGCTCAGTGAACCCCAGTGGGCCTTCTGACCTCCATAACAGTAAGAATAAATTTGTATTGTTTTTAACCCGTTGCATTTGGAGTAATTTGTTATAGGAGCAATAAGAAACTAATACAATTTTTTGAACCCATTTTTTTCTTTCACTCTAATACCAGATAACTACCTCTATTTTTTTAATGGCTCACATTCACGTCCCCAAGAGAAACTTGGGCACATTCAGATGCCCAAGAGAAGACATCTGCCTAGTTTTATTAGTTATTTTTTCTTGGGGGTGGAATTATTGTCCAGGCAATCTCAGAAAACTCTATCTACCCTATACATTTTTGCCTATAAACTGGGCTTTAATTCCTGGGCTGTTCATTCAGGTATGGCAGACTCTTACAGGAACAAGGGTTCTTTGTGTGTTTAGTGATGAGAGTGGCATGGAAGTCACTTGGAGCTTCATAGCTTTCTTTCCAGGGTACTGTGATTGTTATTGTTTTTCAGTTCAAACCAATTATCTATTTAGTGTAACCAAAATCTCTTTGCACCTTGCATCCATTGCTCTTGGTGTGCATGATTAAAAAATTATAGCATGTGTCCTGTGTCATTTGACAACTGTACACTTTCTGTACTTCATTAACTTCTATGTAAATACGGTTACATAATAACAGGTGATTTTTAATTGTTGTGACAGTTTTGAACTTCATTCTAATGAAATATAATGGATTGTGAAAGGCATTCTCCTTCCTCTTAATCTAGTGGTTGTTATCACAGACTCTGGTGTCAGACTGCCTAGGTTTGAATATTGGCTCCCAAATGGTTGGGAAAGCTTATTGTCCTTGCTTCTCCTAGTTTCCTCAAGTGTAAAATATAGATGATAATAGTACCTACCACATAGGATTATGGTAAGAACTAAATATCTTAATGCATTTAAAGCGCTTAGAACAATATCTAGCACAGAGTAAGTAAACATTAGCTGCTATTATTACTAAACATTTTAAAATTAATTCGGATTTAACATTTCTTTGGAAAGAAATTGGTCTTGTTGCATTTATTTTCATATATTATAGAGCCTGAATGCAGTAAGCTCTTTATAGGTTTAGAACAGAGCTGTTTATTTTTTCTGCTCTAGATATTATTTGTGCATATTTGAAAATGCTCCTTGTTATTAATGTTAAAGTTTAGTAAAAAGGCACAAGGATAGATCAGCATTAAGACTGGGAATATATGATGTCCAGTTAGTCCCCACATGGCTGCCATGAAGCCAGTGTTTAGAATCTACAGTTCTATAATCTAAGGAGCAATAATTTATAATGTTGTTTATTTTCCCTTTTGAATTTTAAGTTTTTGAACAATGAATGACTTTAAGGAGAAGTATTTCCTCAGTATTCACAAAGCTGACCAGGTGCAGGTAGATCTTTATTATGACATGTTTGCAAGACAAGCATTGTCAACACCACAGCAGGGTCCTTGACATGACTATTATTTTTGCTAGAATTAAAGCTTCCCAATATAGAGATCTCAGGAAATTTCATTCCCCTTTTTAATACATTATGGTGTAGTATATTTTTAGCAGCAAACCTTTTAGTCAAATATCACACAGAGCCCATTGATTATCTCCAATGACGGCCCTGAGACATTTCCATGGAGACAGTGGTACTTTCAAGTTTGCTCTTGACTAGAGATGTTAAGAGCTTTGCTGTCTCATAAACTTAGTAAGTTAATAGCATTTTTACTTTGAGAAATTCTTATAAATCTTTGCCTGTTTCACCAAATTTAAAATGGGAATGATGACCTGCTTCTATAATTTTATTTGGCCCTGATGGGAACAAATAAGATGTTTGCAAAGGAATATTTAAGAATAAAATATACTAAACGTAGGTAATATATTGTTTTTATTTTTGTGTTACTTTCTCCCTTAAACAGCTCTTAGAAGCATATGGTAAGATGAAAGTTTCAGGTAATATATATATTTCCAAGTAAATTTTTTTAAATTAAACTTTTCATTTTGAAATAATTGTGGATTCACATATAGTTGTAAGAAATAATAGAGAGAAATGCCATAAATTCCTTACCCAGTTTCATAATGAGAACATCTTACAAATCTAGAGTATACTGTCATAATTAAGATTGAAGTAGATACAGTCAGCTTACAACATACTGCTTCTCGACCTGTGGTGGGGTTATGTCCCTATAAGCCTATCATCAATTGAAAATATAGTAAGTCCAAAATGCACTTAATACATTTAACCTACGAAACATAGCTTAGCCTAACCTACTTTAAATGTGCTTGGAACAGTTAACATTAGCCTATAATTGGGCAAAATCATCTCACACAAAGCATATTTTATGGGCAATTTTATAGCCTGTTTTATAAAGTTATTATTAAAGAATTTTGAATCAAAATTCAAAATTTAAAGTATGGCTTCTACAGAATGAGTATCACTTTTGCACTGGAAAGTTTAAAAAATCATAAATTGTACCATCATAACTCAGAGTTATCTGTATAATACATATATAGACAAGATACCAAACGTTTCCATCATCACGAGGATTTATCAAGTTGCCCTTTTATAGCCACATCTACTTCTCTCCTACCACACACCCTCTTTAAACCTTAGCAACCACTAATATGTTCTATATTTCTATAATATTTTCATTTCAATAATGTTATATAAATAGAAAACAATGTAACTTTTTCATTGTTTACAATGTAATACATTAATTACAATGTAATTAATTTTTTTTAACAGCATAATTCTCAGGAGATTCATCCAAGTTTCTGTGCGCATCAATAAATAGTTCATTCCTTTGCTATTGCTGAGTGGCATTTCATGGTATGGTTTTACCACAGTGTGATCATTCAGCTGGTGAAGGATATCTTAAGTTGTTTCTTGTTTGGCTATTATGAATAACTCTGCTATAAACATTCAGGTATAGATTTTTTTTGGAACATAGTTTTAATTTTATGGGATAGATGCCTGGGAGTGCAATTGCTTGATGGTATAGTAGCTGCATGTATAGTTTTTAAAGAAACTGACAAACTTTTCCAGAATAGCTGTACCATTTTATATCCCCCCCAGCAATGCCCGAGTGATCCAACATCTCTGCATCCTCACCAGATTCTTGTGCTGTCACTATTTTTTATTTTAAACAATTATCTATGTGTATAGTGATATCACATTTTTGTCTTAGCAGTTTCTTTTTAAAAATTAATTAATTTTTTTTTCACTTTAAGTTCTGGGATATATGTGCAAAATGTGCAAGTTTGTTACATAGGTATACATGTGCCATGGTGGTTTGCTGCACCTATTGACTCATCCTCTAAGTTCCCTCCCCTCAACCCCCTCCCCCAACAGGCCCTGGTACGTGTTGTTCCCTTCCCTGTCTCCATGTGTTCCCACTGTTCAACTCCCCACTTATGAGTGAGAACATGTGGTATTTGGCTTTCTGTTCTTGTGTTAGTTTGCTGAGAATGATGGCTTCCAGCTTCATCCATGTCCCTGCAAAGGCCATGATCTCATCCCTTTTTATGGCTGCATAGTATTCCATAGTGTATATATACCACATTTTCTTTATCCAGTCTATCATTGATGGTCATTTGGGTTGGTTCCATGACTTTGCTATTGTAAATAGTGCTGCAATAAACGTGTGTGCATGTGTCTTTATAGCAGAATGATTCATATTCCTTTGGGTATATACCCAGTAATAGGATTGCTGGGTCAAATGGTATTTCTGTCTCTAGATCCTTGAGGAATCGCCATACTGTTTTCCACAATGGTTGAACTAATTTACATTCCCCCCAACAGTGTAAAAGCGTTCCTATTTCTCCACAGCCTTGCCAGCATCTATTGTTTCTTGACTTTTTAATAATTGCCATTCTGACTGGTGTGAGATACATCTTATTGTGGTTTTGATTTGCATTTCTCTAATGACCAGTGATGTTGAGCTTTTATTCATGTTTGTTGGCTGTGTAAATGTCTTCTTTAGAGAAGTGTCTGTTCATATCCTTTGCCCACTTTTTGACCCGGTTGTTTGTTTTTTTCTTGTAAATCTGTTTAAGTTCCTTGTAAATTCTGGATATTGGACCTTTGTCAGATGAGTAGATTGCAAACATATTCTCCCGTGCTGTAGGTTGCCTGTTCACTCTGATGATAGTTTCTTTTGCTGTGCAGAAGAAGCTCTTTAGTTTAATTGATCCCATTTGTCAATTTTGGCTTTTGTTGCATTTGCTTTTGTTATTTACTTATGAAGTCTTTGCCCATGCCTATGTCATGAATGGTATTGCCTAGGTTTTATTCTAGTGTTTTTATGGTTTTGGGTTTTACATTTAAGTCTTTAATCATCTTGAGTTAATTTTTGTATAAGGTGTAAGGAAGGGGTCCAGTTTCAGTTTTCTGCAAATGGCTAGCCAGTTTTCCCAGCACCATTTATTGAATAAAAGATCCATTCCCCATTGCTTGTTTTTGTCAGGTTTGTTGAAAATCAGTTGGTTGTAGGTGTGTGGTGTCATTTCTGAGGTCTCTGCTCTGTTCCATTGGTCTATATCTCTGTTTTGGTACCAGTACCATGCTGCTTTGGTTTCTGTAGCCTTGTAGTATAGTTTGAAGTCAGGTAGCATGGTGCCTCCAGCTTTGTTCTTTTTGCTTAGGATTGTCTTGGTTATATGCAGTCTTCTTTGATTCCATATGAAATTTAAAGTAGTTTTTTTCTAATTCTGTGAAGAATGTCAATGGTGGTTTGATGGGAATACCATTGAATTTATAAATTACTTTGGGTAGTATGGCCATTTTCATGATATTGATTCTTTCTATCCATGAGGATGGAATGTTTTTCCATTTGTTTGTTTCCTCTCTTATTTCCTTGAGCAGTGGTTTGTAATTCTCCTTGAAGAGGTCCTTCACATCCCTTGTTAGCTATATTCCTAGGTATTTTATTCTCTTTGTAGCAATTATGAATAGGAGTTCATTCATGATTTGGCTCTTTGCTTGTCTATTGTTGGTGTAAAGGAATGCTTGTAATTTTTGCAGATTGGTTTTGTATCCTGAGACTTTGCTGAAGTTGCTTATCAGCTTAAGGAGTTTTTGGACTGAGATGATGGGGTTTTCTAAATATAGAATCATATCATCTGCAAACGTAGACAATTTGACTTTCTCTCTTCTTATTTGAATACACTTTGTTTCTTTCTCTTGCCTGATTGCCCTGGCCGGAACTTCCAATACTGTGTTGAATAAGAGTTGAAAGAGGGCATCCTTATCTTGTACTGGATTTCAAAGGGAATGCTTCCAGCTTTTGCCCATTGAATATGATATTGGCTGTGAGTTTGTCATAAATAGCTCAATATTTTGAGATATGTACCATCAATATCAAGTTTATTGAGAGTTTTTAACATGAAAAGAAGTTGAATTTTATAAAAGAACTTTTCTGCATCTATTGAGATAATCATGTGGTTTTTGTCGTTGGTTCTGTTTATGTGATGGATTACGTTTATTGATTTGCATATTATGAACCAGCCTTGCATACCAGGGATGAAGCCAACTTGATCATGGTGGATAAGTTTTTTGATGTGCTGTTGGATTCAGTTTGCCAGTATTTTATTGAGGATTTTCGCATTGATGTTCATCAGATATGTTGGCCTGAAGTTTTTTTTGTTGTTGTTACGTTACTGCCAGGTTTTGGTATCAGGATGATGCTGGCTTCATAAAGTGAATTAGGGAGGAGTCCCTGCTTTTCAGCTGTTTGAAATAGTTTCATAAGGTATGGTCCCAGCTACTCTTTGTACCTCTGGTAGAATTTGGCTGTGAATCTCTCTGGTCCTGGGCTTTTTTTTGGTTGGTAGGCTATTAATTGCTGCCTCAATTTCAGAACTTATTTTTGGTCTATTCAGAGATTCAACTTCTTGGTTTAGTCTTGGGAGTGTCCATGAATTTATCCATTTCTTCTAAATTTTCTCATTTATTCGAATTGAGGTGTTTACAGTATTCTCTGATAGTTTGTGTTTCTGTGGGGTCAGTGGGGATATCTCCTTTATCGTTTCTTATTGTCTCTGTTTTATTCTTCTCTCTTTTCTTCTTTATTAGTCTAGCTAGTGGCCTATCTATTTTGTTAATTTAAAAAAAAAAAAAAAAACAGCTCCTGGATTCATTGATTTTTTTTTTTTTTTTTTTAGAGGGTTTTCCGTGTCTTTATCTTCTTCAATTCTGCTCTGATCTTAGTGATTTCTTGTCTTCTGCTAGCTTTTGGATTAGTTTGCTCTTGCCTCTCTAGCTCTATTAATTGTGATGTTAGTGTGTCTATTTGAGATCTGCGTAGCTTTCTGATGTAGGCTTTAATGTTATAAATTTCCCTCTTAACATTGCTGTGTCCCAGAGACTCTGGCACATTGTCTCTTTGTTCTCACTGGCTTCAAAGAACTTATTGATTTCTGCCTTAATTTCATTATTTACCCAGGAGTCATGCAGGGCAGGTTGTTCAATTTCCATGTAATTGTGTGGTTTTGAGTGAGTTTCTTAATCTTGAGTTCTAATTTGATTGCACTGTGGTCTGTGATTCTGTTATGATTTCAGTTCTTTTGCATTTGCTGAGGGGTGTTTTACTTCCAATTATGTGGTCCATTTTAGAGTAAGTGCCGTGTGGCACTGAAAAGAATGTATATTCTGTTGATTTGGGGTAGAGAGTTCTATTATGTCCACTTGATTCAGAGCTGAGTTCAAGTCCTTAATATCCTTGTTAATTTTCTGTCTCATTGATTTGTCTAATACTGACAGTGGTGTGTTAAGGTCTCCCACTATTATTGTGTGGGAGTCTAAGCCTCTTTGTAGGTCTCTAAGAGCTTGTTTTATGAATCTGGGTGCTCCTGTATTGGGTGCATATATATTTAAGATAGTTAGCTCTTCTTGTTGAATTGTTCCCTTTACCATTATGTAATTCCCTTCTTTATCTTTTTTGATCTTTGTTGGTTTAAAGTTTGTTTTGTCAGAGACTAAGATAGCAACCTCTTTGTTTTTGCTTTCCAAGCAAATGGAAAATTTTCCTCCATCCTTTATTTTGAGTCTGATGGGCTTCCCTTTGTCGCTGACCTGGCCTTTCTCTATGGCTGCCCTTAACATTTTTTCTTTCATTTCGACCTTGGAGAATCTGATGATTATGTGTCTTGGGGTTGATCTTCTCATGTAGTATCTTAGTGGTTGTCTCTGCATTTCCTGAATTTTCATGTTGGCCTGTCTTGCTAGGTTGGGGAAGTTCTCCTGGATGATATCCTGAAGTGTGTTTTCCAGCTTGTTTCCATTCTCCCTGTCTCCTTCAGGTACTCCAGTCAATCATAGGTTCAGTCTTTTTACATATTTCTTGGAGGCTTTGTTTGTTCCTTTTCATTCTTTTTTCTCTAATCTTATCTTCATGCCTTATTTCAACAAGGTAGTCTTCAACTTCTGATATCCCTTCTTCTGCTTGGTCAGTTCAACTATTGTACTTGTGTATGCATCATGAAGTTCTCCTGCTGAGTTTTTCAGTTTCATCAGGTCATTTATGTTCCTTTCTAAACTGATTATTGTAGTTAGCAGCTCCTCTAGCCTTTTATCAAGGTTCTTAGCTTCTTTGCATTGGATTAGAACATGCACCTGTAGCTCAGCAGAGCTTTTTATTACCCATCTTCTGAAGCCACTTCTGTCAATTCATCCATCTCAGCCTCTGTCTAGTTCTGTAACCTTACTGGAGAGGCACTGTACTCATTTGGAGGAGAAGAGACACTCTGGCCTTTTGGGTGTTCTGCGTCTTTTTATTGATCCTCATTTTCATGAGTTTGTCTAGTTTCAATCTTTGAGACTGCTGACTCTTGGATGGTTTTTTTGTGGGGACTTCTTTATTGTTGATGTTGCTGTTGTCGCTTTATGTTTGTTTTTCTTTCAATGGTCAGGTTCCTCTTCTGTAGGGCTGCTGAGGTTTGCTGGGTGTTCGCTTCAGGCCCTATTCATCTGGTTTGCTCCCATGCCTGCAGGTGTCACTCAAGGAGGCTGGAGAACAGCAAAGGTGGGTGCCTGATACTTCTTCTTGGATTGCTGACCTCGAGGAGCACCAACATGATGCCAGTAGGATCGCTACTGTATAGGGTATCTGACAACCCCTGTTGGAGGGTCTCACTCAGTTGGGTTGCATGGGGAGCAGGACCCATTTATTGAAGCACTTTGACTGTCCCTTGGTGGAGGGGGTGTGCTTTGCTGGGGGGAAACCCACTCATTTGAGCTTCCCAGATTCCTCAGAACTACCAGGAGGAAAAGCTAAGTCTACTGGTCCACAAAGACTGCCGATGTCCCTCCCCTCAGGGGCTCAGGCCCAAGGAGATCCGGATTCTGTCTCTGAGGCTCTGGCTGGAGTTCTTGGAGATCCTGTAAGGAGCCCCCACCCTGTGAGGAAGGATGGGTCAGGGTCAGGCCTGAAGAGGTGCTCTGGCCACAATCTACCACAGCTGGTGTGCTGGGCTGTGGGGGACACTTCTTGGGACCAAGCCATCTGCCTCCCTGGCTCCAGCAGGGGAAAAGCACAACCTGGAGCTACAGAGACGGATGCCACCCTTCCCCCGCCAGGGAGTTTAGCGTGTTAGGTACTTAGGAGTCCCAGTGCTGGCTGCTGCCCCTCCCCCAGGGAGCTCCAATAGCTTAGACAGCAGGTGGCTGGAGGTGTGGTGCTGGTCACCCCTCCCTTCAGGAACTCAGCAGGCTTAAGCAGATTCTAGCTGAGAAGCTGTTGAGAATCTGCGTGGCTCTGGGGTTGGGACCCTAGGCCCTGGTGGTTTGCAAGTGGGATCTTCTGATCCACGGGTTGCACAGTCGCATGGAAAAAGTACAGTTTCCCTGGCTGGGTAGCACGCTCACTCACCACCTCCCTCGGCTTGCAGGGGGGGCCTCCCCTACCCTACCCCATGTGGCTCTCAGTTGGGCTGCCACAGCACACTGTTCTTGCTTCCTCTCTGTGGATCATGTCAGCCACCTTGTCAGTTCTACTGAGAGAATCCTGATACCTTGGTTGCCAGTGGAGGATTTACGCGCTAATTATGGTTCTTTTTGATGGGAGCCTCCTTTCATGGGTGCTTCTAGTCAGCCATCTTGGCACCATCCCAGTTAGCAGTTTGTTTGTTTTTGTTGTTGTTGTTGTTTTTCTTTTCTTTTCTTTTGAGACGGAGTTTCTCTCTTGTCACCCAGGCTGGAGTGCAGTGGCCCGATCCTGGCTCACTGCAACTTCCATCTCCTGGGTTCAAGCGATTGTCCTGCCTCAGCCTCCCGAGTAGCTGGAACTATAAGCGTGCAGCACCACCACGCCTGGCTAATTTTTCTATTTTTAGTAGAGACGGGATGTCACCATGTTGGCCAGGATGGTCTCTCGATCTCTTAACCTCGTGATCCGCCGGCCTCGGTCTTCCAAAGTGCTGGGATTACAGGTGTGAGCCACCGCACCTGGCCCAGTTAGCAGTTATTTTTTAACAGCTAATGATGTTGAACTTTTTAACAAGTGCTTCATTGTCATCTGCTTATCCTCTTCAGTGAAATATCTTTCATATCTTTTTCCCACTTTTCTATTGAATTGCTTCCATTTTTTACTGTTAAGTTTTGAGAGAGCTTTTTATTTTCTAGATACTAGTCCTTTTTCAGATATGTAGTTTGTAAATTTTTAAAAGTCAAATCATGTCTTACTAGGCATAGTGGCTCATGCTGTAAATTTTTAAAAATCAAATCATGTCTTACTAGGCATAGTGGCTCATGCCTATAATTCAAGCACTTTAGAAGGCTAAGGTGGGAGGATTGCTTGAAGCCAGTAATTTGAGACTAGCCTGGGCAACATAGTGAGACCCTGTCTCTACAAAAAATTTTTTTAAAAATGAGCCAGGTATGGTGGTGGGCGCCTGTAGTCTCACTACTTGGGATGCTGGGTGGGAAGGTTGCTTAAGCCTCAGAGATTGAGATTACAGTGAGCCATGATTGCATCACTGCACTCCAGCCTGGGTGACAGAAACAGAAAGAGACGTTGTCTCAACTGTGTATGTGTGTGTATATACACATATATATAATACATATTTTTTCTATATATATTTTTCTACATATATCTATATATATATTTCTATATGTAAATATATATCACATATCCCCTATCTCTATATCTATCATTTATATCTTGTCTTTTCATCCTCTTTCCAAAGTCTTTTGCAGAGTGTAATACTTTAGATTTAAGTCTAATTTATCATATTTTTCTTTTATAGATTTGGCTTTTGATATTAAGTCTGGAACTCTCTGGCCCTACATTCTGAAGATTTTCTTCTTCTTTTCCCCCAGAAAGCTTACAGTTTTATACTTAAGGGCGTGATCCATTGTGAGTTAGTTTTTTATAAGTTGTGATCCTTAGTTTAAGTTTCTTCCTTTTTTTCTTTTTGTTTATTGCCTATGGATGTATACTTGCTCTAGTATCATTTTTTTAAAAGCTAATTTTTCTTCATTGAATTCCTTTTGTACTTTTGTCAAAAATCACTTTGACATATATGTGTGCATCTATTTCTGACTTCTCTAGTCTGTTAATCTATGTGTATATCCGTAACTGATATGGAGAAGATGGGTTCTTTTCATTTTATTCTTTTTTTCCTCACCAAATTGTTTTAGCTATTCTAGTTCCCTTTTCTTTCCTTATAGATCTTAGAATAATGTTTTCTATATCTGCAAAAAAGTCTTACTAGGATCTTTTTGGTAATATGTTAAACTTCTATACAAATTTGAGGAGAATAAATATATTTTCTATGTTAAATTTTCCAGTCCGCAAATATATCTGTCAATTTATTTAAATCATCTTTGATTTTTTCTTCAGCATTTTGTAATTTTTAACATACAAGTCCTGTGCATGTTTTATTAGATTTATGCCTAAGTATTACATTATTTTTAGAATCATGGGAAATGATATTGTACTAATTTCATTGTACACGGGTTCATTGCTAGTATAACATGATGGTTTATTTTTGTATGTTCATCTTGTATCCTGCAACCTTACTGAACTCATTTATTACTTACCAAAGTTTTGTTGTTGTTAATTCCTTGGGATTTCCTATGTAAATCATCATGTCATATGCAAATAGAGAGTTTATTTCTTTCTTTCAGATATGTGTGCCTTCCATTTCCTTTCTAGTCTTATCAAACTGGCTCACATTTCCAGAGCAGACATTCTTGCCCTTCTTTTCTTTTCTATTTTCTTTTTCTTTTTCTTTTCTTTTCTTTTCTTTTCTCTTATCTTCTCTTCTCTTCTTTTCTTTTTGTTCCTTTTCTTTTATTTTTTTTTACACAGAGTCTTGCTCTGTTGCCCAGGCTGGAGTGTGCAGTGGTGTGATCACTGCAGCCTCCGCCTCCTGGGTTCAAAGAATTCTCCTGCCTCAGCCTCCTGAGTGGCTGGGACTACAGGCATGTGCCACCACCCCCTGCCAAGTTTTGTACTTTTAGTACAGACAGGGTTTCACCATTTTAGCCAGGCTGGTCTTGAACTCCTCAGGTGATCCACCATCCTCGGCCTCCCAAACTGCTGGGGATTACGGACGTGAGCCACTGTGCCTGGCCTCTTGCCCTTTTCTTGATTTTAGGAGAAAAGTGTTGAGTCTTTAATATTAAGCCTAATGTTAAGTATAGAGTTCTTAGAGCTGCTCTTTAATTGGTTGAGAAAGTACCCCTCTAGCCCTATTTTTCTGAGAGTTTTTCTGTGTAAATGCTAAATGAGTTTTGAACATTGTTAAATACTTTTTGTGCATAAATTGATATGATCATATGATTTTCCTTTTTTGTCTGTTAATATGGTGGGTTCCATTGATGGATTATCAAATTTGGAACCAGACTTTTATACTTGAAATTAACCTAACTTTGTCATGTGTATAATTCTTTTTACAAATTGCTGAATTATATTTGCATATATTTTGTTAAGGATTTTGCATCTACATTCATAAGGATATGCATCTGCAGTTTTCTGTTTTGCATGATCTTTGTTTTTTTTGTATCAGGGTAATAGTAGCATTGAATAATAAATTGAGAATGGTTTTCTGTATCCTCATCTATTTTTCTGGAACAAATTGTGTAGAATTGATTTTTTTTTTAACATTTGCTGGAATTCTACAATGAAACTATCTGAAAATAGTAATTATTTTTTTCTTTAAGAGTTTTTAATTTATGACTTCAGTTTCCTTAATAGTTACAGTAGCTATAGAATGATTTAAATTATCCATTTCTTACTGAATGAGTTGTGTTAGATTTCCTTTATTTTGTTTTATTGATGAATAACTCTGTTCATCTAAGTTGTCAAATTTATATGTGTGAAATTGTTCTTCATATTCCATTATTATCTTTTTCATGTCAGTGGAGTCTATGGTGATATTTTTGTTTCATTCCTGATAGTAGTGTTTTGTGTTTTCTTTTTCTTAGGCTTGCTGGAGCTTTGCCTACTTTAATCATATTTTCAAAGAACCAGCTGTTTTTGGATTGTCTTTACTGTTTTTCTGTTTTCAGTTTTATTGATTTCTGACCTTATTTTTATTATTTCGTTCCTTTTGCTTACTTTTAGCTTATCTCACTGTTCTCAGTTCTTGAAATGGGAGCTTAGACTATTGATTTGAGGCTTTTCCTGAATAATACATGCATTTAATGCTTGTCTTCCCTCTCATCAATGCTTTATCTATGTCCAACAAATTTTGATGTGTTATAATTTCAATTTAGTTCAGCTCAGTTTATTTTTAAAATTTCCTTTAAGACTTTTTATTTGAGCCATGTATTATTTAGAATTGTGTTGTTTAGTTTGCAAGCTTTTGGAGATTCTTCCATTATCTTTTCATTATTGCTTTTAGTTTGATTTCATTGTAATCAGAAAATACAACCTCTATGATTTTAATTCTTTACATTGGTAGAGGTTTGTTTTATGTCCCAGTATATGGTATAATTTGGTATATGCTCTATGGGCACTTGAAAATAATATGTCTTCTGCTGTTGTTCAGTGAAGTGCTCTATAAATATTCATTAGATTCTGTCAGTTAATGTTGTTATTGAGTTTTATATCCTTTCTGATTTTCTGTCTATTTGTTCTATTAATTGTTGGGACAAGGATGTTGATATCTCCTAATATAAATGTAAATGTTTCCTTTTATTATTTTAGTTTTATTTACTGTTGCCTCACAGCAGCTGTGTTACTTGGTGCATACTTGTTTTGTACCTGTCTTACTTGGTGCATAATTGTTTAGAATTGTTATGTTTTTTGGTTGGATTGATTCTTTTTTTTTTTTTTGAGACAGAGTCTCACTCTGTCGCCCAGGCTGGAGTGCAGTGGTACTATCTCGGCTTACTGCAACCTCTGCCTCCCAGGTTCAAGTGATTTTTCTGCCTCAGCCTCCCAAGTAGCTGGGACTACAGGCACGCACCACCATGCCTGGCTAATTTTTGTATTTCTAGTACAGACAGAGTTTCACCATGTTGGCCAGGCTGGTCTTGAACTCCTGACCTCAGGTTATCTGCCTGCCTCAGCCTCCCAAAGTGCTGGGATTGCAGGCATGAGCCACTGCACTCAGCCTGATTCTTTTATCATTATAAAATATTTTCTTTGCTTTGAAATATACTTTATGTGATGTTAACATAGCCATTCCTGCTTTCAATTAATATCTGCATAATATATCTTTTTCCATCCCTTTACTTTCAAACTGCTTTATATTGAAGTGAGCTTACTGTAGACAGCATATACTTGGTCATGCTTAATAAATTGTTATGCCAATAGCTGTATT
Organism: Hylobates moloch; assembly: GCF_009828535.3. Classification (NCBI taxonomy): domain Eukaryota; kingdom Metazoa; phylum Chordata; class Mammalia; order Primates; family Hylobatidae; genus Hylobates; species Hylobates moloch. Next base: position 163,872,935 of record NW_026652278.1, on the reverse strand, counting down.
TTTAGACATTTGCATTTAATGTAATTGTTTACATGGCAAATTTGCTTTTCATTTTCTTTGTTGTCTCTCGGGTTTTAGCTGTCTGGTTACTTTTTGCTGCTCTACTGTGAATTAATTAAATATTTTCTTTAGAATTTTATTTTGATGTATGTACAGCATTTTTGTTTGTCACCAGGCTGGAGTGCAGTGGTGTGATCTTGGCTCACTGCAACCTCTGCCTCCTGGGTTCAAGCAATTCTCCTGCCTTGGCCTCCTGAGTAGCTGGAACTACAGGCATGCACCACTATGCTCAGCTGATTTTTGTATTTTTAGTAGAGACAGGGTTTCACCATGTTGGCCAGAATGTCTCAATCTTTTGACCTCGTGACCTACCTGCCTCAGCCTCCCAAAGTGCTGGGATTATAGGCAAAGAGCCACCATGCCTGGCCATATGTATAGTGTTTTTGAGTCTATCTGTAACTGCCCAATGGGATCACCTTGCCTGCTGCCTAGACAGACCCGATTTATCAAGACAGGGGAATTGCAATGGAGAAGGAGTAATTCATGAAGAGCTGGCTGTGCGAGAGACAGGAATTTTTTTATTATTCAAGTCACTCTCCCTGAGCATTCAGGGATCAGAGTTTTTAAAGATAATTTGGAGGGTAGGGGCTTGAGAAGTAGGGAATGCTGATTGGTCAGGTTGGAGATGGAATCATAGCGGGTCCAAGTGAGGTTTTCTTGCTGTCTTCTGTTCCTGAGTGGGATGGCAGAACTAGTTGGGCCAGATTACTGGTCTGGGAGAGGTGTCAGCTGATCCATCCAGTGCAGGGTCTGCAAAATATCTCAAGCAGTGATCTTAGGTTTTACAATAGTGATATTATCCCCAAGAGCGATTTGGGGAGGTTCACAATCTTGGAGCAAGAGGCTGCATGACCCCTAAACTGTAATTTCTAATCTTGGAGCTAATGTGTTAGTCCTGCAAAGGCAGACTGGTCCCCAGACAAGAAAGTGGTCTTTTTGGGAAAGGGCTGTTGTCAATTTTGTTTCAGAGTTAAACTATGAACTGAATTCCTTCCCAAAGTTCACCCTATGCCCAGGAATGAACAAGGGCAGCTTAAAGGGTAGAAGCAAGATGGAGTCGATTTAATCTGATTTCTTTCACTGTCATAATTTCCTCAGTTATAATTTTTCAAAGGTGGTTTCATATCTCTTTGTGTAACCCTTTTTTGGGTTGTTCTATATATCAGATTATATACATAGCATATCATAGTCTATTGGTGTTACCATTTTACCATTTAAATTGATGCACAGAAATCTTACCTCCTTTTATGTCACTCTATCTTCTTGTACTTATAAATAATTGCCTAATATTTTCTCTATTTACATTTAGAACTGTATTAGACAATATGATAACTTTTGCTTTAACCATCAAACATAATTTAGAAAACTCAAGAAAAGAAAAATATGTATTGAAATTCAATATATTTTATATACCCATATTTTTGCTTATGATGTACTTTCATCCTTTCTGGTGTTCTAAGTTTTCTTCTTTAATTATTCTCTTTCTGTTCAAATAACTTCGTAGCCATTCTTTTAAGGCAATTCTGCTGGCAAAAAAATTCTTTTCATTTTTCCTCATCAAAATAGGAAAAGGTTTTGATTTTCGTCTTAATTCTTGAATAATATTTTCCTGGAGATAGAATTCTGAGTTGACAGTTCTTTTATTTAAACATTTGAAAAACATTCTGGCATTTCCTTCTGGCACACATTGTTTCCGATGAGAAATCTATTGTCATTTGACATGTTTTTCACTTGCTAATAAGGTATTGTTTCTCTCTCATTGTTTTCTTTGCCTTTAGTTTTTAGAAGGTTTACTACAATCTGTCCAAATGTAGATTTCTTTGGGTTTATTCATTTAAGGATTCACTGAGCTTTTTTGGATCAGTAGATTCATGTCTTTTGCAGACTTTGGGAAATTTCCTACTATTAATTTAGATTACTTTTTTTTTTTGTTACAGAGTCTCACTCTATTGTCCAGGCTGGAGGGCAGTGGCATGATCTTGGCTAACTGCAAACTTCACTTCCCAGGTTCAAGTAATTCTTGTGTCTCAGCCTCCTGGTTATCTGGGATTACAGGCATGCACCACCACAGCCAGATAATTTTTGTATGTTTAGTAGAGACAGGGCTTCAGCATTTTGGCCAGGCTGGTCCCAAACTCCCTACCTCAGGTGATCTGACTGTCTCGGCCTCCCAAAGTGCTGGGATTACAGGTGTAAGCATTTTTAACCCCACTGTCTTTCTCCTTTCCTTCAGGATTCATAACATCAATGTTGTATCATTTGTATAGTCCCATAGATTCCTGAGGCCATGGCTGCACTCCCTGTTTCTCTCTCTCTCTTAATTTCCATTTATTCTCTGTTGTTTAGGTTAGGAAATTTATATTGTTTCATTTATCAGGTTCAATGTTGTTTTCTTGTCATCTTTTCTGTTGTTGAGCCAATAGTGAAAGCTTTTTCATTTTCTATTTTTCCTTTCAGCTATATATTTTCCAGTTTTATAAATTTCATTTGGTTCTTTTTTGATTTTTCTATTTTTTTCTTTATGGTTTCAAGCATAATAGTAATTGTTAAATTATTTTAGTAATGGCTACTTTAAAATTTTTGTCAGATACTTTTACACTCTGACCAATCTCAGGGTTGGCATCTTTTAATTATGTCTTTTCATTCAGTTTGAGTTCTTCTTGGTTCTTGGTATGACAACTTGCAATTTAAATGTGGACATTTTGTATATTATGTTTTGAGTCTCTGGATTTTACTTAAATCTTTTTGAGCATGTATTCTCTGATGCCATTCTGGTTGGGGAAGAGTGGTGGGCTGCCTTTTTATTACCAGATGTGGGCAGAAGTGTAGGCCCCCCATTTGGCCACTATTGACAATTGAGGTGGGTTCAAACACTCATTGACAACTGCTTGAAGACGGGAGTTCTGGCTTTCCGCTGGGCCTCCACTGTTTTTTTTGCTACACCCTCTGTCCACCATGGGAACTATCCACTAGATAATAGTGGAGGTCCTGACTCTTCACTATGCCTCCCATGGTACCACCCCAGAAGGAAAAGGGAGTTGCATCTTTGTACTGCTGGGTTGAAATCTGGGTTCTTCACATGGTCTCCACTAACACTGAGGTTGAAAGAGGGTCTCATTACCCTCCCAGTAGGGATGAAAATATTAGCTTTTCACTTGGCCTTATCTGATAACACCTTGATGGTGGCAGGGATGGGAGAGGGGAGTTGGGACTCTTTGTTACAACCTGGCTATGATGAAAGCCTAGACTACCCACTGAGGTTCAGCTGGCCATAATGTTTTCTGTGTTTTTTGGCTGTAGTAGAGCAATCATTGTTTAAAAGTTTTCTGGCTTGCTAGGCTGACCCTCCCTAGTCAGTCTGTCTTTTTTTTTCCCACCGTTCAGAATCTTCTTGTGGTTGTGCTATGTACAGTGTTCAGGGTTTTTAATTGTACTTAGCAAGAAAAATTGGGACAAGTATTTTGACTACATCTTCCCAGATGGGAAAAATCCACTAGTTTTAAGTACATAGAATGTAGCTGCTTAAAGTTGTCTGGTTTTCTGTGATCAAGATCTTATCATTGTCACCAAAGGTTACAGTAAAGAGCCAATAAACAAGCATGGGAGTTTAACAACATCAACAGTATTGTTTGAGGATACACAATTCTTTGTTCACAGTAAGCCAAATCAATGCCCCCTAGTCCTAGTTGTACTCCAAAATTAAGAATCTGAATTTCTTGAAATCTATAGTATAAATATAATATTTTTTCTGTATTATTTTTACATGCTATTATTCATTTAACCAAGGAAGTCTGTAAGGTAACATTGAATTCTGTGTGGTCGAATATGTACAAACTATGGATTGAAAACACAGTTCTATTACTGTTCTCATGTCTTACAAGTGATGTTTAAGCATGATACCCTGGGACTCACAAAAACAAATAAACTATGGTTGTATTATGCTTGTTTAAAATGCAGACTAAACATGAACAGCAAAGGCATAGTAAATAGGATAGGGACGTAGCTCTAAGATAGGGATCCGCAAGAGACTAATGAAGGAACTTGATGAAACCTGTAAATGTGGGATGAAAAACTTTTGTTTTCAGATGATGACATTTATTTTTTTGACTTCTTGTTGAGCTTGTTGTTCCTAACATCACTCCACATGATACAGAAACCATTGGAATCAAATTATACTTTTTGGTAGCGTACCCATTTGAACTGTTCAAATTCACATTTAAAATGACAATTGATTAGGCTAACACTGATTAAAAAGGCAAGACTAATCTATCAACAACTAATGCTCAAAACTGAATGCCAGAAATTCATGCTGACCAAGCAATAAATGTCTCATAAATTGTCTAACACCCCCACAGCAGTGTCCCCACCCACTTTTCTGGATGATCTACCTGAAGCATACTCCATGGCTCATAAAATGTTGTGTAAGAACCCCAAAGTGTTAAAAAATGGAGGAAAGCAAACTATGGCTTAAAATCTGAACAGTGGTTTCTGGGCAGTGTATGCAGAAGCTCAGAGCAGGGCATTTTGGTGCTTCACAAAGCAGGACTCTATGGAAAATGGACAGGTGCCACTGCTTGGCATTTGCTGGGGCAAGTATTAACTTTCTACAATATTTCTAGTAAAAAGGTGTCTAGATAAAATGTAAAGAAAAGGTTAAAAATCTGACATGTTTTAGTTCCATTTTCTTTTTTAATAATTATACCTTTAATGTAGTTTGAGAGAATGGTGTTTCTTTTCCTTTCCAAATTTATTCAAGACCTTCAATTTATATTTAAACCATAAGGTTAAAAAAGAAAAAGAAAAAGGTATGGTTAATTTCTTTCTTCGCCCTTGCAGTACCCTCCCACTTCCTTGCATTTAGTTTATTTTTTACTTACTCATTTTCCCAACCCCAAGCCTTGGGATCCCTCCCTCCTACCTGGAAGAGAGAAGAAAGGGCTCTGGTAATTCCATTGGCTTTTTTTGTTGCCCTGTGGGAGACCTGATTGAAAGTACTCTTGACTTCAGTTTGTAAAACTGTTAAAAGAAAGGAAAAGAAAATAAAAGAAGAAAAATGCTCTCCTCTTGTAACACACACAAAAAAAGAGAAAAAAAAAATCAGTGGTGAGAAGGGTGCCCAACTCTTGTATAAAAGTCCTGCTTATGTTATCACATGATGAGCATGGTCTGTGAGTGATGGAATTCCATTGCGGCCCCAGCCTCCCTGCAGCTTCCCTTCAGTGACCACTCATCCTGTGCTGAAGGGAAGGCGTGTCAGCCAGAGGACTGTGTTCACTTGTGTTCTGAGTTTCTTGTTGGCAGACAAGAATCTTTTTTTTTTTTTTTTTTTTTTTGAGACGGAGTCTCGCTTTGTCGCCAGGCTGGAGTGTAGTGCCGTGATCTTGGCTCACTGCAGCCTCCGCCTTCCGGGTTCAAGCGATTCTCTTTGAACCTGAGTACCTGGGACTACATGCGCCCACCACCACCCCCGGCTAATTTTTGTATTTTTAGTAGAGACGGGGTTTCACCATGTTGGCCAGGATGGTCTCTATTCTTTGACCTTGTGATCCGCCCACCTCATCCTCCCAAAGTGCTGGGATTACAGGCGTGAGCCACCGCGCCCGGCCGACAAGAATCTTTAGACTAAAACTTGGCACTTTTTCCTATAGCCATTTTTAATGACCTGCTAAGTCATTAGAGAGCAGGCTAACACAGAACGTCTACTTGAAAGTGTCAAAGCTTATCTGTTCTCACCCTCCATCTGAATGTAGGAGCGTTCCTGGAGTCTGTTCCAACTGCTCAGCGCCCCAGCCCCCATGTAACCCCCAGACAGGAAATGGTGGGAAGTGTTTTAACTGCCTTTTATTGTAGAAATTTTTAAAAAATTGTTTTAGAATGTACAATCAGGTGTACTCTCAAGAATGTGTTAATGTATTTTCAAAGCAGGAAGGACAATCGCTGCAATGATTAACTTTGTAATGGGCAATTTAGCTAGGCTGAGCTACAGTTCCAAACTACCCAGTAAAACAAGAGTCTAGTTGCTGCTGTGAAAGAGGTTTTGCAGATTTCAGTGAAGTCCCTAAATTAATCTAAAGGGAGATCATCCAAGCAAGTGAGCCTTCTCAGGCAGCTTCAGGCCTTTCCTGATCTCATGGTCCTTGGGCTTCAGCTTGCTGTGTTCTTTCCTTTCTGACCGCCTTTGGCCTTAAAGCCTCAGCTGGGTCTTACAGGGTTTCCGGCCTGCTTTTGATCTTTCCTTCCTGAGCACACATCTGACTGATTTTGGACACAAAAATCAATCGTGTAAAGCAAATTACTTGTAGTAGATCCTTTAATATATACTATCTCTTGAGTCTGCTTCTTTAGTCGAACTCTGACTCAATTATAAAGAAGCATTTATCGTTTATATGCTATGAGTAAACTGAAATCATGCATCTGAGCACTGTGGTATCATGGACTGTTTTCTGGCCTCTGAGAGCTTTCTTTCTTGACCATCTGAAGAACTAGATACTGTCAAGAAAATAGTTGACACAACTCTTGTATATTTTGATTTTAGTTCCCCCATAACGAGATTGTTTTTTCTGGGTCTCATTGATTTATAAAACATTTTGCATCTTTGCGTCTTTTGCATACAAATGTGAGAATTAATGGAGGTGAGAGGTGGCGTACACATTGTGTTATTGTCCTGGCACACAGTCTCAATAACGAAAATCAACGTCAGCTTCCTTAGTTTCAGGAGTAGGAGAAACAGGTTTCTGGAGGCTCCTAGAAGCATTTCGAGATCCATCTCTTCATTAGCAGAAAATTAACAGTTGACTTTCTTTCCCTCACACTCAAAAAAATGTGTTACACTTAAAATAAATGACGTTCTGTCAGAATTGTCCATAGCCTCTTCCTCATGCTATCGAAACAAAACATCATTTGTTCCAGTGGTTTCTTTGACACGATCTCATTGCTTTATATTTATTCCAACAGTAGCCTCTGCCTGCCTGTCACCCTCCTCACTCTTCTCAGTATCAGTGGCAATGAAGGCACCATCTTTCTGCAGCTAATGAGAGTACTGCTGCAGCCACTGGCATTGGGACCCTGTAGTTTGCCTTTGCTGGCCAGAGGTCTAGCTCTCTGAGAGTGTCTGGCTGTAGGTAGACCCTTCATTAAGCCTGGGCTGTCTGATTCTTACCAGAACCAGAAACCCAGAAACATATATTTCATTTCCACACCCTCAGAGAAGACTAGCAGCCTTACGGTGTCTAAATCAAAAAGCTGCATCCCACTGTGAATGGGCAGAGGTACTGAGTAGCCACTGCTGTCCTGTTTTGACGCTCTTGCGCCATGCCTGTGTGCTTGCAGCATGCTGGGTCCTCTCTCTCCTCGCAGCCCTCCTTTCCCATCACTGGGGAAGAACAGGCATTTTGAAATGCTGCATTTTCTTTCTGGTCTCCTTAATAGAAACAATAAAAAATCAAAAAAGAACAGATGGATATAAAGTAAGCCAACCTAAATTACTTTGCTATTAGAAAACTTAGAATTCTGCATTTTAGAAATCTTGCAAAAGACTACGTAAAAACAAATATTGAAATAAATTTGGGCTCACAGACACTTTTCATTTGGTCAGCTACTAAGGCACATAACTGCTTCCTATTTGAAGTACGTGGTTTATGCCTTGAAGGACTATAATATTTCAACCTCTGCAGCCAAGAGTGGAGGAGGTAATCAGGTTCAAAACTAGTTTGATTTGGGGGCATTCAAGTCATTCATGTAAATTGACTGAGACTTGGAGACACAAAACAAGCTACCGGGTGACGAATGAACTGATGAACAAAGCAATAAACCAAAAATGAGTGTTGACAATAAATAAATGAATCCAGAGCCAGGCGTTGGAATGGCTTGTTGTTTGTAGAGAAAGCTGAAGCATGCATCCATGTGGCATCATTTTTATTATCAATGGCCTCTGTCTCTCTTCCTAGACAACTATATATATATGTCCACGTAGATTAAAACAAACGTGACACAAGGTAGTTCACAGTTTCTGTATCACACAAGAAGAGCTGTGATTCTTTTCCTGAATGAACTCTCTGCTGTAAGTGAATTTTCAATAAGAGAAAAATGCCTTTGGGTAAATGAGCAGGTAGAGAGCAAGAAAAACACTTTGCATAAAAATTTAGAAATACCACTTCATCATTGTGTGACTATTTGCTTGTGGAAGTGCATTTTTGTTTAAAAGCACAATGATTTATTCATATATGTTCTTTTAAAAGTTTGCATACATGTTTTTGTCTGTGTCACTGAATTTCCTGAGGATTTGTCTTTCGGGTTTATCTTGACCTACCTTAGTCTATTTTATTTGCTAGCATTTGGGAACCACTAGATTGTTTTACTTCACTTAAAATTTATCTGGTGTTTTATGTTAGTGTTGGCCAACGTGAAACAAATGCAGAGGAGAAAGGTTATGAGGGTGATTCATTTATTTATTTATTTATTCAATACATATTTTTATTGTATGCCAGGCACTGTGCTGTGGGCTGGAGCAGTGGCAGTGATCATGGCAGATAGCAGGACTGTTATCTTTGAGTCTGAAATTCACTTGAAAGTTTAGAAAAGGATAGATCTAGTTAAAAATTTGGATTTATTCTCTTAGTTTAAAACAAATGATCAGTAGGGGACATTATCATCTTTACCATATAGGACAATTCTAAAAGAAGCACTTTAAATACATTATAGCAGTAAATGTGCCCCTGTTTTGAATTGTAAGAGGAGATGTGAATTCTAAAATATCATTAGCATTCAAAAAGCCTAAGAAGTAATATTATAAATGTTTGTTTCATAGATAAATTACTAGGCAGGAAACATAAAAAATAAAAACATGTTTACTATCAATCACACGTATGCTTTCGTAATTTGGGTGTTGAGAAAAATTCTAATGTACTTTACATTGGCTGTTATTAAAGTTTTGTAAATTTATTAGTGTGGAGGATACATTAATCTCTGATACGACCAGTTTTTTTTTTTTAATAAGATCTGGCATTCTAATTCTATTAGAACTTAGCATAAACAGGGTCCACAAAAAAATTTCTTCCTCCTGACAAACAAAACAAGTGATGGAGCATACTGTACTCTTACAAATTCAGAGGAGACACAGATAATCAGCACATTTACAATCACCTGGTAGCAAGGCTGAAATTATCCATGTTCCTATTAAGCTAAAATATAATGAGATGTGGTAGGTAACTTCACGGTCACACTCCCACAGTCACCACAGAGAAAATGATACCTCTTGCTAAAATAATGAGGAGAACAGAATAGACTCTTTTCCACAAGCTATATCTTTTTTTAAAAAAAATTTATTTGCTTTCACATAATGAGAAGAGACAGAGAATGACTTGCTTTGTTTCAATTTGCTACTACAGCTGCTTCCAAGCAATACAAATACATACTGCCTCTCTCTTACTCAAATCTCTTAGAGTTTCTGGAAAAATTCTAGGACATGTAAAATGGTTTTTATTCTGTCCTCTTCAATTTCTTCTGTCTTTCATGTCTGCATATATGCAGTGGTTAACCAATCAAGCAAGCACATTAAAAAACAAAATAAAACAAAACTACTTGAATTTAAATGACACATTACTTTGAAAATAAGTTAACAAATGGATAAAAATTATATATTTGCTTTTTAAATTTAGTCTTTTGAGCAAATTTTTAATCATTTTTATGAAAAATAGTTATATGTATTAGAACATAAATTGAGCATGAAGAGTGTCAGAAAACTCTAAGAAATACCTAAAAACAATGATTTTCTGGGAGCTAAGAAATTAAATATATTTAGCAAAGCGGAGAAAAAAATGAAGGAATTCCACTGAATATTTTAGAAATGTATCTTTTCAGTGTACTATATCTTGAAATATTTTTGACCTTTTCTCTCATTTTGAATTTGAAGATAAGAAGGCAGCGTGAAATTTGCAGCAGAGCCATAGCAATGATGTTGACATTTACAGTTACGCTTCTTCAAAGTCAAGAGTGTCAGCCAGCTAAGGCTGAGATGCTTTTAATACCCATTCTGGAGATTTTCTGATTGTATCTTCCAATTTGTATGGGGCCTGTGTTATGGACTAAATGTTTGTGTCTCCCTAAAATTTGTATGTTAAAGCCCTAACACCTAATGTGACTATTCAAAGATAGGGTGTATGAGGAGACAACAGGATTAAATGAAGTCAGAAGGGTGGGGCCCTAATCTGATAGGACCGGTGTTCTTACAAGAGGAAGAGACATCAGAAATCTCTATAGGCACAGAGACAGTGGCTGTCACTAAACTAGGAAGAGAGGCCTCAGGAGAAACCAATCATGTTAACACCTTGATCTCAAGCTTCCAGCTTCCAGAACTATGAGGAAATAAATTCCTGTTGACTAAGCTACCCAGCCTGTGATATTTTGTTATAGCTTTACCTATGGTAGTAACACCAATGAAGATTTTGTTACAGGTGGCACATTCTTGTAGAGAAAAGCTTCCTTCACTGCAGTTGGACCAAGTACTAGTCACATCTTAAACTTGTAATCTCACATGAACCATTGCAACAATAAGATATTCTAGAAGGTCAAATAAATGAGTGGCTATAAAATGCTATGGTTGTCATCTAGGCTAACTGCTGTCAAAATCACTCACTTTCTGTCACTTCTAAATCAAACAGAAAATATTTTTCTAAGTAAGAACAATGTCAATATGATCACATTTTAGACTACTTTTGTATATTATTATTGAGAATCCCTCAAAATATTAATTCACATGCAAAAATAAAAGTAAAAACAAATTGTTATTTACATTTTAGGCATCTGTAGTTTTATTTATAAAGTTTGAGGGTTCCAGAGAGTTTTACAACAAATTGATTCTTCCTTTGAATATAGAAATTACGACTTGCTATGTCTAGGTAGAGTCTATTTCTAAATATTTTCTTTTTCTATTATGTTATGAAAGCATAGGTAAATACATGATTTTAAAATTGTTATTAAAAAATAAGTTTATTAGTAAAAAAATGACCATTTTTAAAAGGACACTGTTAGAAGTTTGATATACTTTATAGAATATATATATCTCACAAATATACGCACATGGCTGGGCGCGGTGGCTCACACTTGTAATCCCAGCACTTTGGGAGGCCGAGGCGGGCAGATCACGAGGTCAGGAGATCGAGACCACGGTGAAACCCCGTCTCTACTAAAAATACAAAAAATTAGCCGGGCGAGGTGGCGGGCGCCTGTAGTCCCAGCTACTCGGAGAGGCTGAGGCAGGAGAATGGCATGAACCTGGGAGGCGGAGCTTGCAGTGAGCCGAGATCACGCCACTGCACTTCAGCCTGGGTGACAGAGCGAGACTCTGTCTCAAAAAAAAAAAAAAAAAAAATATATATATATATATATATATACACACACATATATATGATACATTTATACAAATAATTTTTTAAAATATGATCTTATTACATTAAAAAAGCATCGTGCTTTTTCACTTTATATTATATCCTGGATATATTTTCATGTCAGTAGATGCGCCCCAAATTTGTCAAGGGGTGCATAGTATTTCATTATATGTAATAACCAAAAATGTATTTAACCTTTCCTCTTTTGATACACAATTGAGTTGCATCAAATTATTAACATTATTGGCTGAAAATATTTAATAAAATTATACTATAATAGCCTAACATTGACATTATCAAGCATTTAAGTTTTTACTAATCCAATCAGTAAAATTTTTAGTATTATTTTTTAAACTGGAAATTTAAAACTCTACCTTAGCCATTGAAAACAAACATGCTAAAGTCAGACCAAACTGTGACTCTCATGCTTTTGCTGTAAGAAGTTGGTAAAAATACTATAATTTAAAAAATTTCATTGATCTTATCTGTAAAGTGGAGATAATAATACCTATGATGTTGCAATAATTAAATGAGTTTATGTAGGCTGGGCGCGGTGGCTCACGCCTGTAATCCCAGCACTTTGGGAGGCCGAGGTGGGCGGATCACAAGGTCAGGAGATCAAGACCATCCTGGCTAACACACTGAAACCCCATCTCTACTAAAAATACAAAAAATTAGCCAGGCGAGGTGGCGGGCGCCTGTAGTCCCAGCTACTCGGGAGGCTGAGGCAGGAGAATGGCGTGAACCCGGGAGGCGGAGCTTGCAGTGAGCCGGGATCACGCCACTGCACTCCAGCCTGGGTGACAGAGCGAGACTCCGTCTCAAAAAAAAAAAAAAACAATGAGTTTATGCAGAAAATATGCTTAGTACAATGTGAGACACTAATACACTTGAAATATAAATTTAAACCAAACAGTAGTAGGGATGGTAGTAACAGCAGTTTTATGTCCCTCTTTCATTATTGGACTAACTTTCTTTACTTGTTTTAGGGGCTACTTTTTGGTAAAGTTCTTGTCCACATCCTTCACTCCGATGCTGTTATTGAGCATAAGTGTTTTCTTACTGATTTAAGGTGTTGCTGTGGAGAAGTAAGGCTTTTTGTAGGGTGTGCAGGTATCTTTTCATTTCTTATTGTCATCATAGGTTTTCTGGCCTTTTGGGATACTTTTCTCTCTGCAGAGTCCAACGTAGGAGTTTCTTAGTGCAGAAACCCTACAGAAGAGAATCTGTCTCCTAACTGAATCTTAGAAAGCCAGTCATCTTGTGTGGGTGTGGCATTGGTCAAGCCAGTGTGGCTGATTCCAGTTGCCTCTACTTGCAATTGCCTAGCCTTGACCCACTGCTTTCTCAGCTCTCGCTACTTCTAATCTCATGCCATTGCTGTAACTCATTATGGTTTTCTATGTCTTCCAGGGTTGTTTTGGATTTAATTTAACTTTTGTTTCTTTTGTTTTGTTTTGAGACAGCGTCTCGTTCTGTCTCCCAGGCTGGAGTGCAGTGGCACAATCTCGGCTCACTGCAACCTCTGCCTCCCGGGTTCAAGCAACTCTCCTGTCTCAGCCTCCCGAGTAGCTGGGACTACAGACACATGTCATCATGCTCAGCTAATTTTTGTATTTTTAGTATAAATGGGACTCCCCCATATTGGTCAGGCTACTCTGGAACTCCTGACTTCAAGTGATCCACCTGCCTCAGCCTCCCAAAGTGCTGGGATTACAAGCATGAGCCGCTGCTCCCAGCTGGATTTAATTTAACTTTTATAAATAGCCTTATCATCAAAGGAATTTTTAAAAAAGAGAATGTTAAAAGCAGTTTTTAAATAAGCAACATTTAACTGAAAAAATTATTTATTTAAAGAAAAACAACTATAACAACAACAACATAATTTCTAACCGTTTTAGGGCCATGGCCTAAGGTGTTGACAGATACATCCATGAATGCTCCAAGGCGAGGAGGGATGATTTGGATACAGTCCAAGCATATTCGGAGGAAACCAGGACTGAGAATCTTCATGGCCAATGCTCAAATTTGAGGCTGAGGTGATGATTTTTAGGTGAGTAACCAAAAATAATCTAAGGGATGGATATCTTGAGATGTCTGGAAAAATAGACCAGGCATGGGAAATTGGAAAAGTAGCAGCTCTGCAGTTTACTCTCCTCCTTCCTGCCTCTTCTGTGCCACCCAGTCTGGACTGGTCCTTGGGAACAAGGACTGGTATATGGCAGTAGCTACCTGAGGAATAGGAGGCGGAGGTCTGAAAGGGCAGAGAGAAAATGGAGAGTTCCCGTGGCCACCTGCTTAGATCAACCAGCTTCTTGTGAATTTGAAGGTATTTAAGTAAAAAGGAAACATGATAATTAACCCCTAAATAATAACTGCTAGTATATGCCTCCATTTTTGAGGAAGGCATAGATTGTTGAATGAGCTGCATAGATTATTCATTGAGCTGCAGTGCTTCAGTTTACAATATCAGTCATTTGAACAACACATTTACACTTCTATTTTCATGAATCATTTACATGAATCATGAGTAAGAATATAATGTAGTTTACCATCAACTTCTTCTGAATTTGCAAATCCCTGTCCTTTAATGGTGCGTCTTATTATTTTGACATATCGAAAATACACGGAGTTGAGTTAAAGAATAGTGTTTTGATCATTTTACATTTCCTTGTATGCCTAATAAATTGTCTATGGAAACAAGTCTGACTGAAAGAGGTCCTTCAGTAATAGAAAATGTGTATAATAACCAAATACATCTCTTAAGGTGAGATGCATAGCTTTCTCTTCTGCACTCTGCCTGAAGGTTAGTGAGCGTTCAATAAGCGTTAAATGAGTAAGAAAAGGGAGAGAGAGAAAGAAGAAAAATAAGGGTTATGAAAAAGAGAAGGAAGACACAGACTAAATAGTGGTTAAGATAATTATGTTACTTTTCACATTACAAAGCACTTCCCTGTACATTGCCAGAAGAATATAAAGACTTTGGAAAACTATATTATTTTGTGATGTATTTGGTTTTATTTAGCCTCACTTGGTTTTTACTCTCATGCTTAGTTTAACTTATAGATTCAGTTTCTGGTACTTTAGAAAGATACATAATATCTTAGAGCTTAAAGCAAAGTATTACTTGATTTAGATTAGTAGGATTTCTAAATTTTGTGATTGACTCTGTTTAAGGAGAAACAAGAAGTGTGATGATTTAATTCCATCAGAAAATGTCGTTTATCTTATTCATGGATATGTGAATCTGGTTAAAGAATGGCAAACCTACAGCAGCATTGTTTGCCATTTAATGTTGCTTTCTTTGTTTCTTCTAAAATATAGTTCAACTTGAACATGGTACTATATTTATTTGTTTATTCATTAGTTTTTGTTTGCCTAGACAGAGTAAATGGATATAAACAAACATTTGCATGGCTTCTTTTTCAGATTTTTCTTTCTGCCTAATTCCCAGCTCTTTCTGGTCAGACTATAGTCCTGAATATAAAGTATACCAGTTACGGCAAAGCTCCACAGATATAGACACTTTATATTCTTTATTGGTAATGAAATTCCATAAAACGTATATAGTTTCTAGAAGTTAAGAAAAATAAAGTGTTTATCATGTGAAAGATAGTAATGGGGACTGACCTTTCCAATACGTGCATTGTTCACAAAGACGAGTCAGTGATTTTTGATGTTGATAAATGTTATCCTTGGTTTTATTTTTACTCAGAATAAAATTATATGAAATAACATAGATAACGTTTGTAAATTTACAAGCATCTTGGGCAAAACTTTTTTGGAAAATTGAACTTCCCTTACTAAAATATTCACATTATTTCCCTAAAATCTGAGATGTGCTGGATTTAGTTGAAGTGCTTTTGTGCACATTTCAGAATAGTTGCATGTTTCTATTTTTTTCATGGTAAAAAATGAAGGGTCTAAGGCATTCATTTTACTGAATATAAGATAATTTATGCATGTTTAAGGTATTTAATTTGTTTTAACTTGTATAACAAGAGAAAAATAGCCTCTTTTGCTACCTATGGGTTAAACAGTACACCTGCATCTACTACACTGCAAAATTTCATGAGTGTCTACTCTTCTTATAATACAGAAAAGAAAATATAAGATATTGATTGATTTCAGTGGAGGAAATAAGAAATCTAATTAGATTTCTGTGTTATCATACTAGCTCAAAGGTGCATTAAGCCCCTTACAAAGTTTAAACTTTCCCATATGAGAAGTTTATTATTTTGATTTCTGTTTTACAGATGTCAAATATAATATCTGTAATACAAAACTCTGAGAGATTAATTAGCTAGCCTAAAATCACGCAAGTAGAAAGTAAGTGAATCAGCATTTGCATTCAGATTTATCTGAAACTAATGTCTGTGGTATTACTGCTATATTATACTCTCTCTCTTTTTTCTTTTTTGTCATTTATCAGCATGACAACATATATTCTAAATATGTTATTTGCATTATTAAATAATATTCCTAAAGGAATGAAAGGGAAAATGAGAAGGAAAGAAGGAGAGAGCGAGAGTGAGAGCGAGAGAGAGAGAGAGAGAGAAAATAGACTGTAGTTTTTTTTTTTTTTTTTTGCTTTCAAAAGGTAAAACCAGGGCTGCAGTTGACTTCTATTTTTTCTTTGCTTTGGGCTAATTTATTCAGTCACTTTGAGTAAGATGTACTGTCCGCATATTTCTGAAGCCACTAAAATGCCCTTTCTCCTAGTATATATAAAAAATATTCCTTTGCTGTTTGCTTAAATGGACTTAGGGAACAGAAAGAAGCTCTCTTGTAACCATCTTTTCTGAAGTTTGTATATGAATACCCAATGACCCTCTCTGAAGCTTCTTGATGCCTTTGCAGAAAGTTCCTCTTTTTCTCTGAGGCAATATTCCATCAAGTTCTTACATTATCTAGTCCAAAATTTCCTTTTCATTCTTTTCTTGTTTTTCTCATTTATTTTTGTATGAATAAGAACTATAATATGAAAAGAGTTTCCCTTATACATTACCAATTTAAATTCATGTACAAATCCACCCGACAGTGTTTTAGTAGGTTTAATTAAAATGGCCGTGTATATGCTAGTCCTTAATATAAAGCCATGCTTATCTAACTACCATTACTTATCCAGACTGCAGAGATCTTGTCCTGTGGATGTAGTTTTTCAAGACAGTTCCAACCCTAGTGATTTCTGTTCTCTCTGAATTTCAGTGGTGTGAACTACATCCTAAGTATTCACTTAGGGTGTCTTCTCTACTTCCTTGAATTATTATTTATACTCTGGCTATTAATACTTATCTCCTAAATGAAGGTAAAAGCTGCGATTTAGTGCTTTCTTATGCTCTCCTGACCCATCCCACCTCCAAGCCTAACCCTGCACCTAGAAATGAGTATGCAATTAGCAAATCTTTTCTTTAGTATTTTTTCCTCAATCCATACTTGAAGAGTGATAATGATGACAGAAGATAACAGTCTGTTCAGCAATTCCTTAATGATAGTGCATCGAAAACATTATTAGGTTTAGAATAGTGTGACTCAGTAGAAAAGTGTTAAAGAATCCTAAGGATCTTCATTGTACTAGTCTCAACTTGCAGTCAACTCAGTCTGTGTCTTTGGTTATGTCATGTAACCTCCCTGGAACTTTTCCTAATATTTAAAAAGAGAATGTGGAGATGGATATTCTTTAGTTTCTTTTCTGGCACTAACCTAAAAAAATCTTATTCTATTCCTTTATCTCTAGAAAGTGTAAATGTGGTTGCTGTCAATATGTAGACAACATATATTGCTCTTTCCATACTGTATGGATTTTCACACGGGGTCAGACAGGTTGTGACAAGGCAACTCTGCATCGCTGGCTATTGTTGACAAGGGGATTGGGCTCTAAAGTTAATGTTTTGTTAGGGTTTCTTGGAAGGATGTTAAGGAGCAGCTGGTGTGCTGAGCCATTCTCAACTAGTCTGAGCCACCAGATACTACTTCACAGCTCTCACTGACAGATTGAACAGGCAATGAGAAACATAGAAGAATTAGGAGAAAACTAATGTAGAGGAAACATTAAAAGGATCATGTCGCCTAAACTGTGGGGCTGGATTTTTCTATCCCGTTTTTCATCACAAAGGTTAGCTCTCCCCTGGTTACTATGTTCAAGTCAGTGGTAAGGGACTCAGACATAACGATAACTTTCTGTATATTCTGTTTTTCTTGACTCTTCCGAACAGGCTTATTTCAATCTCGTGCATTGAAATGGGAGAGAGGGGTTAAGGAATTAGGAAGAAGCGAAGAAAAATATGGGAATTTCCTATCTTGGCTGGAGTTTATAGAGCACCGGCACCTGTGGTAGATGCAACTGTCCCTGTGATAGATGAGAAGGTTTTGGGAGGGGTACAGGTGGTGGAGTGGCAGAATCAGATGGGAGATGGTAGCAAAGAATCCACTGGCTTCCCAGGGCTCATACATTCCCCTTGTGCCCAACAGAAGTTCTTGGGAGTATTAACCAGCAGCCATGAATGAACCCTAGAAAAGTGAGATGTTTCTGGAGTGATTTGTGGGAATATGAAGTGAGATAAGGGAAATAAGCAGGGATGAGCTTACATGTGAATGAAGAGAAAATATATCAGATAAGTCTGTAGTAACCACACACTGCGTTCGTTGCAGACTGCCTATGTGGAGAAGCCATACCATAAACTCAATAGATGCTTGCTGGCATCATGGATTTATTCTGGGTGACTAACCAAGGCTTGCTAACATGTATAGGTTAGCTCTGAATAATCTTCTCTGTAACTTAGCTAACTCTAAGCACATAAGTGTGTTCTTGGGATGAAGAAATGGTGGAGTATAGTGATGTGTCCCCTTAGATGGATTTGCTGAATCATACTGTGACTAGGACACAAGACTTGAATTTTCCAAGATGTCAATGTCTTGGACTAAAAATTTAGAGTATGTTTTCTGACATCCAAAGAAATGAAGGTTAAAAATGAAGAAAAATATTCAGGTATCAAGTAAAATTTTATTTTGCTCTAGTTCTATTTTACTTTTGTAATTAATGACTAATTTATACTGTTAAAATTTTATAGTAATGAGTCTCAGTCACCGCAATGTCTTTCTTAAATGAAATATTATTTATAAAAATGTTCTACAAACTATGATGATGTACAAATTCTACTTTCAGTGTTACTTGTGATTTAGGGTCTATATTGCTTAGCAAAAAGGATTGGATGCTCAGGAGACATAATTGTATCCACAATATCTAAAATATCATGTCAATATATGCATAATTTACTGGCAGATTGAACAGGCAATGAGAAAGATGGAAAGATAATGAATATTTAAAAGGATGAGGGTAAATATTATTTTAATGAAAATATTTAAGAGACAAAGCACTTAAAGAATAATTCAATAGATTGTCTTAACACCCTAGTCCATAAAGTTTCACTATAGGAAGCAAATATTTGGGGACATAGTTTAGTCTAAAGTTGTCTGGAACAGCAGGGCAATCCCTTAGCTTATTCTAACTTTCTCTATAATTGCTTAAGCTATTTTCTCTCTCCAGAAAGTGGAGATGTGGTAAGAATGGTAATATAGTAATAAACACCTGGGGACTTCTGAAGCTTCTAATGGACTTAAACAGGTTACTTGAGAGTCACTTCAAAGTGTGAGGAATTCTGTTGGCTGCCTAGAATGTTTATTTCCCTGAAAACTGTATTTTTATCTAAAAATGAATGCAATTCATATAATGCAGATGAAAATATCCAGTACCAGACAAACTAAGATACTAAATCTAGAAAACATAATACCTTCCCTTGTTTTTTCTACTTCTTACCTTTTTCCTATTTACCTTTCCTTTTCCCTCCCAACTTCTCTTCATTTTTATTATTATTTTCCTGTATTCATAGCCTTTATTCTCAGAATTCCTGTGAGGTAGAAAATTATCCTGATTTGTGCATTTTGCCTTATTTCTCATAGGCTCCAAATAATAAATTGAATTGAGAATGAGGACCTAAGACCTTGAAAATGGCATATCCTTTGTTATTGTCTTGGTGTCTTTAGTCATATACATATTATCTGAGTATTGTTTTTAACCCAAATAAAGAACACATAGCCTAAAACAGGTAGAGTATTTTATAAAGATTAACATTCTTTTGTAAAGAAATTCTCTTCCATTTTTCTTAAAGAGTAAAATTATTTAGTAATTATTCATGCTTATTCTTTATTTAATGTAATATAAATGAAGCAGAATTACATCAATAAAATGTATTTTCCCTTATGTGGTATAGATAATTATAACAAGATCTGATTTTTAAAGTTAAAGTCTTCATTTTATTATTCAGAAGTTTCCCACTGTTCAACTTCACATCAGATTCTGTAGCAGCGGGAGGCAATTTGGCTGTTGGCTCTTTGAATTTACATCATTAAGCCAAAAGAGAAATCTATGTCATTTTTCATTTATTACATTTACTTCTAATAGTTTTTATCTAAAAAAATCCATTAATGCATATTAATTACATGACCAGAATTAAGCCAAGTATTTCAAAATATTCAAAGAACCAAATAATCTGATCCTTGGCACAAATAGATTCATATGCAAGTTGGGGACATACACTTGCATACATGCCATCATTAAGAAGTCAACAAATTGTAATAAAAATGTCAAACATATTAAAAAAGTTTCTCAGTTACGTGTGAGGTCAAGACGATTTGTAATGCACATGTATTAGTTCATTTTCACACTGCCATAAAGAACTACCTGAGACTGGGTAATTTATAAACAAAAGAGGTTTAATTGACTCACAGTTCCCCATGTCTGGGGCGGCCTCAGGAAACCTACAATCATGGCAGAAAGTGAAGGGGAAGCAGGCACCTTCTTCACAAGGTGGCAGGAGAGAGAGAGAGTGAGGGGGAAAGTGCCACTTTAAAACCATCAGACCTCATGAGAACTCACTCACTATCACCAGAACAGCATAGGGGAAACTGCCCCTGTGATCTGATAACCTCCCACCAGGACCTTCCCTCAATACGTGGGGATACATTTCAAGATGAGATTTGGGTGTAGACACAGAACCATACTGTATCACCTCAGTACATCAGATAGATAGACATTGAAAAAAATAATAATTTAAACAGAGTTTTGCTCACTGTGCCTTTTCCCATGGCAATTCATACTACGGAAGACAAATAACTGGCTTTGAGTGATTCTGATAAAATTCTCAGTATTAATTCATATTTTTGTCATGTACATTATTCAAAATGAGCATTTCTATGGCTAGTCTTTATAATTCTTTCTAATTTTACAGATGACTAAGCCTAATATGATATGCAATAATCATCAGTGATATAGTTTTGTTCTTTACTGTAGCACAATAGGACTTTCTCTTTTTTTCATGCTATTTCTTCTACATAGATGATCTTACGTACACATACACACCCATGACTTCAGTTACTGTCTCCACATTAATACATTTACAACTCTATCCTGTGAGTCCTCTTTAACATCTTCATTGTAGTATCTCATTCAAGTTCACCACATTAGAAACAACACTCAGGATCCTCCCACTTCCACCCATCATCCCAAAAGCCAGGCTCTACTCCAGTGTTTCTCATTGGCTATGATGGACTCCATCTTCCATAAACAGACAGGCTGGAAATGGTTGGCTAAACTGACCCTGACATTTCTCTAACTTTTACCACCTTCCACATCGTATACATCACCAGGTACTCACTAATTTCCTTTCTACATTCCCTTCAATTCCATATTCTTCCTATCTTTATCATCACCATCCTATTTCTAATTACCATAGTTTCTTAATACTACAACTGCTACTATTAACCAGACCCTTCATGTTCAGTCTTCTTCCTGAAAACAAATCTCTACTCTACAACCAGTTTTTTTGTTATTGTTCTACAACATATAACTAGTCATATCAATTATGCCTAAAGCCTTTTATGCCTTCCTATGATTGTAAAGAAAAAGTCCCAAATTCTTATTATAGCCGACAAGATCCAACAGAATTTGATCTCTGCTTGCTTCTCCAGGCTCATTTTTTTGTCACTTTTTTTCTATTGATTCTTAGTTTTCTTTTTTTTTAATATAAGGGATTACACATGTAACTATGCAATACCCTTTTCAGCCTCCCTTTTTTTCCCCTCATGCTGAACCAGGAAACAACTGCATCAGAATCATAACAAATATTTAAATGCATATTTCTGGGTTCTATTCCATAATGACTAAATCAGACTCTGTGAATAGAAATAGGACTACATGATATCAGTTACTCCAGGGAAAGTTTATACATAGAAATCATTGAAAACCTTTATTTTATATGTTAGGTTTCTTTATATTTGATATAAAGAGGCTTCTTTTCTCAATCAATACTTTTAATTTAGGTAATATCATCCATTACCTGACTTCCAATAACTAGATAACTAGATGTCAGAGAAATCCACATGTAAATCTCAAGCTTCTCTTTTGACTTAAGACTTAGACGTTTAATTTTCCCCATGACATCTCCACCAGATGCCCACATCCATCTCAAATTACACAAGAATGCACTAAACTCCTCATGTTGTCCCTGCAAATCTTTTCCACCTCCATTGTGTGTCATAAAATATCCATCCAGCCAGTGGCTCTTGTCTAAAATTATTTCACTTCCCACCAATTCACAGCAATAGCCTGTCCTCCCTAAAAAATGTCTTGCGTCTATTCACTTTTTCTGTGTAAAAAGGCAGCTCTCTTGGCCAACCTATCAGCAGTTTTGTCTATGCTATTGTGAAGGCCTTCTACCTTAATTCCCCACTTACATAATTACCTCCCATACCCACCTTAACAATTTTACACATTGCAGCCCGAAGGAACCTGTTGCATCACTATTTAGAATCCTTCAAAACCTTCCCACTATATTAGGATAAAATCTAAATTCTTTGATGTAGCTGATAAAGCTTTGCATAGTCTTGTTTTTTACTACACCCTGATCTTCCTTCCTGCTTGTTGTCTCTCTGTTCAGCAGCCACACTAGCCTTCTGTCAATTCTTCCTGGCTCAGACTACTTGCATTTTCTGTATCTTTATTTCACCCCACCTCCCCTCAACTGGCTTGTCTAAATCCTACTTATGTTAATGTCCCTATGTGTATGTGTGTGTATAATATATATATATATACATATATACACATCCATATATAATATATACACATACACACAGATATACAATACACAGTTTTATGTATACACACGTGTGTATATAAACATTAACATGAGTTAACATGAATAGAAATAATGCATATATGTGAAGCTTTCCCTGAACTGTAAATCTAAATCATACTGCTTTATTTTGTTGTAATTTACTTTTCTTCTAAGAATATATCCATCATTTTTAATTGTATAGTTGGTTTGAAGAATCATTGATTTAATATTAGATTGTTGCAAAAGTAATAACAGTTTTGGACTGTGAATTTTAAATCACTGTAACTAGGCTCAAACAGATCTTTATTAATCAAAATAGGAGCCATTACAATCAAAACATTTTTGCCAGTGAGAAATAAGTTGTTTATTCCTGTAGCATAAAAATCCACGCTTTGGGATTTGACAAACTCTTGGAAAGCATTTTCTGCATTCTGCTGGTTTTGGAAGCGTTTTCTTTGCAAAAAGTTGTTGAGATGCTTGAAAAAGTGTTAGTCTGTTGGCGAGGGGTCAGGTGAATATGGCAGATGAGGCAAAACTTTGTAGCCCAGTTTGTTCAACCTTTGAACCATTGGCTGTATGGCGTATGGTTGGGCGTTGTTGTGGAGAAGAATTGGGCCCTTTTCTGTTGACCAATGCTGGCTGCAGCTGTTTCAGTTTTTGGTGCATCTCATCGATTTGCTGAGCGTACTTCTCAGACATAATGGTTTTGCCAGGATTCAGAAAGCTGTGGTGGATCAGACCGGCAGCAGACCACCAAATGGTGACCAAGACATTTTTTTCGTTGCAAGTTTTGGCTTTGGGAAGTGCTTTGGAGTTTCTTCTCAGTCCAACCACTGAGCTGGTCCTCACCAGTTGTCCTATAAAATCCACTTTTCGTTGAACATCACAGTCTGATCAGGAAATGGTTTAATTATTGTTGTGTAGAATAAGAAAAGATGACACTTCAAAACGACGATTTTTTTTTCTCAGCTCATGAGGAGCCCACCTGTCAAGTTTTTTCACCTTTGCAATTTGTTTCAAATGCCAAATGACCGTAGAACGGTAGATGTTGATTTCTTGAGCAACTTCTCATGTAGTTGTAAGAGGGTCAGTTTTGATGATTGCTCTTAATTGGTCATTGTCAACTTCTGATGACTGGCCACTATGCTCCTTATCTTCAAGGCTCTCATGTTCTTTGCAAAACTTCTTGAACCGACACTGCACTGTAGGTTCATTAGCAGTTCCTGGGCCAAATGTGTTGTTGATGTTGCAAGTTGTCTCTGCCCTTAAGACCCATTTTGAACTGAAATAAGAAAATCACCCAAACTTGCTTTTTTCTAACATCATTTCTACAGTCTAAAATAAGTATAAAATAAACAGCAAGTAATAAGTAATTAGCAAAAAACATAAAGCAAAAAATGTACATTAAAATGATGTATAACCACATTTGTTGAAGAATGTATTCCAATATCAAACGGCAAATTTCAACAATGCAAAAAAAAAACACAATTACGTTTGCCCCATCTTCATATTGTTTTTAATCAGATGGTAACTTCAGCACCTTACAGGGACATTTGCACTTAATTCATGTCATATCCCCAATACCTAGTCCAGTGTTTGGCATATAATAGGCAGTCAATAAATATTTACAGAATGAATGAACAAACATGTAAATAGAATATCTCAATACAAAACTACTGAAATTTTTAAAAAAATGAATCATTTCTCATCTTAATTGTTTCTCTTGTTATATGATTAAATAATGCTTTTGGGTAAGGAAGGAGCAACTTTTATATCAAAATTTCAGTGCAAACTAAATTTATTAGATATTTAGGATGTTGTGGATCAAGATATTTATCAGATTTCTTGGTGAAAATTCAGTCATTCTGGACAAAACATTATGCTGGTGGAAATATATCAGGAAAAGAAAAATTAGCCAATATTGAAAGTAAAAAAAAAAAAAAAAGTAGCCAGTAATGTCAAATGTCAAAATTATAATTAAAAGGGGGAGCAAACAACTGGTTAGGTAGTTAGAACAATAGACTCATTTTGGTAGCATAAATATATGGTTAAAAATGTTTATCTTATAGTTGATATGTCCCTTAATTGAACTACTACCTACCATGAATATATACTTTATGAGCACACAAACTTCTCTCATGTAAAATGTTTTACTAAATCAATAATTTACATATTGGGCCAGGTGGGACTATGGAATGTGTTCAGAATACTTAAAATTTCCAAGCATCTATATGAAAAAGTAAGGCCATCAATGGTAATGTCACTGATATCAGATTTTTTCCAAATACATAGAAGACTGCATATGGTTTTTTTCACAACAAGCAATATCAATGGCACTGCTCAGTGATTCCAGCGTTGACTCTGCTAAGATGGTCAAATTATTATATGTAACTTTATATTTTAGTTTCTTCCCCCACAGTTATCGGAGTAACTGAGAATAAATAAAAGATTTAATCCCAGACTAAAATTTATCTCAGGCCATCATGATTGCATCTTACAGTGGTAGACAATCTGAGCATTTATTTTATTAAACTTCAGCATAGGTGAACTGGCTTGGGAAATCTACCAACTTAAAATATAAAAAGTGCAATATAACCTTTGCTATTTTGCCAGCAGCAAAATTATGCATCATGTCTTACCTTAAAAGTGATGTTTTGGACTACATTGAAAAGAGAAATCGTGTAGAGACAATATTCAAATATTTCATATCTGTTAAAGCACAAAGTGCTGTACAAACATTTTCTTACTAATTTCTGTATACAATTTATGAAATTCTTTCTCTGAAGGCATTTTCATTTTTTAAGGTATGAATTATACCCCTTAAATTGAGATACGGCTATTTGGAAAGTAGTGGAATAAATAGTATATGGGTAGAAACATGATTTACAGATGAACAAAAATCTGGACTTTTTAGTTCATTTCATTATTTCATCTGAAAAAAGTAGTCATTATCTAAAATGATTTTTCAGTTTGATGTAATATTTTTTATAATTTTTATAACCCCTTTCCCAAGCCCTGAACACAAGGATCACATTTTAAAGATTTTTTTTTTTTTTTTAGATGGAGTCTTGCTCTGTCGCCCAGGCTGGAAAGCAATGGTGCTATCTTGGCTCACTGCAACCTCCATCTCCTGGGTTCAACTGATTCCTCTGCCTCAGCCTCCCAAATAGCTAGAATTACAGGTGCACGTCACCACACTGGCTAATTTTTGTATTTTTAGGAGAGATGGGGGTTTCACCATCTTGGTGAGGCTGGTCTCAAACGCCTGGCTTATGATCCACCTGCCTCGGCCTCCCAAAGTGCTGGGATTACAGGCGTGAGCCACCATGCCCAGCCTTGAAAGTCTTTCTATGACATCGCCCTTCATCATCACTAATGTAAAAACTCTGCATTTCTACAGAATTATGTGATTTTGGTGTTAAGTCCATGTGGATAAAATGGAAGTCTACGTTAGCATTTGTGTAATTATTATTATTTTCAGTTTTTTTCTAGTAGTATCCAATAAAAACAAGATAATATTGCTCCTTTGCTTTTATTTAATGCATATAATTTAGAGATATTTATGTGTTATGGATCTTTCATTGGGTACTTTATTTCTTTTATTTATTTTTTAAAAATTTCAATAGTTTAAGGGGTACAAACAGTTTTTGGTTACAGGGATGAATTGTATAGTAGTGAAGTCTGGGCTTTTAGTGCACCTATTGCCCGAATAGTGTATATTGTAGCCAATAGGTTATTTTTCATCTTTCTTCCCACCCTGCCTTCTCCCTTCTGAGTTTCCAATGTCCACTATATCACTATGCATGCCTTTGAGTACTCGTAGCTTAACTTCTACTTATTGGTAAGAACATGAGGTATTTGGTTTTCCATTTTTGAGTTACTTCACTTAGGATAATGCCCTCCAGTTCCAAGTCGCTGCAAAAGACTATTTTATTTTTTTTCATGGCTGAGTAGTATTCCATGGTGTGTGTATGTGTGTATATATATAGAGAGAGAGATAGATAGATATATAGATATATAGATAGATACGTTTTGTTTATCCACTCATTGGTTCATGGGCACTTAGACTGATTCCATATCTTTTCAGTTGTGACTTGTATTGTTATGAACATACAAGTGTAGGTGTCTTTTTAATATAATAACTTATGTACCTTTGCATTGTTACTGCATAATTCCAATAGTGAGATTGCTGGTTTGAATGGTAGATCTACTTTTAGTTCTTTGATAAATCTTTCTACTGTTTTCCATAGAGATTTTACTAACTTACATTCCCACCAGCAGTGTACACATGTTCTGTTTTCACCATATCTACACAAATATCATTTTTTGACGTTTTAATAATGGCAATTCTGGCTGGAGTAAGGTGGTTTCTCATTGTGGTTTTAATTTGCATTTCCCTGATTATTAGTGATGTTGAACATTTTTTAAACTTTTTTTTTTTTTTTTTTTTTTGAGACAGAGTTTCACTGTTGCCCAGGCTGGAGTGCAGTGGCGTGATCTTGGCTCACTGCAGGCTCAGCCCCCCGGGGTTCACGCCATTCTCCTGCCTCAGCCTCCCAAGTAGCTGGGACTACAGGCACCCGCCACCTCGCCTGGCTAATTTTTTGTATTTTTAGTAGAGATGGGGTTTCACTGTGTTAGCCAGGATGGTCTCGATCTCCTGACCTTGTGATCCGCCCGTCTCGGCCTCCCAAAGTGCTGGGGTTACAGGCGTGAGCCACCGCGCCCGGCCATTTTTTAAACTTTTTAAACTTTTTTGGCCATTTGTATATCTTCCTCTGAGAAACGTATGTTCTTGTTGTTTGCCCACTTTTTAGTGGGATTATTTATTTTTTTTCTTGCTGATTTGTTTGAGTTCCCTGTAGATTCTGGATATTAGTCCTTTGTCAAATGTCTAGCTTGCAAATATTTTCCCCCATTCTATAGGTTACCTGTTTACTCTGTTAATTATTTCTTTTGCTGTGCAGAATATTTTTAGTTTAATTTAGTCTCATTCATTTATTTTTGTTTTGTTGCATTTGCTTTTAAGGTCTTAGTCATAAATTATTTGGCTAGGACAGTGTCCAGAAGAGTTTTTTCCTAGGTTTTCTTCAAAAATTTTTATGGTATCTGATCTTAGATTTAGGTATTTAATCCATCTTGAGTTAACTTTTGTATGTGGTGAGAGAAGTTTCATTCTTCTACATATGGCTATCCAATTTTCCCAGCACCACTTATTCAATAGAGTTGTTCTTTCCTCAGTGTATGTTTTTGTTTTTGTCTGCTTTGTGAAGGATTAGCTGGTTGTGGGTATTTGGCTTTATTTCTAGATTCTCTATTTTGTTCCGTAAGTCTGTGTGTCTACTTTTGTACCTACATCAGCCTGTTTTGGTTACCACAGCCTTACAGTATAATTTGAAGTTGGGTAATGTGATGCCTCAAGATTTGTTCTTGTTGATTTGGCTATCTGGGCTCTTTTTTGGTTCCATATAAATACTAAGATTATCTAATTTTGTGAAGAGTGTTCTTGGTATTTTGATAGGAATTGCATTGAATCTGTAGATTGCTTTGGGCACTGTGGTCATTTTCACGATATTGATTCTTCCAATCCATAAGCATGGGATATGTTTCCATTTGTGTCATCTGTGATTTTTTTAATGAGTATTTTGTAGTTCTCCTTGTACAGATCTTTCACTCCTTGTGAAGTATTTCCCTAGGTATTTTTTTCCTAGCATTTTAAATGAGATTGAGTTCTTGATTTGTGTACATTGATTTTGTAACTTGAGACTTTACTGAATTTATTGATTAAATCTGAGTCTTTTGGAGGAGTCTTTAGCATTTTCTATGCATAAGACCATATCATCTGCAAACAGGAATAGTTTGACTTCCTCTGTTCCAATTTGGATGCCTTTTATTTCTTTGTCTTATCTAATTGCTCTGGCTAGGACTTCCAGTGCTACGTTGAATAGAAGTGATGAAAGTGGGCATCCTTGTCTTATGCCAGTTCTTAAGGAGAATGCTTTCAACTTTTCCCCATTCAGTATGATGTTACTGTGCATTTCTCAAATATCACTGAATATTTTAAAATATAAGTAATTTCAAGTTTAAAAGTACCTAACCTAAATTACTTTGAAATAGCATGATATACTATATTCAATGGTTATCTTTTAAAGGTTGTCGAAGTATATATTTATCTTATGAAATTGGTACTAAGAAATCAAAGGAGGAACTGTAGCCTCATTTCTGCAGTAGTATCTGTTAACTTGTATGCTATTGTTTTAAAAGACCTTAAGACAAGTTTAAATAATAGTACAAAAATTTGTCACATGCGTTAAAAGATGACAAACTGGAAAATGTTTTAAAATAATATCATTTTATTGAGTTTTCTTTTTCTTGATTCTTTTTAGGTGAAATTTTTAGATGTATGAAAAGGTAAAAACTAATAGCTCTGGTATATTTTATATTTCTATATTTATCCTATTACAAATTGGATTGAAGTGGCACTATTAGAACCTATATTTGTATCTATGACTCTCCACACATCTTTCTTAAATGTGTATTAATAAATGGAACACTAAGTAAAAGAATTAGAAACACTAAAAAAAAAGAATTAGTATAAAAGATGTATTTTACATAAATCTCAAATTTCTGACACTTGATCTTTGATTTAAAATATAAGTGGTTTCAAGATAATGGATTTAAATATAAAAATTAAATAATTCAAGTATTAGCAGAAAACTAGTATGCATTTCCTTTTTTTTTTTTTAAGGTGGAGTTTCACTCTTGTTGCCCAAGCTGGAGTGCAATGGCACAATCTCGGCTCACCGCAACCTCCGCCACCCAGGTTTAAGCAATTCTCCTGCCTCATCCTCCTGAGTAGCTGGGATTGCAGGCGCATGCCACCATGCCCGGCTAATTTTTTGTATTTTTAGTAGAAATGGGGTTTCACCGTGTTAGCCAGGCTGGTCTCTAACTCCTGACCTCAGGTGGTCCTCCTACCTCTGTGTAAATGAAAGTTTTCTAGCAATGACTTAAAATCCAAATGTAATTTAAAAAATCTGATTAAAAAATCAACTACATATTTTAAAAAGACAAAAGTTGCATAGGAAAAGAAAAGCTTTAAGCAAGTTCAGGAGATTGTTAACAAGAGATGATATTGGGACATCTGGGAGACAATATTTGCAATACTTATCACAGATTAAGAGCTAATGATCCAAGTAAATAATGTTGAGGACAAGACCAAAAGTCAGATAGAAAATGGGAAACAAACAAACCCAAACCAAAAGTATATGTCTTTGCTCATTTGTACAAAACACATACAAGCACAAATCAGAAACTAATGAGGTTACTTATTTAAAGAAAGTAGGTGGGAAACGGATAGAGAAGATAAGAAGATTAAAACAGAGGAAAGGCTGTCAACAGGACACTTCTTTGAGTATACCATTTTTAACATTGTGCATTTGGGGATCATATTAATATTTCACATACACACAAAATGAATTTAATAAACAATTATGGGGAAGGGTAATAAACAATTAAGGGGAAAGTAAATTCAACTAGAAACAAATGGGCCTGACCATGTTTCAAACGCACAACACAAACAGTGAAGGGAAAAAACAAAGTACATTTTGTATGTTTTTATTTAATAAGGAGTTAAGAGAAGTGAAATCAATTGTATTTTCTGCTTCCTGCCTACAGTTTAAAATTAACTGAGAGTTAATGTTTGCTTTGAATTGAAAGCAAATTGATCATATTATGGCATTTAGTTGTCTCTACAGCTAGCATTTTGTTAACATTTTAATATCACAGTGGAAAAGTAAGAGAAATACTGAAAGGCCATTTCTAACACCCTTCTCCCTTGCTATATCCCACTTCAAATAATAGAAGATGAGATGTCCAGTTTCCTGAATTATTTTGCAACTGGGGTTAACCGTGTCCCCCTGTTCCAGCCCACTGGACATAAGTGAAAGTCTTATTTTCCTGCTAAAGACAGCTGCAGCTGTTACCACTGCTTTCCACAAAACTGATGCCTAGATTTGCAAAAATAGACTACACCTTATTTCTTGCTCTAGACCATGAAAAATATAAACCTAATTGTTTAAGTTACCCTTAGTGTGGTTTTCTGTAAGTGAAAATGAAACATCCCTCACTCACGTACAGATCTTCATGCTCAGATCATGCCCTGAAGCTAGAATTACACTAATAAAATGCTTTTAGGTAGAAAAGATAAATTTATTTTTACAGATATTGAAACTTTATATACATTTGTATACAAATTATCTCATTTAACCTTCAACATGCTTAAGAGCAAGAATTATGATACCACTTTTATATGTGATCAAACTAAGGTTCAGAGATTTTAATTGTAACACCCAAGACCATTTAGCTCATAACAAAATCAGAATTCAACAACAGGACTTTATTAATTATTCACTATGCTCTTCAGTCCTACATGACAGATAAATCCAAAAGAACTTTCAACAAACCAAAATCATGATACCACTTTGGAGATAAAATCCAGATAAGCATGAAGTGTAAGTCTTGGTAGGTACTGCTTTTGTCTGTTTTTCTGATTTACGGCTAAATTCTCAATACCTCAGAGTTACACATGTGATTACAATGGGCTTTGAAATTTTAAGGTACATTACAAGATCAGATAACTTAATATTTGCTTTGCTAATAAAACTAACTCAATACATATTGCAACTGCAATTTTTCCTGAGTGGACTTTAATAAATTCCTGATTCTGGGCAGAACAATCTTCAACATGATTATTTACTCAAATTGACTATGCCACTGACAAAATTATTTCTCCTGAGTGTAAAACAAATGACTAAATATTCTGCTTCCTTAGAACCTATGTATTGTGTTTGAGGGATAGAAGTATTCAAAGTTCCCATTGTAATATGACTAACTCACTAGTACAAATGTAAGTAGTAGAAAAATATTTATAAGATTAAAAAACTGTATTAGGATTCAAAGACTAAGTATTCTAAATGCCAATTTTATTAATTAAATAGATTATTGCATGGTACTATGGATCAGCTAGTTTCTTAATTCCTGAGAATACCAAAAATCCATATCTGGCCCAATGAGCTCAATGTTCTGTAGGGTAGTCTTAGAGCAACTACTGAAAAAAAGCACTATAATGAGGAAGTAAATAAATATGGATATTATATTCCCAAAGTGGTGATATAAAAAAGCAGCTGCCTTTATTGTGGAACGTTATCTCTGATGAAGGGCCATTTGCTCTAGACTTGACATTTTTCTGGTGGGAGAAGTTGTAGGGATTTCTCCTCAGAGAAGGAACAGCTGACAAGGCAAAATAACAAACAAGAACAGAACATTTGGGGAAGGCAAGAGAGGTGTGCTGGAGACAGTTTATGGAACACTTAAAAAGGAGTTTTACTGTAATAAGTGAAAACCTTTGGGGGATTTTAAGGAGAAGAAACTTGTAAACTTTTACTTGCCAGATCCATTTTTGCTTTTTGTTTAAATTTTATCTTGAAGTTAAAAGAAATGGATTCCTCTGCTATCAGTTATGTTCCTGGGCTTTTGAAGCTTTTTTGTATTTATACTTTATTGCACTTTGTATTACTTTCCTTCAATTTATTTTATTTTATTTTATTTTATTTTTTTAGTAAAATAAATGTATTTTAAAAATATTTTAGGAAGCTGCAGAATGGCGACTGAGTGCTTCTTGATAAGTTTGCAGTGTTAGTTCTATATAGGCTCCCTTTTGTGCTTCTGTTTTTGCAAAGATCTTGATTAAATTTATTCCTTCAGCAGCCTGATCCTTGGCCTCTTGAGCCGACTGGCCGTCTGGATGGAGCATGTGACACAGCTGGACCAAGTTGGTTGCATCATCGATTAAATCTCTCTGAATCTGGTCAATCAGCAAACCATCAATCTTTTTATTATTTACAAAATACCACACCATTCCACCAAAGTATCTTGTTGAACGTAAAAGGTCATATTTTCCACATTTATCTATATCTTCATAGGTCTTGTGATGAACCTTGATATACTCAGTGGAATCTGGCTCAAACTGGGCAAAGCAGAGATTGAGGACATCAACATGCCTGTCCTGGCTATACATAGTCCTAAGATTTTCTTCCTTGAAAATTATTGGTGTCAAAATTTTACGACCTTCTTTTGGGAAATAAACTTGTATCATTCGGTCCCATTCTTCCCAAGAGGCTTTGCGTAGTGTGCCACTTGGTTCTCTGACAACAATAAAACGCTCCCGGTGTGGTATGCCATATGATATATCAGTAAACACATATTTGGTTGTTTCTGTTCCTTCCAAAATCTTATCTTCAGCTAACACATCATTTATTGGTACTCGCTCTTCCAGAACTGGTGGCATTTTTAATCGTACTTTAGCTGCCTCAACTGCCTGTCTTGTAGCCTCTTCCAACTGTGCCTGAGTCATTAGCTTATAGGTTGGTGGCTTCAGTTCTTGTATAGCTGGCTTAAAAGTCTTCTGCAAGTTCAAGCCTGTCATTTTCGTGAGTAAGCTTTGAACTTCCTCATCCATAAATGTAGGTTTCTTGGTCTCTGGGCTACCACATTCTGCGGCCTCAGAGCTGAACCGGCGGCGTGGCAGCCCCATCTCGAAAGAGCAAGGTAGCGGTTGGAGCAGGCCACCGTGCCAGAGCCGGATTCGAGCCCGGAAACACACTCGTTCCACGCCCAGAGAACTCCTCAAGAGGCTCCACAACAACACAGTTGTTCTGAGAGGCGCCATGATTATCCCCTTCAATTTAATAGTAAGAATCATTTGGAGAATCTTAAATCTTCCTTAGCTAAACCAAGGGGAAATGGAATTGATATGCACCTAGTGAAAAAGCCCTCAGAGTAATAGTAAGAAGCAAAGTAGAGATCACATGGAGAATTTCATCATAGAAAGCTACCCTTTCCTCTGTGGTACTCTATAGAAGGAAATATTTATATAAGTATTTATTACCCCATACTTTTCTATTCTCAGTAGAAAAATGCATTCAAAATAAACACTGTTACAATCAATATGTGCAATTCAACAGTTACACAGTTGAGCAAATATTTTCAACTTCTCACGTTTTTAGTATGTTCTTTCTCCAGTGTTTTTTACAGTGCATAAAAGCATTAACGGCTTAGAAATAGTGTAAACTGGGCTTATATTACTGCTTATGCATTGCATGATTATGACTGAAGCCTAAAAACCTTTGGGGATGTGTAAACTTGTCTTGCAGGTCTCCTCACTGCCCCTTCCTGGTGCTTAAAAGAAAAATCCTCTTATTTCTCTCTGGCTTAGGGAGAAATTCATCTTAAGAACTTGCCTCTGGCTCTTGGATTGCTTATCTTAAGCTTGCTTTGTTTTCTATGGTATTTGATGCTTAAGACATATACCTCAATTGAATCTTATTTGGTTTTCTGAGCTCAGTTAACTTGTTTAGACAAAACAATTGAAGAAAAAAATTGCCTAATGGATAGATGAGATTTATGAAGGAAATGCTGGTAGCTAGCATTTTGTTTTTTATTTTGCACTAACAGAACATGTCAAGATTCTCATGAAGGTTGAATTTATTTATTTTATCATTTGTATATTTCCTGGTGCAATATAACGCTAAAAGAACTATATTGTCAATTTGCTGTATTTATCTGGAATATTTAATTAATGTAAATAGCTTATGAATTCTGAGTATGAGAAGATACATTCATATGTTTAAATTGGACTGTGTTTTGAGAGACTATAAAGAGCTAGGATACCATGGCATGGAAAATTAATCAAGGAAATGGGGAAATAAGAAATATTAACATACGGTTTTGCCATAAAAAATAAGATAAAGCCTTAGTGAGCTTTTTCCCACAAAAATGCAACGTGCGGGGCAGCTATGCCTGCTAGAGATGAACGGGTAAATTGACTCTAAGCTTTCTTACAAGGGAGGAAGCAAACAAGATCAGTTACACAATACTTAATGTCCATAGAAGAAAGGCAAGCCAGTTTTTCAGGAAAAGTACAACTATTTCTGATTTTTATACCTGAAAAGAATTTTCCCCAAGGGTCCTTTTAAAGTATATGCTGGGATGTGGCATGAACTCACTTCCAAAAAACACCCCTTGGAGTGGTATTTTCAGATTTCACAGCACAGCTCACATAATGGTCCTTCACTTCTGATGGTAGTAAAACACCAGAGTGCAGTTTGTTGAAAGCTGCTCTGCTGAGGGCACCTGGAGGACACTGTTCTCAGGACCACCGTTCTTCCTGGGTTCACTGGTAGCACAGCATCAGTTTTGCTCATTCACTTTGTGCTCCATTTTTATAGTGAGACATCTGCTTCTGAAACCATTTTTGATCATTTAAAGCTATTGTCAATACAGTATCACATAACCATTGCTAGTTTTAAGATTATTCAGCAAATACCAAAGTTTTTTTTTTTTTTTTAATTGTTTGTTTTTTTCTCTACAGATTTTTGAGACAAGCCTTGTTTGGTGGTTCACTAAACAGCCACCAAAAGTAAGGTGTGATTAAGATTTGCTTTTTTTCCACTCTGGACCTAATTGTTGATTTTGATTTGAGTAAGATTTGATGTTTTTCCACTATAGACCTAATTGTTGATTTCTAATAAATATGATTTCCTCCCTGTGAGGTACATCAGGAATCTGGAGCTGTCTACCATAGTGAACTGATTTAACCCTTCACGTATATGCTAATGATGTAAAAAATACCCTGGGAATATGTGTTATGCCTGGAGGATTGTCTTCCTTACTCTGTGAGATGGTGGCTGAGCAGGTCAGTGGGTGGCCTTCCACTTTGCAGTTGTCCTTGTTCTAGAGTGACATAGGCTCTCTCTCTCTTCCAAATGGTGTTGGGGGCTATACTCACTCTACCCAGCTGGAAAGGGATCAGAAAAGAGATTTGCATTGGAGTTTTGTGGCCAGGCCTGGGAGTGGTGATCATCACTTTTACAACCACTCTACTTATTGAACGTTGGTCAAATATACAGTCAAATACATGGCCAAGATCTAATGGTAGCCCAAGCTAGGAAGCATAGATTTGATGGGATAACCATTGCTTAGTGAAAAATCTACACCATTGAAAGGGGACCTTGAATGTTTGATGTATAGCTAGCCTGCTTTAACTAAACTAACCACATTACTCACAAGTGCAACATTATGCAAATGCTCATAGAATAGACTCAGAAGCCTGACAGAAAAAAATATATATAAGGCATATTAAACAGCAATTATATAATTCTCAAAATAAAAAGCACATGGCACCTGAAAAGATGTCAATGGATGTAATCTGTCCCTTAATAGTTCATGTTTTAGAAAGTTAATTTGGCAGTATTTAAGCATTAACCTGTGCTTCAGGAATGGATTGAAATGAACTGTTTTGTCAAAGACATCTACACACAAATTTCTTACTACTTTAAAATTTACATTGATGAATGTAAATGCTGAGGGGACTTGGTACTTATAGTCTATCCAGAAATTTCCATAGGAAACCCATATACTCTGCTGATATTAAGTGGCATTGACTTTAAAGCTAACACTGTTTCACAAGTTCATTCATTCATTGAGCAAATATTTTTTGAGCATTTTCTTTTCTTTTTTTTTTGAGATAAAGTCTCACTGTGTCGCCCAGGCTGGAGTGCAGTGGCCTGATCTCGGCTCACTGCAACCTCTGCCTTCTGGGTTCATGTGATTTTTTTGAGCATTTTCTATGTTCCAATTTCTAAGTAGGCCTTTAAAAATCAGTAAAGGGCAAAATGTCCCTGGACCAAAGAACTTGTGGTATAATAGGGAGATAGACAAGTATAGAAAAATGATTTAATCAAAGAATAATTTCTGGCTTTCTGTCACTCCTGTAGGACACTCAGAAAAAAAAATGAAATTATGAGAATTGTTTTTTCAACTCCTTTTCTACTCCAACCTTCCCACCATTACGAGCATAATGAAACTCAAATATGAGTCCGGGGAATTATTACCTTCATTTTTCTACTGAGGAGAACTATCAAGACTTTTAATCACATGGAATAAGTCATTCAGGAAATGAGGCTGGATTGCTGATGATGGAATGAGGGAGTTGGAGGGATTAGAAATGAAATATCCAGAATAGACAATGGAATCAGTGACAGACTTCCACTAGTGGCAGCAACCTGTGCCTCACTCCTGCACAAATCCAAAAGGGTTTTTGAGGCATTTGATGGCATGTGCCTGTGAAACAAGTAGATATTCTGTCTTGGGAGCTTGAGAAAAGGCCAGTGGCACCGTTCTAGTAGCCTAAAGGCAAACACACATTTAAATAGGGGTGGGGGTAGTAGGCATGGGATGATGAGTAATGAGCAGCTCAGAAATGGCCACTTTAAAGATCAACGGTCATATGCCCACATTTTCTGAAATAAAGCATGCCATTTGGAATCGTCTTACATCCCTAAGAACAAAAATGTTCCTACCAAAATCATTTAGAAGAAGTTTTCTCTGACAACTCACCCTGTTAAAGGTCAAAATGAGATTTTATCATTTACAAAAATAAAAACACAATGTCCTCTGACTATGATTCTAAATTAATGCAAATCCAGTACACAAGTGAACAGGCCATTATAATACAGTGCGAGAAGTGCTATGAGTCGTGACCCTGTGAGATTATACAGGAGGGTCATTCAGCCATGTTCTTAAACAATGGCAGGTATCAGGTGCCAATTTTTTAAAATAAATGTACGTGTCTGTTCCAAAATAGGGAAAAATGAGTGCAATTATATAGTGAATTTTCATAAAGCTAAGTGTACTAAATTTAAATGAGTTATTCTGTGTTTGT
The DNA here is from genome assembly GCF_009828535.3 of Hylobates moloch. Taxonomy (NCBI): domain Eukaryota; kingdom Metazoa; phylum Chordata; class Mammalia; order Primates; family Hylobatidae; genus Hylobates; species Hylobates moloch. Next base: position 163,835,538 of record NW_026652278.1, on the reverse strand, counting down.
GTCCTTCCTACTGTTTTAAAATTAAAACATTTCTTACTTTATAGAATTTGGGTAACATTCATATTGAGTCTTTTTTTTTTTGAAAAAGAAAAAACTCTTTCAAATGAAAATAAATCAATATTACTATGCATAAATGTTCCAAAAAGACTCCTTGCATCTTATCTTTTTAAAAGGAAGCCATGAAAGAAACTTTATTTTACTAACAAAAAACTGCATGAGTGACATGGATTTATAACAGTTACATGATTTGAATATTTAATGTATTGGGCTAAGACAGGCGGAAATGTCCATTCCTGTCAGTATTAACATTTTACAGATGTCACTGGTACTAAGGTTTTTCTGTTATTGAATCAGCCAACCTCATCCCATGGATAATGTTTATATAAGCACTGACAAGTTATCACACTGTAATTCTCAAATCTATATATCATTTCTTTGGCTAACTAAACTTACCTTTTCTTTTGATTGAAATATTTGTTCCTTAAAATGTTAATGTTGTATGATTAAATCTTGCTGGTTCAGGAATCAATAAATCTCTTTAAAAGTAATTCTACATATCTCTTCTCCAAAAATTAGGTTGAGATTATAAATTTTTTTTTTTTTTTTTGACAGAGTCTTGCTCTGTCGCCCAGGTTGGAGTGCGGTGGCATGATCTCCACTCACTGCAACCTCTGCTTCCTGGATTCAAGCAATTCTCCTGCCTCAGCCTCCCGAGTAGCTGGGACTGCAGACACACGCCCCCACGTCCAGCTAATTTTCTGTGTTTTAATAGAGATGGGGTTTCAGTGTTGCCCAGGCTGGTCTTGAACTCCTGAGCTCAGACAATCCACCCACCTTGGCCTCCCAAAGTACTAGGATTACAAGCGTGAGTCACTGTGCCCAGCCAAGATTACACATTTTTTAAACTTTTATTTTCATTTAAATTTTCACTTAAAAGGAAATTTCAATCCTTTAACCCTACTTCCCAAATCTAATCCACTGACTATGACTGAAGAACAGGGAGTGCCTGTGTTTCAGGCCTTCTTCTCTGTTGCAAATCCTTCTGATGATCACCTGTGTTCCCAACAGTGATTTCCTAATCAGCTCTGCCATTTCTGAATGATACATTATTATTTATGAAGACCTCAATGACTCTAAAGTCTACTCCTCAAATGCATGTATTTATATATTTTTGAAATGTATGTTGAGAACCAAATATGTACCTTGTTTTAGGTACTGAGTTAAACAATAACAAATACATGACTTCATGAAGCTTACATTTTAGAATGGTACTATGGCATTTAAAATGAGTATGTAGGCTGGGTACAGTGGCTCATGCCCTTAATCCCAATACTTTGGGAGGCCAAGGGTGACGGATTTCTTGAGCCCAGGAGTTTGAGTCCAGCCTGCACAATGTGGCAAAACCTTGTCTCTACAAAAAAAATAGAAAAATTAGCTGGGTGTAGTGGCATGAGCCTATAGTCCCAGCTACTTGAGAGGCTGAGGTAGGAGGACCACCTGAGCCCAGAGAGCTTGAGTCTGCAGCGAACCATGGTCATGCCATTGCACTCAGGATGGGTGACTGAGGGAGACCTTGTCTCAAAAAAAAAAAAAAATAAATAAATAAATAAATAAAATGAGTATGTAAATATGTAATGTGTTAGATGATGTGTGTTTCGAAGAAAACTAATGAAGAAAAAGTTGGATATGAAGAAATGTCACAGAGGTGTAGCCTTCATATTTGAGAAGACATTCTTACAACCCCACCTGGTTCTTCTTGCCTGCTGCACAAGAAAAGCCAATACAGGGAGACAGCAGTTGTTGCAGCAGAAAAAGAGTTTTTATAATAAAGGGCAGCTTGGCAAGGAGATGGGAGGTATGTCTCAAAGCTGCCTCCCCCAAGTTTTGCAGGTTAGGATTTTTAGTGATGGCTTGATCAGCAGGAGGCTAGGGAGTGGGTACTGTTTATTTGTTGGGTGAGGGATAAAATCACAGGGGTGTTGAAACTTTTTTTTTTTTTGCACTGAGTCAGTTCCTGGATGAAGGTCACAGAACCAGTTGATTTAATTTCTTGGTATGGGTCACTAATCCAAGTGGCATCAGCTGGTTCAGTAGAATGCAAAGTTTGAAAAATGTGTCAAAGATGAGTCTTCGATTTCACAGTAGTGATGTTATCTATAGGAACAATTCATAGAGTTACAGGTCTTGTGATCACTGGTTATGTGACCCTTGAGCAGTAAGCAATTTTAAAAAGGTAAGCGGCCAGGCACGGTGGCTCAAGCCTGTAATCCCAGCACTTTGGGAGGCCGAGGCAGGCGGATCACGAGGTCAGGAGATCAAGACCATGGTGAAACTCCGTCTTTACTAAAAATACAAAAAAAATAGCCAGTCGTGGTGGTGGGCGCCTGTAGTCCCAGCTACTCTGGAGGCTGAGGCAGGAGAATGGCATGAACCCAGGAGGCAGAGCTTGCAGTGAGCTGAGATCACGCCACTGCACTCTAGCCTGGGTAACAGAGCGAGACTCCGTCTCAAAAAAAAAAAGGCAAGTGAGGGGAACAATGACTGATTATCTTTAAACTCTGCCTACATCTTAGCAGCACTCAGGCCCCTACCACAATTTTAACCTTGTGGCTTTTCATTCAAGTTATGAAGGTAGTTTCAAGACCTGAAAGAAGTGAGGGAGCAAGACATGTTTATGCACCTCCCCAAATTTACTCTGCCATAGTTTTCTGCTTAAAGCATCTGATAACCCTTGAGAAAGATTGCCTAGTGGGCAAAGAAAAATAGCTCAGAGCAGTCTGTACTATGTGAAGTATGCAAAATATATCAGGCCTAGAGAGACTTGAGCATTCAGTCATGCCTCCAATACCTGCTCATGCCTGGGGCAATTGTATAAAGACATTTTGTTCTTTTTCTTCCCTGTAGTTTTCTGATTAGCTGCCTCATCCATTATGTTCATGTTCCCAGAATTTGTGTTACAAACAACAATGTATAGCCAATCAATATATTATTTTAATAGTGGTTCATAGTAAATAATTTAGAAACGGCCTCCTCTTTTTTTTTTCTTTAAAAACCCACTTGTAACTGCTGCTAATAGAGCATATTTTAGAGCAATTTGAACCTATTTCTCCAGCACTATAGTCCTCATATTTGGTTCAAATAAATTCTACTTATATTAATTTTACCTCCTTTTTTTTATTTTGGTTGACAATGGTATCAACCACATTTTTATACAAAACAGAGATGAACTTTTCATCTTTGTTAGAGAGAATCATTGAACACCACCATTGCCCTTCATGGCTGTATCTGGGTCACAGTGATTCTGCATGTAGCATTATCTGAGGATATACAGAGGAATTTTCTCCTGACCTGGCATTCCGTTCAATATTAGTTCAGACACATGACCAGTGTAATGGCATGGGAGATGTAATAATATTTTTTTTAAAGTATTCACAGTCTTCTATTTTGTACCATATAACCCAGAGGCAGCTCACCTAGTAGAATAGAACCAGACTGTTAAAAGCTCACCTATGGTGCTACATTAGGTTTAAGAGTGTATCCTTCAGGGTTTTATATCTTCATTAACCCAATTAGCCATCTGTGGTGCTGTGTCTTAAGAACTGTCATACATCAATCCAAGAACCAAAGCCTGGAAGTAGGATTGGTTCCTTTCACATCATTCCTAGTGGCCAGTCATGAACTTATGGTTGATGATTCGCCAACTTTAAGCTTTGTCAGGTTAGAAGTCATTTCTCCTGGGGTAACACATCTATCAGGAGATATAATATGTATTACACTAACCTGAAAGCAGCTGCTGCTATGCATTTAGATGTCTTAAACCAGTGGATTAACAGGTAAAAAGGGAATTACTGTACTTGGAGTAATTGACCCTGACATATCCAGATTTTGTTGAGCCTGAAGCCTACAAAATGAGGGAAGAGATTCTTCATAAAAAGAAAATAAAAATTACTAATAAGAAATTAAGTAGAGGTCTTTAGAGGAGGCCCTTGTAAGTTAAAGGCATTGGATCCTAAGAATAATTAGCTTGCAGCAAACATACCTCTAGGAGCTAGTATTTCTGTTACACAATGGGGCATGCAGGAATATGTTCAAACCTCAACGGATTGTTCAGGGTGTCTTTTGAGGCATTCATGTTCCATAAGAGTTATGACCCTGCAGATTTTTTGAAAACTTGTCAGGCATGCAAATTAGACCATATACACATTTCTGGATGAAAATCAGGGGAATTTGGAATAAGAAGTTGGAGGAGGTAGACAAAGATTAATTGTGGCCCCAGAAGTAGCTGTTGTCCCAGGAATTGTAGTTGCCTCATTTTTATTGACTTGTATTTCCTCTTTAGGTAGAAGAATTCAGGGAATCTTAGAATAAAATGTAAGAGAATGTATGTGTATCATGGGTGGCAATGCAAGATTCAATGCAGGTATTGACCCAAATTGTTTAGCCATGATTTTCTGTTCAGTGGAATGAATGAACTTAGGAAATGTAAGGGTGTTGCATTTCTATGGGTTGAAATTTCAATAATGAGAGACATAAAGGAGCTATCAACTAAATTCTTTTCCATCTTTCCTCTGACAGACTGCCTTAAGATGCAATGTATCCATATGACCTCTTCTAAGACATATTGCACAGAAGAGCAGTCAGCTGCGTATTTCAGTAAATCTGTCACCAGTTCAGTCACACATCACATTGTATTTGTATTTCATCCTTCCTTGACCTAATTCTCTTTTTCCCATAGTCTTGCTTTCTTGAAATAGCAACAACCAAGAAATATGTAGTTGTAAAATATTCTGGTGGGCTCTGTTTTCTAGCTAACCCACAAGAAGATTGCTCAAGGCTGTGGAACAGCGAGTACAAAAGCCTTGGGTCAGTAGAATATTCAAGGAGCAGCAAGGAGTCCAGTGTGTCTGGAGATTAACTAATGAATAGAAAAATGTTTAGAAATGAGTTGAGAAGGTAACCAGAAACTTGAGTATATGAACCTAATTTGGTCTTTGTAAGGACTTTATCCTTTTTTTCTTGAAGAAAACAGGCAGATGGTTTTGAAGACAAAGTAAAATTTTCTTCTTATGCATTAAGAGGCTTTTCCTGGAAATCATATGCAGAATAGGCTGGAGGGAAGACAAGGTGAGATGGAATTTAGGAACTTAGATGGAATTTAGTTGGAATAGTAGTTGCTGGGACAAAAATGGTATTGGTGAAGGTAGTGACAATTGATCAAATTCTGAATAAATTTTGAGGGTAGAACTGACAGAATTTACTACTGGATTGGATTTGGCATGTGAGAAAAAAATGGCCTAAAGTATAATAATAGGAAGAATAGATTTGCCATTACTGAGATGGGGAGACAGTTTGGGGAATACATTTAGGGGAAGTTGAGGTTGTTTTGGACATTTTAAATTTAAGATGTCTAAGATATTTGTGCATCTGCAAACACAGAGAATAAGCATATCCCCAAATCCCCAAAATTAGAAATCCACAATTGATAGTGAGTAGCATGTTAATATTATTTAAAGTCTACATGAGATCACTTTGGTTGATACCAAAGAGAAAGGTTGCACGGATGGAGCTGAGGATATCTTAAGTTTAAAGGATGAAGGAGTAAAGAAGCCTGAGAAGCAACAGCAGAGAGGTATTAGGAGAATGAGGTTGTGGTGTCCCAGGAGCTAAATGAAGGGAGTGTTTCCAGAAAGAGGGAATAATCAGCTGTACCATGACACAGTGAGTTTCCATGTGGCAACCTGGAGGTTATCTATCACAAGACAACCATTGTTATAAGGAAAGAAAAGAGGATGTGTTTAATTCCTCTTCAGATTAAGCCCCCTTTCCCTCCTGATGATTTGCTGTAACTTCACTACTGCCTTTCACTTTTTACTAGTGTAAAGGTAGAGCAGTTGGAGATACTGAACTGTCATTCCATCATCCCCCTAAGACCACCCACCTCTAATTCCCTGACCCAGGGCCTTTCTCCATATCTCTCATTGTCATCAGAGAAATTTCTGTAATTATGTCTTTGGGAGGAATGCGGACATATGGAAAAAAGAAGTGAAGTCTTTTCTTTATATTCCAAAATAAGTCATTGAAAGCTTATGATGACAGCGTAAGAGAAAAGAGTCTTTGAAATCTCTTTAAAGATAGAGAACTAAAGCCTGGGGGAATAAGAGCCTTAAGTTTAGACTATAAATGACAAAATAGGGAAGACTGCAGGGTGCTGAGGGAAGTTCTTTCTGCTCTAAGAGACATAAATTCAGCAAGATTATGGGAAGAAGAGGAGACCTGGAGGGACATGATGAGATTTTAAATGTTGGTTTCTTGAGTAGCATCTTTTTGGCAAGCACCCTCCTCTCACCACTGTCCCAGACCTTTATTAGTGGAAACCATAAAAAGGTAATGAAACCCACAGTAATTTTGTGAGCCCCAAAGCAAAAGGCTCTGTGGCAAGCCCTATAATCATGATGATGCCTGATGGTAGGTTAGCAGTGAGGTTAAGTCTTTAGACAGAGGGGGCCGACTCACATGGTTTCCTTAAGGACTGTGTGGTAACAAGCATAGCCAAGTGTTACTCAGGCCCTGCAGAAATGCTGTGTGAACCCAATAGACAGGCAGAGGTCTGTGGTCCTAGTGAAAAAGATGCTGAGTATGTGGTCCTTGTAACAGGAGGCCATGGGGATCACAGCACACATCCTCACACCCCTCTCATCCAACTATAGCAGATGTCAGTGAACGACAATGGCCACAATCAGGCAGAAGCAGTATCCTTGGTGAGCTCAGCTGCTCTATGCTTGTGGCCACTAAGAATAGATGAGGTGACATAGGACAGAAACACCTTCATTGCTGCCAAGGCATAGTGAAGTTCCTAAAAATTTAGATCACTTTAGAGGTAGGGAATGACAAGAATTGAGCTGACCACATTTTAATCTAGAGGGGACATCATTATGGTCACATGCAAGTTGGTATTCTGCTCACAACAAAAATAGGACACCTAGATAAGTTACATTTACCTTTGAAGAAAGACAGTTCTCTCATTGCACAATTGACCTTCATAAACTGAAAGTTTAAACTTACATCACTGAGGATACTCTATTCCCCAAGGGCATACACTTCCTTCACTCTAGGAGGTGGGATAACAAGTTTGGCCAAAATCATTGACCCACAGTTTCAACTATTATTTGTGACATATTAGGAAAATGTAGATGGCTCCACAGAGTAACTAACAGATGCTTGTGAAAATATATGAGAACATTTTGGGCTCCACTTTCCCAGTCTCTGAACAGTAGGGAGTAGAATAAATGGCAGCCTTTTTTACTTTATATAATTTACATTGAAAAGAATAATGAAGAGACAGTGAATAATATATCTAAAACAATGACCAAAATAAATGACAGCTTCTCAAACCATGAGTCTGCAAAAGTAACCCCATTTTTATTGGTTACTTATTTCTTCCATGCAGTAATATGATAATATCTATTTTGCAAAATCATTTTTACTTATTCAGGCATGTGTTTTAGGAATTGGAATTAATACATTTGGTCTTAGGGTTCAAGCACTTTATTTTCTCATTTCCTGTTTCTTATTGTGTATAGAGTATAGTGTGTATAGAGTAAGACATCTTTACCCTACAATATTTTCTGGTAAAAAAAATGGTGGCTGGTAAATATACAGAACAAAACTCAAAGCTGTGCCATTATATTTTATCTGCAAACAAACCTGAGTTAAGTAGAGAGGCATCTTGGCACAGGAAAAATTGATGGACGTTGATGTCAGTTAGACCTACATGTTCAGTATGAGATCTGTGACAATGGCTTCATGTCTCTGAACTTCAATTTCTCCATCTGTTAAAAGGGATAAAAATTATACTACATGTTATGAAGAGTATTATATGAGATTATATATGTAAAGATTTCTATTATACACAGTTAGTATTGGTATTTCTTGGAAAACTAAACGACTTTCTCAGTTAAAATAGGCACTGCCACTTAAGCAAATAAAAGTTTAAAATTTACGAAGTGTTATCAAACATAAGCAAATGTAAAAAGTAAGACAAAGGAGAAAAATGATTATAAATTATTTTATTCTAACTCCTCAGATTTCAACTTAAAATAAGTTTTTGCTAAGGGTTGATAGATTTAATTACATAAAAACTTTAAAAAGCTTTTGCATATAAAACATCCTTAAAATTACAATATACTGAGACAAAATTGTAACCCATATGGTGGACAAGACAAGCTAATTTCAGCAGTTTATAGAAGACATTCATAGACTATTTTTTTAAGGCTAACAACTATTTGAAAAAGATGCAAAGGAGATAGATTTTCAGTGTACAATAAACAAATTCACATAGGCAACAGAAATAGAGAAGGAAAATTAAATATGTTATTTATCTTCTGCAGAGGGGCCCAAATTAAGAAATTTAATAACTTTCTTGTTTTTGAGAATTTGGGTAAAACTTCTTAATTAGCACTGTAGGTATGTAACTGGTGCAACCACTTGGAAAACAGTGGACTTTCTAGTAGTCAAAAGTTAGCCTGCATGTCCTCATTGGTCCAGCAACTAAGCTAGTAGTTTCCCCCATGAGTATTCTTTCCAGCCTTCCAAGATATATATATAAGAATGCTTTTTCAACTCAGTAACAGTGAAAGAATGGAAATGCCCTATATAATTACCAACATAAAATTGGTTAAATAAAATGCTTTCTGTGCCTAGAATGAAGCTATCAGATGCAATGAGGATTTACCTGTACTGGTGATGGAAGATATCCAAAATGTATTATTTAGTGAATAAAACACTACAAAAAAGGGTGCATCTAGTACAACCATAATACTGAAAATAAATGAGTGTTATATATATTATTTTTGCATACTAGATATGTGCATTTTAATAGAAAGATAAAAAATTCTTTATAGAATTTAGCTTCTTGAAAAGGGACTGGGACAGGGACAAAACTTAATTTTTTCCAGTCTCAATAGTTTAGGTTTCATCCATATGCATGTGCTGTGTTTATTTTTAAAATAAGTTGATAAGCTTTAAAGAAATCAGGGTAGTTCTTAATATAGATCATTTTTTAAAGCAAACATCACTTTTTGAAATATTTTAATTATTTTATTTTCTGTTGTGCTTCAGTAGTGTTAAACAACTCTAGTGATATTCCCTCTTGGAAATATTCCAGAATTGAGAAGGGCAATATTTGGTTCCAACTGGTTTCTCTGTAGTTTTTCTGCTGAGTGATATGGAAATATACTTCTACCTACGTTACAGAAACTTTATAACCTGTTTTTTCTGCATTCTTTTATTTATTTATTTATTTATTTATTTATTTATGTATGTATGTATGTATTTATTTATTTATTTATTTTTGAGACAGAGTTTTGCTCTGTCACCCAGGCTGAAGTGCAGTGGCGCCATCTCAGCTCACTGCAACCTCTGCCCCCCTGGTTCAAGGGATTGTCCTGCCTCAGCCTCCTGAGTAGCTGGGATTACAGGCGCCTGCCACCTCACTTGGCTAATTTTTGTATTTTTAGTAGAGATGGTATTTCACCATGTTGGCCAGGCTGGTCTTGAACTGCTGACTTCAAGTGATCAGCCCGCCTCAGCCTCCCAAAGTGCTGGAATGACAGGCATGAGCCACAGCACCTGGCTGTTTTTTCTGTATTCTTTACAGTCTCTGTTAGATTAATTAGACACCAACAAGAAAAGAAGAAGCTGGCCTTTTCGTATCTCTTCACTGAGAAAGAACAGAATTTGCCAGCTCCCTGTCCCATACGTAGATTTAGAAAGAAAATGGTCCAAAAAAGCTGTTTCCCTACTTTGGTAACCATCAGTCAGATAAAGGCTATAACATGGAGTCAAAGAATGTAATTGAATGGATTGGCCCAGAGAGTTTATTTGGAAAGAGATATGATCCCCTGCTCCATTCCCTAGAAATGGAGGGGTCGGGATTATCTTCTTGCCCAAACACAGGCAAAAGTCTTCCAGTGGAACAGTCACAAAACTTTGAAATACATTTCCTGCACATGAGGACTGGTGCCCACTCCATAGCTGATGAAGACACAGCTGAATGAGGACCGAGGTTTCAGTCATGACGAGGGAACCAAGAAGGTGAGATTAACTTCTTTGATATTAGAGCCAGAAGAGTACTTTTGGGATTCATATGGTCTTCTCAAATATACTCGAGCCAGAGTTGCTTGAGTCTTTTGATGGACCGTACCTGGAACATGCAGGAGAGAAAGCCTCTTGGGTCCTGTCCAAAAAGCCTGCTTTAGAGGAAAGCTCAGCATGAAGAAGATGGGGATAGATAGTGCCATAGTGCTATAGCAGGTCTCTGTCATCCCCCTGGGTCAAAGGAACTACAGAAGAGAGGAATCCAAAAAGGAACCTCCATCTCCAAAGAGCTCAAAAGAGCCTACAAGAGAAAGGATCTGCTTTCACCATTTCAGAAATCAAAAGCCCAAAGGCATACAGCTGTACAAGAACTGGCCTATCCCATTACATATCACTTCCCTCTGCACAACTTTGCGTGGTAGCTGGAAGGAAGGGAGAAGAATTTAACATTAAGTCAAATTCAGAGTTTTTACTGGCATTCTAATTACTGCAGGCATTCTAATTACTGAAATGAATTACTTTTAATTACTAAAGTGACAAGAAGACTTTTTTAATTATCTTAAGGTTACCAGAGGAATCAGGGGCCTTTTAGATTTTTAACTGAGGAGAATGGTAACACCATCCCTACTGAATAAAGTTATGATCACAGTTAAAGCAACACGATTGTTCCACATATGGATTGACGTTATTTAAAATACTTGCAATGTTTTAATCCATCCTGTGGTTGTAAGCCTTGGGTATTTTCAGGCTTGAGTTTGAGGAACAGCTATTCCTATGACTGGGTGATAATAGGTGACTTACTTAACTTCTCTGGACCTTGGATTGTTTGTTAATGTATTTAATAATAAAACAGTCCAGGTATGCAGAAATGGACAAATAGAATCAGCACACTGAAAAATTCCAGGTGGCCTCAATCACATCATAGTCTATATGAGTATCTCTCCCAATCTCCACCCCAGAGCCCAGTGAAGCACTCAGCTGTGCCGCTGTCTATGGTATCATTGCTTTCAGAGAACAGAGATAACACCACTTACTTCAAGATATTTAAAATGTGACACATGTTCTTGTATTTTAAGATTCTTAAATGTTCTTTATTTTTCTTAATTTTATATTGCTACATCATAGATGTACATATTTGGGGGTACATACGTGTCTTCTTTAAGTACATTTTAAGGAATAAAAATTACTGTTAAAATATTACAGTTTCAGCAAAGGCTTTGTTTATCTCCGAGTCATATTCCTTTTAGCCTGTCATGATTTTGTGTCCATAATTCTTTCATATATATATAATATTAATAAAACCAATATATAGTCTTACTTTATAGGTCTTAAAGTTTTATATATGTGGGGGCTCTTGCTGTGTCTGTCTCCTGATGGAGCTATTTCCCCTCTGGTACCCAGGCTTTCTAAACTCTCTGAGTCTAAGGTGGGGCTGAGTGTCACAAATTACTCAAGCAGTCACTGGGAGTGATGGTAAGAGGAGCCATGCCTAGGACCTTCCCCTTTCTTCCTCAGACCAGTCTGTTCCATGTATTGGAGCATGGGATCCTGTATTAGTCATCGCTGCAGGATATAGACTGCAGCTGGAAGGGTATTGTTCTCTTCTCAGGTTGTATTACTTTTAGGCTGGCACTTCAGTTACACCTTTCAAAAGCTGTTCCATCACTTTATCTGCCTGGTCATAAGGTGATCCTATCCCATTAGTCCAAGGTAAAGATCGACACCAATGTAACAATGGCAAATGGTGTGGTGGGGAATGTCTAAGCCACCTCTTCATGAAGATTATTTGTGCATTTTCTCCCTGGTTGGGCTTGATAGTGGATGAACCACTTGCAGACTTCAGTGGATTGCTGCTATATGACCATAACAACCTTATGACTTATTGGATCTGATAGATCCTTAGACATGTTGGCTATCTGGCTGCAAAGTGAGGTGTTCTTTCTTCACACAGAACCAGCAGCTGTTTTTCTAAGTCAGTAGATTTCTCTGATGCAGATGGTCTGTATTGTGACTCTCCCAATGGGGTTAGCTATGACCTGCATATGCATTCTTTTTCCACCTGTGATACCTGTAATGCCATAAGGTCTGCTGGGTCTTATGGATCAAGTGGCAGGGATGTTAACACTGCAGCCTGAACCCATTCCAGAGCCTTTTCCCTTTCCAATCCTCACTTGAAGCCTTCCGTGTCACTTGATAGATGGGGCAGGCATTATTTCCCAATATGGAAAAGTTCCTTACAAAATCTCGAAGACTTGTAGCTATTGAGATTTCTTCTGAATAATGAAAGATGCAAGATGAAATAATTTGGCCTTTTCTATAGAGAGGATGTCATGATATACAACAGATCACTGGATCCCTGCAAATGTCACCAGAATTTTGGTAGAATTTATCTCCTGTCCTGTGGAACAAATCTGTTTAACAAGGTCTCGAGTGTGCTTCTTATCAGATCCTTTTAATACAATGTTATACATTCAGTGGACTACTTTGATGTTCTGTAGAAAGACCAGGCAGTCCAGGTCCCTTTAGTATCTCAGTAGATAATGGGAGAGTCAACACAGCTCTTACATAAGAGCATACATAAGTAGGAACTTTTATCTCCTCCATATAAATGAGAACTGCTTCTGGTACAGGTCCTGAGAGAGATGAACAAGAATGAATTTGTCAGATCAATGGCTACACTGAGGTCATGCTGTTTAGCTCTAGCAAAGACATAATATCTGGCACTGAATTTATAGTTACTACCTAGCTAAGTTTAGACCATACAGTATTATTTTCTGTGTGAAGAGAGGTGTTCTCTCTTCACACAGAACCAGCAGCAGTTTTTCTAGGTCAGTAGATTTCTCTGATGCAGATGGTCTGTATTGTGACTCTCCCACTGGGGTCAGCTATGACCTGCATATGCATTCCTTACCCCTATTTTTGTTGGAGATAGGCTACGCCTTTCTTTCTTTAAGTCCTTAAGGATGACAGTAATTTCTGTCATTCTCCTTGTGTGTGTGTGTGTGTGTGTGTGTGTATTTCATACATGCATGTGCATTTGTCTGGGGATGGGTAGGTGGGTAGGGCAAACTTAGAGACTTCAACTTGGCCTTCCCCATTGTGATAGCCCTTACTCCATAGGCCAAGGAAAAAAATGTGGGACTGTCCATTTCCAAGTATACTCATTAAAATTATATATTTATAGGTTGAAGAAATGACCCCTGGTTTGGCCTGTGGCCACACTGAAAGCCAGAACTGGACCAGGATTTATTAGTTATGCGGCCCTGATATGCCCCTGTTTTCCAGTTGAGGGGAAGCTTGATGACCCTTCAGAATGGGTAATGTCCTTGTCAACTGAAATCCTATGTTCAACGTTCCTTGAATTGTCTGGGTATTCTTCTGTCCTTTGTAGTGTATGGTTACCTAAGTAAGTGACCACAGGTTCCTTTGGGGAAGTATGGAAAAAATCAGGACCACAAATATTTGTTGAAGTGTATGTGTTCGTCTGTTGACCCAGTCTCTCCTTGCATCACTGTGTTCCACGTTTGAAAAACTGGCTCTGATCTGGACATTGAGAAAGGCATCATTACTTCTTGGAGCAGCTGCCTTCAACCTCCTGTCATCAATCCTTGATTTATTTTAGATATATTGATTGAGAAATACTCTGAATATCTGTCCTTCCATCTTCCTCTAGGGTCCCTAAGGTTTATGCTACTTGGCTACCACTCAAAACTTGCTCTCATTGTGATAATTGCACCAACTTGTTTATTTCAGGATCCTATGATGCCCGTGACTATTAAGAAATCCACTTCTGTAGCATTAGCTCTTATATTTAACTCTTCCCTACTGAAGACAACCTATTAGCTTCTCAAAGATGATGGGGCTCCCCTCACTGTTCTAATTCTTATCATTTTAGTAAACAGAGCATTAACTTCCTCCCTTCTCCTGCCCTGGACATAGATTTCTGCAATTATGTAGTAGTATGTCTACTACAACGTGATTACTTTTTTGAGCTTTTATATCTACTATTTTACCATCTGCTATGGCAATTTTTTCATTCCTATTCCATTACTGTCTGTTTAACAAGACCCAGTGTGCTTCTTGCTTATCATATCCTTTTAATACAACGTTATATATTCAGTAGACTACTGTGATGTTCTGTGGAATGACAAGGCAGTCCAGGTCCATGGATATTTTCAGTTTTTTAAGACTGCCATCCTAGTAGTGGGTTTATGTCTTCTTCCTGTGTACTTACCAGTATATTAAGGCTTGCATCATAAAGATGTGCTACCATCTCAATATACTGTCCCTTATCCAACTTCTTTACCCTCCACACTTCATCTGTCTCTCTCAGGATACAATACTATGCAAACTCTCACAGCTCCTGCAGGAATGTTGGCTCGGTATTATCAAGTCCTTTGGGCTACAGTTCCTTTTTACTCGGAGCAGACCTTGCATTTGCTTAGTCAGTTTATGTTGTATCTTGGCACTTGGTATTAGCCTTGTGGCCAGGAGGGGAGGTGGGATAAGTCTTTAGGGGGATGATATTTATTGTACAAGCAGAGCCCTCTGTATCATCTTTAAGCAAGAAAGGACAGCAGAACCTTATCAGGCAGGAGTGGGTCATTTGTGCAGGCCCCAATGTGTTCAAGGACATTAATTCAAATATCCCTTTCTCAAATCCCAGGCTTCCAGTCTTTCCCAGATAGGTTCTGGGAATAGCAGACTTGCTTGATATGAAAATTCAACCTCCTCTGAAGTGCTCTACCTTTCTAATTATGTCCTGGGCTTAGTCCTCAGCTTTTCCCACCCTCTGGCTACAGTGAATGAGAATCTTTTATATGCCTCCATGGAGGTCTTCTGATCACTCTTAGCCTTTCCCAGTATTTCACAATGCATCAGTAGTACCCAGTGGCAGTATTCAGATCCCACGCTCCTTATAACTGCTACTGACTTCCTTGAAACTCAATTGCCTGAGCGATTGAACCATCAGTGCCTTCCCTTTCACCATGGTTCTATTCTAATTCACTACTGGTGAACATTGAATGACTGTACTGCTATAGCACATCCATGCTCTCAGTATCCCGTCTAGTGTCGGTGATGTGCTCTTCTTTGCCATTTCATTGTGGTCAGTGGGTGACTCAGCTTTATAGTCACCCACTGAGTTTATAAACCCACCAGTTTATAGAGTATACGTCATAAGATCACTCCTGAAAACTACCGTAGCATCTTGGATTTAAGGAAACAGACTAAATAGATACCTGTCTTCAGGGTGTTTATATGGGAAGGATCTCAGAAGCACTACCTGTAAAAGAAGAGGAGAAGCAGGAGCAGAAAAAGAAAGAAGTTGACTTTTGATGTAGCTGCAAAAGAGGCCTGTGCTGCTTGCATGAGGAGCTCTGGCACCAAGATGGGCTTTCAGAGATGTCCCATATTGAGGCAAGGGCTGAGCTTCTGTACTACCACACTGGCTGCATTTGATGGCCAGTGGAGGCATAACCTTGGGCATGCCATTTTGTTCAGGTGAAGCCAGGTCTCATGGAGAGAGTCAGCCTTCAGCAGCTAACAATCTTGCCACCCAGCAGAATGATTGCGTCAGTCGTGAAACACTGTGCTACATTCTTTTTTTTTTTTCTTGAGACAGAGTCTTGCTCAGTGGCCCAGGCTGCAGTGCAGTGGTATGATCTCTGCTTACTGCAACCTCCACCTCCCAGGTTCAAGCAATTCTCCTACCTCAGCCTCCTGAGTAGCTGGGACCACAGGTGCGTGCCACCATGCCCAACTAACTTTTGTGTTTTTAGTAGAGATGGGGTTTTGCCATGTTGGCCAGGCTGGTCTCAGAACTCCTGACCTGTGATCCGCCCACCTCAGCCTCCCAAAGAGTTGGGATGACAGGCGTGAGCCAGCATGCCGGGCCTGTGCTACATTCTTTACAAATATAAACTCACATAATTTTTATAAGGACCCTTTGAGGTAGATTCCATCATTTTTCATATTTTACAGGTGAAGAATGCACAGAGAACTTAGGTAATTTGTCCAAGTGGATATGACTAGGAATTGTGGGAGCCAGGATTTGAATCCAGACAGTTTAGCTCCCAGTTGACTGCAATACGTTTCCCTTAATGATTGCCTTTAAATTATTACATGGCATTTTGAGGATAAATTGGGATAACATATGTAAAGTACGGTCTACCATGCTTCAATATTCTAGAAGGTTAATGACTAGTAAATATAACTATTTATTTCAGTGTTGTACATTAACTTGCTAATTTTCTTTGTATAATAAGAGCAGTGAGCAGAAACTCTATTAAGGTGTGGGTGTGAAACAGCATTAGGGCATGGGCAGAAGCATCATGAAGAGGTTTTTAAAATATATGCCTACCTGTCAAGTTTCAGCTGTGTTTCTCCTTGCACACTTGATTAGAAAGTTGCAGAACTACCTATTTGTGGTGACCTGAAATAAAAACAGAGGCAATAATTGTTATCTGAAATGCAACGGATGATTATATAAGCTGCTGATTCTTGCTGTTGTCTACACAAAGAGAAAAAAAAATTTTCAGGAAAAAGTTTAAATTAAATTTTATTTACTTTCATAACACTTTTCATAGTTTATTGTATTTCATACATGCCAAGTATTTTTTTTTTTTTTGAGACAGAGTTTTACTCTTGTTACTCAGGCTGGAGTACAATGGCATAGTCGCGTCTCACTGCAACCTCCACCTCCAGGGTTCAAGCGATTCTCCTGCCTCAGCCTCCCAAGGTAGCTGGGATTACAGTCGTGCACCACCGTGCCCAGCTAATTTTTGTATTTTTAGTAGAGATGGGGTTTCACCATGTTGGCCAGGATGGTCTTGAACTCCTGACCTCAGGTGATCTGCCCACCTCGGCCTCCCAAAGTGCTGGTATTACAGGTATGAGCCACCACACCTGGCCTATGCCAAGTACTTGACTGATATGCTTAATATAAAAAAGGTTACTGTAGATATAACATTTAGAACAGATATAGAATGCAGTAATGGTGAAAAAAGCAGATTTGTAGAACTCAGTTATCATTTCTAGAGGAACTATAGATTCTGTGAGTAAATAGGTAAAAAGTGTTCCAGTTAGAAATTGTGTTTGGAATGCTTCACTGGAATTACTATGAAGTTTTAACAATTTATTTTAATGTGTATCTAAGAGTAACATTTCTGTTTCACTTGTGGCCAGTATTAGATCAATGGTGAAACTGCTAAAAGTTAGTACAAATACAAAATCTAATATGGCCATAAATATATAATACACATTTGAAATATAAAAATGACTTTTTTGTCATGCACAAATTCACCACCCTAAAAATGTCCAAGCGGCATTATTGTTGACAAAAGAAAAGTATATTGTTCAAAGTAATATGCATTAGAACTTTCTGCAGTAGTGGAAATGTTTTGTAATATGTAGTCATTTTATCATAACACTATATCTTAACAATAAAATCTTATTTAAATAAACACATTTAAGCATCTCTGTGGAATAGCCTAGCTGGAACAGTCACTACTACTCAAAGAGAAGATTGATCTGTTGGAAATGGAGAAATTATAAAATGTAGTCATGAGTTTTCTTACATAAGATCACAACTAAGGTCTTAAAATGTTTAAGTTTATTTATATTGGGACATTATCATTGTTGTCAGTTATGTGGCATGATAAGCTTTGAAATGTAAGTCTCAGTGTTTGTTTATCTGGGTCTGCTTGTCCGATACAATAACTGATAGCCACTTATCTTTATTTAAATTTAATCAAAATTAAATAATATTAAAAGATCAGTTCCTCATTTGCATCAGTTACACTTCAAATATTAAGTGCTAAGAAAGTAGAGCTGTCTATGGGTTAGAATGTCCTGATATTTGAAAGAAGTAACTAGTAAGGGGAAGATGTGGGGTTATTTATTTATTTTTCTTATAAGGTGGATGAAATTTGAGGATGTTTAAACATTAATGTGAAGCAGTGAGCAGAGTGCAAGAGGGTTGTCAACACAGAGAGAGAAAGATTAATGTAATAAGGTTCTTGAGGAGGTGGGAAGTAATGGGTGGAGCACAGATAAAAAACATTAGACTTTGGGCCAGGCGTGGTGGTTCACACCTGTAATCCCAGCACTTTGGAAGGCTGAGGTGGGTGGATCACAAGATCAGGAGTTCAAGACCAGCCTGACCAATATGGTGAAACCCCGTCTCTGTTAAAAATACAAAAATTAGCTGAGCATGGTGGTGTGCGCCTGTAGTCCCAGCTACTCAGTTGCCTGAGGCAGGAGAATCCTTGAACCCAGGAGGCGGAGGTTGCAGTGAGCCGAGATCCCCCCATTGTACTCCAGCCTGGGTGACAAAGTGAGACTCTGTCTCAAAAACAAACAAACAAACAAAAAAACAAGACGTTGGACTTTGAAAAGAGAAGGGGGATTTTATTGCAAAGGAGAGAAGGAGGAAGGACAGGGAACTGAGGAAGTTTTTGTAATATCATCCCCGTTATCTTTTTCCCGATCTGAATAGAAGAATTTCCTTGCACCCATGGGGAAACAGAGGGCTCAGAAGTTAGATATGGTGGAAAACGTAAATCAAGGGATGAGCAGAGGGTGAACCAGCAGGGCTAAGGAAGAAGGAGCAGGATTGCTGGCAATTTTGAGAGGTCACGTGAGGTTGGTCTTTGTCAAATTGTAGCTGCAAAGGTCTGGATGGTAGCATCATTTTCCTGCAGCTGTTGCAGCCCAGAGTAGACTAAGGAGGGAATGAAGACAGCTGGGTTCCTCCAGGACTAATTTTTTGAAAAAAGTTTTTTTTTTCTTTTGTTTCCCTCCAGATGCTCCATAATACTAAATTACAGATTTGGGAAGAGTTGCAACAGTGTGGGAACATGGGAAGGGGGAGCTCAGCTGAGCTGGAGAGAGAGCTGAGTAGCCAGGTGTCAGAGTTGCACATTAAAAACAACAAGCAGAAAATCAGAGTGCCAGTGAAGCTTTAAATCACTGACCGAGATAGTATAACTAAATCAGAGCAAGCTCTGACTTCTGGCTCCCACTCTCAGGTTGCTCCATTTCCCCATGGTTAGGGGTCAGGTACATCGACACAAAAATGTGGGTCATTTCCTTGCTTAGGGAGCCTCAAACAAAAGTTTCCTGCTGTCCTGGTGTTTTACAGAGGGTATGTGGAGAGGGTAGAGAGAGGGGAAAGAGCGAGTCATGGAATAGTGCTGAGTACTGAGTCACAGCAAATAAAGGGTCTTCAAGTTTCTTTCATCTTTCCTGTAAGAAGATTTTGACAAAAAGGAAGGCCTTTATGGAAGGCCCCAAATACAGAGACGCCTGGGCTAGAAATGCAGATATGCAGAAGAGCTTGGTTGGCCTGGAGGACCTGAGTCCTTGACTAAAACTCCCTCCAGAGATTACAATGCACTTGGTCTTACACCAAGTCTGGTGTGTAAAGGGCAGCTTTTCCCAGTGAAGCCTGCCAGGTAAAGCCTTTGTAATTGCCTATAGCCAGGCCTGAAAAATTTCACATCATTATTTTGGCCAGGAGCTAGACTCCTCAGGAGAGTTGTAAAACCTGCAGAGGACTCTCTGTACTGGTAAAAAGGTAATACATTGCAAATGCTATTTTAGAGTGAAGAAGAGATACGTGATCACAGACAAAGAGTCATTTCCAAACAACTCTCTTTGTGATTTTCAAACTGCAGTTAAAAAATCACCTGAGGATTTGTTATGAAAGCAAGCATCTTTCTAAGTCGCACCCAGAGATTTAGATTCAGTCATTTTGGAATGGGCACATAAATCCCCATTTAAAGCAAGCATGCAGGTGATTCTGTTGCCAGTAGTTTTAGAAAAACTGTCTAAGTATGGGTAGCAAATGTGGAGTAAAGATAAAAATCTTCCAAAGTTTATATCATCACCAGTGAGAGGGACAAACTGATACATAGAAAGCAAAAGAAATGAAAGAAGCCTTCCACCAACAGAGAGGGAAAAACAATGGAGGGGGTGTAATTACTGATGACATTAACAAGAGTAGATGACATTTGCTGGCGGTTTTTCTACTTTCTAGTTCAACCTTAATAACATTATTAGTGGCATTCTCTGGATGGCCATTTTTAAATTCATTTTACAAAATGGGCCATTGAGGCTCAGAATTTTAGCAACTGGACCAAGATTGCTATAGCTGGTTGGAAGCCTTAACTTTGCCTGATATGTTTCTTATTATACTCAACCTTGTCTCCAGATCACCACTCAGTATGTTACCAGCGGCAAATCCACATGGGTCTGCAGCAAACTCGATCCTTGTCTCCTTGGAGGGAAGAATAAAGCCGAGGGGCAGAAGTAGGTTTAAGGCAGAGGGAGAGGCCAAGGCAAGTTTTAGAGCAGGAGTGAGACTTTATTAAAATGTTTTAAAGCAAGAATGAAAGGCAGCAAAGTACACTTGGAAGAGGGCCAAGCAGACCATTGGAGAGATCCAAGTACACCATTCAGCACTGGACTTGGGGTTTGATACATTGGCAAGGTTGCAGGGTTTGCTTTTCTCCTCCCTTGATTCTTCCCTTGGGGTGAGCTGTCCACATGCACAGTGGCCTCCCGGCACTTGGGAGGAGCCACATGTGCAGTGTGTTTACTGAACTTGTGCACATGCTCACTCGAGCCAAGCATTTCCAGAGGAAGGTCATATGCAGGTTAAACTCTGCCATTTTGCCTCTGAATGCACGTGCTTGAGCCGGCTCGCCTAACTCCTGAGTTCTTATTGGGAAGCGGCTGATCATCAGCTTCAGGTGTTTTCTCTCTGTATTGGCAGACTGTCTTCCCCAGGCACCAGCTGCAACGAAATATCATTTCAGAGAGACCGTTTAATAACCACCTGAACATCACCGGAGGGTCGCCTGACATTCCTAGAGGGGAGAGGGGGTCTCCTGCCCTGCCCATCTCTGCCTAGCTACCTACTCTAACAAGTGCAATATCTCTTCCTTCCCTACATACTTCTGATAGAACAATTCTCACAAAGCAGAAACCTAGAGGTCTAATTTGAATCATTCTTGCTGATTTTGCCTTGCTTTCTCCTTCTTTTTCTCCTTGTTTCTACTCTAAGGCTTTCATGCAGTAATATCCCTATTTTAGCTTGAGTTCATTTTTCCATGTATCCCAGTAATATTGATCTTCTCTTCTGACCTCTCTTGTTAGCAGATTCCAAGTGGCCACATTAAACAAGCAAGAAAACAAATACTGGAATAAAATACTAAAATCTGTCATGGAATAAAGTTTTAATGTCTCAGTTTAATTTTTTATTTAAAATAAAAGTTATTCATTTCTAATGAAAACCTAAACAAAGCTGAAAACTTTGATAAGACCTCGTAACTCCCGGCTTTAAAATAACATTGAAATTTATCTCTTTTGAACTTTTAAAACTTCATTACTTATTTTGAAAAGTCACATAATTTTTTTGTCTCTCTAAGATTTTTCTAAATTTCCCAAGGGATTTGTCACCTACCCAGTAACCAATGAATGCCTTCTATTGTATAGATTTGTAAAGATTTTAACAAAGAAAAGTAGGCCATTTATTTTCAGATTGACACAGTCAATTCAAGAACTGCATAAACACTAATTTTTACGTCCCAGTTATTCTCAGAAAATTAATCTAAAACTGGAATGTGCCAAGAGTAAGAAAATGAGTTGGCTGGATGCACACTGAAATAAATCTTTATCCTAGCCTAAAGGTGTTTGCTTACATGCTCCTAAAGTAGATCCATAGCCGACAGAATTTCAGATTGCTTTAACTTCAGCAAATAGACATTCAATTGTCTGCCCCAATAGAGAGGAAATGTTTGCAAAATATTATTTATAAAGCTTCTCAAACAAAAGTGGTTTCTTTTTTTAGCAATATGACTTACTCGGTTTTTGGAAACTGAACCCTTGGCTTTATTTAACCAGAGCATTAAGTGGGCTCTGCTCAGCTTTCAGAGGGCAATGCATGATATTATGTTTTTGCCTGTATGGATTCAAGGATACTCTAAAGCTATTAAATTCACGATTCTCAATCATTTTATACTTTGGAATTGGGAAATAGTGTTGATGAATAAAACCAAACTCTGTAAAATATTTGAAGATATTTATTCTGAGCCTCAGATTTAAGTGACCAGAGTGACCATAGTCTGTGACACAGCTTCACAAGGTCCTCAGAACATGTGCCCAAGGTGGTTGGTTTGGGTTACACAGCTTTTGGTTTTACACATTTTAGGGGAACAAGTTACAGGCAAAGACATAAATCAATACATGTAAGGTATACATTTGTTTGTCCCGGAAAGGAGGATTCAAAGAATTCCTGATTGGCCATTGAAAGAGTTAAAGCTTTTCCTGAAGAGTTGAAGTCAGCAGAAAGAAATGATTGAGTTAAGATAAGGGGGTTGTGGAAGCCAAGGTTCTTGTTATATACATGAAGCCTTTAAGTAATAGGCTTCAGAGAGAATAGATGGTAATTTTCTTTTATTGGACCTTACAAGGTGTCAGACTCTCTGGAAAAGACCTAGTAAGGGAAGGAAATTATTTACAGAATGCAAGTTTCCCTGACAAGACACAGCTTTGCAGGCCCACTTCAAAATATGTCAAAGAAAATATATTTTGGGGTAAAGTACTTTGATTTCCTTCAGACCCTGTTATGCTATACCAGGGTCAGGTTGAAGTTGGGTAACATTGCCACAAAGAATCTATTTTGTGAGTCTTATGATTTCTATTTTAATGTTAATGCTGGTTAGTTGTGCCTAAACTCCAAAGAGAGGGTACAATGAGGCATGCCTGGGCTGACACTTCCCATCATGACCTAAACTAGTTTCTCAGGTTTCTTTGGCCAGAAGGAAGGTCCATTCAGTCACTTGAGGGACTTAGAATTTTATTTCTCGTTTACAATAGTAATCAA
Source organism: Hylobates moloch (assembly GCF_009828535.3). Classification (NCBI taxonomy): domain Eukaryota; kingdom Metazoa; phylum Chordata; class Mammalia; order Primates; family Hylobatidae; genus Hylobates; species Hylobates moloch. The sequence continues at coordinate 163,812,554 of NW_026652278.1, read as the reverse complement.
AGTTTAGAATATTTTTTAACTTTTATTTTAAGTTCAGGGATACATGTGAAGCTTTGTTACATAGGTAAACTTGTGTCATGGGGTTTGCTGTACAGATTATTTCATCACTTATGTATTCCCATTAGTTATTTTTTCCTTATCCTCTCCTTCCTCCTTTCTACTTTCTAGTAGGCCCCGTTGTGTGTTGTTCCCCTGTATGTGTCAATGTGTTCTCATCATTTAGCTCCAATGTACAAGTGAGAACATGTACAGTATTTGGTTTTCTGCTCCCGTCTTAGTTTGCTAAGGATAGTGGCCTCCAGTTCCATCCATATCTTGCAAAAGATATGATCTCGTTCATTTTATGGCTGCATAGTATTCCCATGGTGTATATGTACCATATTTTCTTTATCCAATCTATCATTGATGGGCATTTAGATTAATTCCATGTCTTTGCTATTGAGAATAGTGTTGCAATGAATATACATGTGCATATGTCTTTATAATAGAATGATTCTTTTTTTTGAGAAGAAGTCTCGCTCTGTCACCCAGGCTGGAGTGCAGTGGTGTGATCTTGGCTCACTGCAACCTCCACGTCCCAGGTTCAAGCGATTCTCCTGCCTTAGCCTCCCAAGTAGTTGGGATCACAGGCGTGTGCCACCACGCTTGGCTAATTTTTTGTATTTTTAGAATGATTAATATTTCTTTGGGTTGAATGGTATTTCTGTCTTTAGATCTTTGAGGAATATTTTTAAAGTTTGGTTTCTTTATCTGTAAGGAGTTCATAGAAACTGCAGAAAATAAAATGGCTAATATTGACAATAAAAGGTACAATGGTGCTTTCAGGTGAGATCCTGAGACTGAAAATTATACCTAAAATTTTAGGCCTCTTATTATTTTACTGCATTCCCTGTCTCTTCAGTTGCAATTACCCTCTTCACCACCAGACTCTTAGAGAAAGAGGCACAAAGGCAATCTTTAAAACATAGGATTGATGAATGCCAGTATGTTACTATGGAATGCACTCCGATGAGAAACTAAAAAGGACTTACAACTTCAAAAACAGAGTTGTCAGTCACATTCATCCTTCAGAGAAATTTAAACAAACAAAAACATTTTCTCTATAGTAAGGACTTGAGTAGTAAGTTCATGTAATTGCTTCTTTGCATTCAGATGCCAGTCTATTCAATGATGTCTTCCCTACACATTGTTTAATCACCTGCTAATTAAACAATACAGACATTAGTAATCAAACAATTTTATCACCACTTTCTTTTTGGGAGTACTTGATTATATATGGTAGACTCTAGAAGAGACACACATTTCAAATTGTTAATTTATATAAAATGAAGTTAGTTATTGATATCTAACAACCAGAAAATTTGATGAAATTTACTGTTTTATAAAGTCCCTATTTTAACATCTTTGGTCATAGATAATTATCAGAAAAGGTTAAACAACCATCAATTGCTTTTCCTGTATAAGAGCAATCTGTTATTCTTGGCTGCATATAGGTATGTTTTCTCATTTGAAAGAGGATCAAAACAAATACTGTAGCTAATGAAAAAGTTGGTTTATATCATTTGTTTATCAAAATGATACACCCTTTTGAAGACAAAGAAAAGAGAAGATTGATACTACTATTGTTGATCAGGTTATTCCATTTAGATCGAATCTGAAATTAGAAAACTCTGGTCACTGTTCTTGTTTTTTGTTTGTTTTAGTAAAATTAGGCCATGCTATAAGACTTGGCAAATTACAGTCTTTGTTCATTTGATTAGTGACCTGAAGATGTCAGCTTTCATAGTTTTATCTTGAAATCTTTGAGAAAAGAGTTTTGAGGAAAAAAACATGTATACATACATATATTGTCGGTATTTTTAAGTAAACAATTAAGATATAGCTAACTGAGATAATTCAGCCTGAAATGGATTTGAGGTCATTGTCATGAAATTTGTGTAGAATATCTACTGACTTGGAGTCATAAAACATACTTTAATTCCAAAGTTGTCAACTTGTCAGTTATGCATCTATAGAGAACTCATTTCAACTTTCTAACTCAGCTTACTCTTTCATGCCATAGATATTATAGTATTATTCAGAGGTTTGTTTTTTAAAATATCTCAAATTGTGTAATTAAAGACATATAGCAACTCTAAAGCATTGTAGCTGTAAGAGCGTAATATGAAAGTGAAAGATACATGGATGGATAAGTAGATAGATAGATATTATTATTTTAAAAATATATTTGCTTTTATTTCCCAGTGGGTGAATACAAGGTGAGCATGATTCTCTTATTGAGCATACTGAAAATAATTTTTCATTTTGTTTCAAAATAGACTGAAGAAAGAGGACAGGTTAATTGTATCTCCTCTGAGCTGGCTTCTCCTCTGTACAGTCTTAGATTGAGAGGCAGAACAAAAGTTGAGGGGCAGAACAAAAATAAGTATTTTGGAAGAATGTCACACTGGGACCCAAGTATAACATGTACTTATGCAACATTACATAAGTGTTACATCTTTAAGATAATTCTTAGAATTGATATTGCCAGGTCAAAAGTTAATTGCTTCCACAATTTTGGTAAATGTTACTATATTGCCTTTGATACAGGTTATATCAATTTATGTCTTTTCTAGTCAGATATAAGAATGCCTTTTACAAACATCTCTGTTGATGTGCAATCAAATTTCAGATTCTTTCCAAATATACTAATTGAAAACTGATATATCAATGTAGTTTGTTTGTTTGTTTGAGATGGAGTCTCACTCTGTCGCCCAGGCTGGAGTAGAGTGGCATGATCTCTGCTCACTGCAACCTCTGCCTCCTGGGTTCAAGAGATTCTAGTGCTATAGCCTCGCGAGCAGCTGGGACTACAGGCATGAACCACCACAAATGGCTAATTTTTTTTTTTTTTTTTTGTATTTTTAGCAGCGATGGAGTTTCAATATATTGGCCAGGCTGGTCTCGAACTCCTGACCTCAAGTGATTAGCCCACCTCGGCCTCCCAAAGTGCTGGGATTACAGGCATAAGCCACCGCACCCAGCCTCAGTGTAGTTTTAATTTAAGCTTACCTTATTATGAGATAATTTTTTAAATGTATAAAAGCCTATATGTATTTGCTTATTTGTGAACCATGTGTTTTTCAAATAATTATTTCCTTATCCTATCTTCATTTTCCATTTTTTTTGATTTTTAAAAAAATTATGTTTAAATGGAACATATATTTGTACTTAAATTTATCAGTCTTTTCTATTATAGCTTTGACGTTATTTTTAGAAAAGCCTTTCCTAATTTTAGGTCAAGGAATGTGTCATGATTTCTTCTAGTGTTTTTATATTTTCATAGGTTACATTAGATCTGTAAACAGAGATTGATTCTGGTAAAATTTATGAAATATAAATATAAATTTATTTTCCAGGTGGTTAACCGGTTACTGTGACATTATTTATTGGAAAGTCTATTTCCCTTATTCATTTTAAATGGCAAGATTATTGTATGCTAAGTTCTTTCACGTATTTGTGCCTATTTTGAGATTTTCTATTATGCCATTGTCTGACTCTTTATTTATATCACTGATATCGCGTTTTTTGATGATTAATGGGTTATACTGTGCTATCAAATATGTAGTCACGCTAGACTATTGTAGTTTTGTAAACTTTATAAATTAAATTACGGTTAATTGCTCTCTTTATGAAGTTTGGTATACCTGTCCCTTTGTTATGTCTTTTATTCACCCAAGACATAAAATTATGTATATTTTCTTTACACAGTACTTGCATATTTTTCAACAGAGTTAAAATACTGTTGATGATCTAAGTGCACAGATGTTAAGGGCATGGTTTCGTGAATAGAAAAGTGCATTCATATGTATAGCTACCATCCCAATCAACGTAAATATTTTCATTACCCCACAAAGTTCCTAATATCCACTTACAGTCAAGGCCTACCAGCCAGAGCCAACCCCTGCTGAATTTCTGTTGCTATACATTAGTTTTACCTGTTCTTTTAAAAATCTTTTGAGATTCATCTGTCTTGTTATGTACATCAGGATTCTTATTGCTGAAAAATATTCCATTTTATGAATACATGAAAGTTTTCTACTCATTCTCCAGATTTATGAAGATTTTGGACTGTTTAAACATAAGTATTCTTTTGCCAGTTTTTTTTTGGTGGACCTAGTTTTTATATTTGCTTTGGAAATATGGAGCAGTGAAATTGCTAAATCACATAGTAGTTGTATGCTAATGTTATTATCTCAACACTACCAAATGGTTTTCCAAAGCATTTGGAAATTTTTATAATCCCTGCAATATACAAGAGTCCCAGTTGCTCTATGCACTAGCATTTATTGTTTTCAGGTTTTAACTCATTTGTATGGGCATGTAGTGATATCTCATGGGTTGAATTTGCCTTTCTTTCATTATTGTGTTTGATACTGTGTACTTTTTAATGTAATTATTGGCCACTTGAATACCTTCATTTCTGAAAAATCTGCTCAGGTCCTTCCTGTTAGATTGTTTGCTTCTTAAAAATATCATTTGTGTTCATGTATAACACACATAAAATGCACGTATTTAAAAAATGTACAGTTTGAGTTATGAAAAATTCATGTTACTGTAACCACAACTAAAATTAAAACAGAATATTTTCATCACCTTAATTGTTGCCTTTTGCCTCTTTGCATCAGTCCTCTGACTTGACTAGTTTCTTTTTTTTTTACTTTTTAAAAAAAATTTTTATTTTATTATTATTATATTTTAAGTTTTAGGGTACATGTGCACAACGTGCAGGTTTGTCACATATGTATGCATGTGCCATGTTAGTGTGCTGCACCCATTAACTTGTCATTTACATTAGGTATATCTCCTAATGCTATCCGTCCCTGCCCCCCACCCCACAACAGGCCCTGGTGTGTGATGTTCCCCTTCCTGTGTCTATGTGTTCTCATTGTTCAATTCCCACCTATGAGTGAGAACATGCGGTGTTTGGTTTTTTGTCCTTGAGATAGTTTGCTGAGAATGATGGTTTCCAGCTTCATCCATGTCCCTACAAAGGGCATGAACTCATCATTTTTTATGGCTGCATAGTATTCCATGGTGTATGTGTGCCACATTTTCTTAATCCAGTCTATTGTTGTTGGACATTTAGGTTGGTTCCAAGTCTTTGCTATTGTGAATAGTGCTGCTATAAACATATGTGTGCATGTGTCTTTATAGCAGCATGATTTATAATCCTTTGGGTATATACCCAGTAATGGGATGGCTGGGTCAAATGGTATTTCTAGTTCTAGATCCCTGAGGAATCTCCACACTGACTTCCACAATGGTTAAACTAGTTTACATTCCCACCAACAGTTTAAAAGTGTTCCTATTTCTCCACATCCTCTCCAGCACCTGTTGTTTCCTGACTTTTTAATGATCATCATTCTAACTGGTATGAGATGGTATCTCATTGTGGTTTTGATTTGCGTTTCTCTGATGGCCAGTGATGATGAGCATTTTTGCATGTGTTTTTTGGCTGCGTAAATGTCTTCTTTTGAGAAGTGTCTGTCCATGTCCTTTGCCCACTTTTTGATGGGGCTGTTTGTTTTTTTCTTGTAAATTTGTTTGAGTTCATTGTAGATTCTGGATATTAGCCCTTTGTCAGATGAGTAGGTTGCAAAAATTTTCTCCCATTCTGTAGGTTGCCTGTTCACCCTGATGGTAGTTTCTTTTGCTGTGCAGAAGCTCTTTAGTTTAATTAGATCCCATTTGTCAATTTTGGCTTTTGTTGCCATTGCTTTTGGTGTTTTAGACATGAAGTCCTTACCCATGCCTATGTCCTGAATGGTATTGCCTAGGTTTTCTTTTAGGGTTTTTATGGTTTTAGTTCTAACATGTAAGTCTTTAAGCCATCTTGAATTAATTTTTGTATAAGCTGTAAGGAAGGGATCCAGTTTCAGCTTTCTACATATGGCTAGCCAGTTTTCCCAGCACCATTTATTAAATAGGGAATTCTTTCCCCATTTCTTGTTTTTGTCAGGTTTGTCAAAGATCAAATGGTTGTAGATGTGTGGTATTATTTCTGAGGGCTCTGCTCTGTTCCATTGGTCTGTATCTCTGTTTTGGTTACTGTAGCCTTGTAGTATAGTTTGAAGTCAGGTAGCGTGATGCCTCCAGCTTTGTTCTTTTGGCTTAGGATTGACTTGACGATGCGGGCTCTTTTTTGGTTCCATATGAACTTTAAAGTAGTTTTTTCCAATTCTGTGAAGAAAGTCATTGGTAGCTTGATGGGGATGGCATTGAATCTATCAATTCCCTTGGGCAGTATGGCCATTTTCACGATATTGATTCTTCCTATCCATGAGCATGGAATGTTTTTCCATTTGTTTGTATCCTCTTTTATTTGACTAGTTTCATACAACCCTTGATATGCTTTCTATAACTGTAGATTCATTGTAACCTGTTCTAGAATTTAATATAAATGAAATCATGCCATATCTACTTTGGAGTATCTAGTTTGTTTGGCTCTGCACAATGTTGTTAAGATGCAACCATGTTGTGACATCTTAGCAGTTAGTTTGTTTTTATTTTATTTTATTTTATTTTATTTTTTGAGACGGAGTTTTGCTCTTGTTGCCCAGGCTGGAGTGCAATGATGTGATCTCAGCTCATTGTAACCTCCGCCTCCTGGGTTCAAGCAATTCTCCTGCCTCACCCTCCCGAGTAGCTGGGACTACAGGCACATGCCACCATGTCTAGTTAATTTTTGTATTTTTTTTTTTGGTAGAGACAGAGTTTCACCATATTGGCCATGATGGTCACAATCTCTTGACCTTGTGATCCACCTGCCTCGGCCTCCCAAAGTGTTGGGATTACAGCCGTGTAAGTCACCGTGCCCGGCCTTGTATTTATTTTTAATAGTATTATTTTATTATCTGTATTTATCAAAAATATTTTTATCCATTTACTTCTTGATGGATTTTGTGTTATTTTCAGTTTCTGGCTATAATAAGCATACCTGTTTTTAATATGTGTCTATAATTATTTGTATGAGCAGATGATTTTCACTACTTTATAGGAAGCATATGCATAGTTGATATTAAACTGCCAAACACATTTACATTCCCACCAGCAATGTCTGAGTGTTACCAGTTGCTCCAAATCTTCAAAAACTCTTGGCATTTTCAGTCTTTTTAATTTTAGCCATCCTAGAGTGCGTGGTGTTTCATTGATGGAGTTTCTAGTTCATTGATGACTAAACTGCTGTGCATCTTTTCATGTACTCATTGGTCATTTCAATAAAGTATTTACTGAAGCATCAGCTCAAATCTTTTGTACTTTTAAATGTTTTCGTCTTCTTATTATTGAGATGAGTTATATATTCTAAAGCCTCATTCTTTGCCAGATACATGCATTATGAATATTTTCCTGTTTGGGGTTGTCTTTTCACTTTCTAAATAGTGTGTTATGAAGATCAGAAATTTAAAATGTTTTTGAAGTACAATTTATCAGGTTTTTTTTCACAGTTTGTAATTTTTTTGACCTAATAAATTTTTGCCTTCCCAAAGTTTGTAAAGTTATCCTATGTTTCTAAAAGCTTAATCGTTTTGCCTTTTATAGTTAAGTGTACAATCCATTTAGAGTTAATTTTTAGCATGATTTGGGGCAAATAATGATATTCCTTTTTTTCCTTATTCAAATGAATATTCAGTTGCTCTAACACAATTTGTTTGAAAGTTTATCCTTTCTCTGTTGAAATACGTTGGCACCTTTTGTCAAAAAGCTATATACCATGAATAAACATCTGGATCTATTTCTGTGATTTCCATACTTCCATTGATTTCGTTGAATATATTTTTACCTATACCAACATTACCTTGATGACTATAATTTTATACAAGACCTGAAATCAGGTAATATGTATATCATTCAACTCTTGTTCTTTTAAAAATTATTTTGGTTATTCTGGATCTTTTGCATTTCTATTTAAAATTCAACTTATCGATATCTATAAGGAAAGTCTGTTGGGATATTGATTCGAGTTTTTATAAATCTATTGATTAGTAAACTAAGAATTGACAACAAACAATTTTGACTCCAAATCTATAACTATAGTTATCTCTTACTTATTTAACTAGGTTTTGGTCAATTCCTCTCAGCAATATTTGCAGTTTTAAGTGTATATATTTTGCATCTATTTTGTAAAATTTGCTTTAAAATCTTGAAATCAAATATTTAATGCTATTGTAAATGGTGTTGTCTCCATTCTAAATTCCAATTGATATATAAAAATACAAATGACTTTTTATATTTAGTTTTTATCTACAACTTTGCTAAATTCATTCAGCAAAGTGAATTTATTAATTTATCTAATAGTATTTTTGTAGATTCTTTGGAATTTTCTATTTCTATGATTATATCTTTTATAAATAATTTCAGCTTTGTTTTTTCCTTTCTAACCTGTAAACCTTTAATTTCTTTTTCTGGACTTATTTCACTGGTTGGTATTGCAGAGACATCCTTGCTTTGTTCCCATTCTTGGGTCAAACGTGTTTAGGGTTCATTATTAAGCATGTCGTTTGCTATAGGCAGATCCTCTTTATTATAGTGAGAAAATCCTTTTTTACTTCATGTTTGTTAATACTTTTTTGGTATCTATTAAATTAATCATACATTTTTTTCTTTTTTTTTTTTTTTTTAGTCTGTTAATATGATGAAGTACTTTGATTGCTTTTAAAGCAGCCTTGGATTTCTGGAACAAACTCCACTTAATTCCGAAATCAGTATCTGCTAATATTGTTAGGGACGTTTTTTCAGGTTCATGAGAAATAGTGGTCTCTGTTTCTTACTCGAAGTTTTTTTCTGGTTTTGTTATCAAGATGGTGTTGGTCTCATAAAACGCAGTGAGAAGTTCTTCCTCTCTTAAATTTTTTTTTTTTTTTGCCAAAATATTTAATAGAACTCACCAGTGATACCTCCTAAGATGGAGCTTTCTTAGTGGCAATATTTTTGATAATGAATTTAATATTTCTAGGTCTGTTCAGATTTTTTGCTTCATTTTGGGCTAATTCCAGAATGTTATTTTTAAAGAGAATTTTCTGTGTCACGGAAAGTGTGAAATTTGTTGAAAAAAGGCTATCAAAACATTCTTTTATAGCACATTTAGTACTTGTAAGATTTATAGTAATGTTTGTTCCCTCATATATGCCTGATGTTCAAAATTTTTTCTCTCTTTTTGTATTTTGAATGTATTTCTAAGGATTTTATACCAATTTCATTAATCTTTCTACAGAACCAACTTTAGCTTTGTTATATTCTCTGCTTAACTGGGGATAACATTAAAGGTGATTTTTTTCTTCATGGTACCAGATGTTTTTTTCAAAATTTCCACAATGACTATGTAGTTTTTGATCAGAAAGAGAAAACAATTTGCATTACACAAATTAAATTTGAAGAAATATGGTTAAATAATTGTAAAATATATCAAATGAGTAGAACGTGTATTAGATGTTTAGATATAAATGCGTTGCTTACTAAAATATAAATAAAATAATGAAAATGAGTAGTCACAAATAGACATCACTTGAAAATAATCAGGAAACTGTTCAGAAAATAAGAAATGCCTGCTTGTCTGTCTGCCTGTCTTCCCTGTTCTCCCCTCCCTAACCTCCTTCCCTTTTGCTCAAAAAATGTAGCATTGAAAAGAAATCTCATCCAGTAAGGATGGCTCAAGCCTGTAATCCCAGCACTTTGGGAGGCTGAGGCTGGCAGATCACTTGAGGTTAGGAGTTCGAGACCAGCTTGGCCAACATGGCAAAACCCCATCTCTACTAAAAATACAAAAATTAGCCCAGGGTGTTGGTGCACTTGTAGTCCCAGTGTCTCTGGAGGCTGAGGCAAGAGAATACCTTCAACCCGGGAGGCGGGAACTGCAGTGTGCTGAGATCGCACTGCGCTGCACTCCAGCCTGGGCGTTAGAGCCAGACTGTCTCAGAGAAAACAACAACAATGAATCTTATTCAACACTTTTGCAATGAAATTGATATAAGCTTTAATTTCAGAGACATAATTATCACAGTATATTTTTTATCTTCAAAATAATAGAAACATATTTCCTGGTTTGTAGCCTTTTTAGAAAACATGCTATTTTTATCATCCATCTTCTCCATTTCATCTAACTCTGTTGAAGAATGTCACTTTCTAAAATTATTTTGGGTCCATAATTTGTATTAGCACTAATAGTACCAGAAATAGGTATACCACATTTATAATATAAATGATAGGAAACTATGAAAATAGTAAAACATTGAATGTGAACTTGTTAACAACTTACATTTCAGACTGATTAGCTGATAAGTATTTGACAGTCAACTTCAAGGTAGATTTCATTTCCATAACCTACTGTGATAGTTTATTCTTGATTATTTCAAAGTTGAACACTCTGTTCCTGCCTTCTGCATAACTTGCTTTCTCCATATTTCATCTTTTTCTTTCCTCAGTAACTGTTAGAATTATGTTTTCCTCTCGGAAATCTAGTGCTCTTTATTCTTGAGTCCCATATGCTCCTTGCCCATTAAAGCTCATAGCTATGCGAAAGGCATGGATCTAGTCAACAACACTGCTGCAAGATTCTGAAATTGGGTGCATTCTCTGCAGGTACACTTGCCAGTCAGTGACAGGGTCATGTTTTCTTGACTGTAAGCTATTTGAAAGGATCATTTCCTTTTTTTGCGTATGTGTATTCATATGAAATAAAATAAGGATTGTAATTATAAAAGTAAATTTTAACTTCAATTGCTATGTCAGGCATAGTTTGGCCTGCTGAGAGGATACTGATCCTATTGGGAAGTAGAAATATTGAAGTATGTGCACAGATAATAGAATGGAGTCTGTAATTTGCTGAAACAAATGGTTATTTCTTATTATTGTTTCAAAAGCTCAAATAAAGATTTTACATATGACCACACTTAAGTGCAAAACAATAGATACTTTAGACAAAACAATCTTTTGTCTGACTGGATATATTATACTGATATAAATGGTTTGGGTTTGAGTAATCTAACATGGATTTTATCCCATACATAATATTCAACAAAATATTATTCCCTAGTTTAATATTTCTGTCCCAGTTTTTTTTTCAAAGTAATTTCAGATGCAAAAGTGCAGCATCTGGGTAGACTTAATTGGCTGGATGGATTAGTCACTTTCTGCTAATTTCATGTTATTGTGCATACAATATTTAAAAGAGCATAGCTAAATCTAGATATAATTAACTATCTGGAAGTTCTACAAACACAGCAGATTTGACTTATCTAAGTGGAAATGCACCTTTGTTTTTCATAAAGATGATTTGGCCAGATATTAGCATACTAAAAACGCAACAGTGGAAAGTGCTGTCAATTTGAATGAACTCAAATCTTTATGTTCCAGGTTATATCTGAACTTGATTCCCTCTGAAGAGGATCATTTTTTTATATACCATCATTTTTCCTTTGCTTTTTTTTTTTTTTAACCTCCTGCCTCACCAGGGTACCTATTAGAGAAATTCTTCCAGGATATTCAAATTCTACAGATGATACCTGTTTAGCATTCAGAGACATAATTCTCACAGTCAAGAAGAGGGAGCGAGTTTTCTATGCAGGAGGCAGTAACATAAAGAAATCAAAATAGCAGAGGAGCTTTTCCGAGAGCCAGTCTGTCTGCCTTTTAATGGAGACCTTCATAGAAAAACCAATGGTCTCAGTTCCCTGAAAGTCTACAAGGTAGGCTTCCTCTAAGGTCATAAAGTCACAATTGCACTTTGGATATCTTTGTACAATATTTTGTCTACCTCTTTTAATGACACTCTGGGATTTATTCCGTATTATCTGTTTAAAAGAATAAGAAATGAGTGATAATCTTTAAATGGAATAATGCTAGTACCAATTGTTTATTTGTCTACTTTTGAACAAATATAATCTCTGAGAACCCCATTCTTCAGTATCATATATAAAACTGATTAGTAGGAACTCATACATGTGGAATATCTTGGCCATCTCTATTATGATATTGCTTTAAGAATGATGAATGGCCAGTTAATTAGGAAAAGGGTAGATATCTTCAAGTATCTCAGGCTAATGAGACCATCTGTCTTATAAAATTTTCACCGTCACTAAGAAAGAAAACGTAGTTGACAACCATTTATTTAGGCATAAAAGGGCAGTCAGTATTTGGGAGCTAAATGTTCTTATACTTTAAAGAATTCTTACACTGACCAGAGGGAATGATTATAATTATTGTGAAATATCGGAACTGAATTAAGGTCAGCATCTACCATGTTAAAGCTAAATGAGCATGTCTTGGGTCATTTATTATCTGGAATATATTAGTGGCAGGAGAAAAGACAAGGGAGACTTTGTGAAAAACAGAGAGCAAGGAGTTGGATGATGAAAGTGTTTAAACTTCTCAGGCAAATTTATTTGAAGATTTAGCAAGCAACTGTGAGATGGAGGAAGGAATACTCATTTAGAAAGTGTGCATTTCTGGCCGGGTGCGGTGGCTCATGCCTGTAATCCCAGTACTTTGGGAGGCTGAGGCGGGCAGATCACAAGGTCAGGAGTTTGAGACCAGCCTGGCCAACATGGTGAAACCCCATCTCTACTAGAAAATACAAAAAATGAGCCAGGCGTGGTGGTGGGCACCTGTAATCCCAGCTACTCAGGAGGCTGAGGCAGGAAAATCGCTTGAACCTGGGAGGTGGAAGTTGCCGTGAGCCAAGACTGTGCCATTGCAGTCCAGCCTGGGTGACAGAGCGAGACTCCATCTCAAGAAAAAAAAGTAAGTGTGCATTTCCCCAGCCACCTTGAGTGAAGGATAGCGTTCCGAGGGATAGCCCTGTTGTGCACAGCTGCTATGTGTAGGGCAATTTGCAACTTAACAGTTTCTCCTTATATCCTTATTACTTCTCATTTTTTTTTTCTATCGCTTTCCTAATGTAGGTGAGACATCCTATTTGATGGATGGCCACACCATTTTCTGTGGTAGAGCAGTCCTAAAAGTAAGGTTGGGTATCTCAGAGGCTCTATAGTCTTTCTACCACAATACACCAAACAGGATGTTTTCCATACTCTGTCCTCCAGGGTTGAAATAGTTCTGCCACCCACAGTTTAATATGCATGGCAATTTTCTATTCAAGCATCCAAAATGGAGGCTCTCTCCACAGCTAATTCATCCCCTAATTGGGAGAGTGCAGAATATGCTAGTCTACAAGCTTAGTGTAGGCACATTCCTCAGCAATCTAGAAATGACTGAACAGATGCTATTTCTACTGAGCAGAATGCAGAGGTGGCAACAAGGACAGATAATTCGTGGCTTCCTATGAAATTGTCATGGAATATTTGCCTAATCTCCCCAGAAGGACAAATGTTCATACAAGTAATTTCTCTCCTCTGATTAGAAACAACTATGGTCACTATGATTTTTTAAAAGCCTAATAATAAAAAAGTTGTTGGTAAGACTTAGACATGTTTAGGTAAATATTGTCGAAGTTTATTTAAATGTTTGAAACAAGTAGATAATGAGATACACTATGGAATTGATATTCTGGTTTATTAAAAATATTTACAACATGAATTACCAATGTAAAAAATAGACTTTTGAAAAGTCAGGTGTGGTGGCTCACACCTGTAATCCCAGCACTTTGGGAGGCCAAGGCAGGCGGATCACCTCAGGTCAGGAGTTCCAGACCAGCCTGACCAACATGGAGAAACCCCGTCTCTACTAAAAATAAAAAAAAAAAAACTTTAGCTGGGCGTGGTGGCACATGCCACTAATCCCAACTACTCAGGAGGCTGAGGCAGGAGAATAGCTTGAACCTGGAAGATGGAGATTGCGGTGAGCCAAGATCATGCCATTGTACTCCAGCCTGGGCAACAAGAGCGAAACTCCATCTCAAACAAAACTATATATATATAAAAATAGACTTGAAAATTCTTAAGAATGATTTTTCATGACTTTTTAATAATCCCAATTTAATCTTTGTTCGGTAAGTCCTTAAAAAACCTGAGGATTCTGAAGTGCACTGACAATGTCCTTATCAATATTATCGTTATGTAGTTTTATGATACAACTTCTGGCTCTTTGTATTTATTTATTGGAGTTCTGGATGACCAGCAGTTTTCTATGGCATGCTATATTTTTATTTGTGCACTAATTCAGTTGATATTTATAGGGAAGCTAGGATGTCTCTGGCCTATTTTCTAACTGTAGCATTTTATAACTCTGGAGAACAAATTATCCCTGTTAGGCATATTTTCCTGACCTCAGGGAACATTTTAAATAACAAGGTACATAGGGAATGCTGACCCCGTGTAGATCATCAACTCAGATATTTCCCTTAAAATGCCTTTAGTAAGTACAGTTTCTAATTTTTGTCTTTGGAATAATATGGCATTGAATATTAATAAAGATAGTTCGCTGAAGCTACACCAAAATTATTAGCATTCATGAGACAAAAATAAATTAAGATAAAAGAAGAAATCATGATAAAAGTGGATGTTATGTCTTCTGATGTTTTTGCAAAAAAAAAAGTCTTTCATTTTCATTTTTCAAGGATTTGATACTCAGCACCAATTTAAAGTAACCTTACCTTGGATCTTGATTTAAATATTCACTTAGTTGTTCTAACTGATAAAAGTAAAGCCACTAAACAAACTATTTGTAAGTTCTACTTTATTCTATAAACTATGAGTGTTAGGTCCATGACTGCCTTGTTTCCTCCTCTCTGCCTGATATCCAGCCTTGGTCGTGTTGAAACTTACATGCTCAATGTATTTCTTACATTATGACATGTATTATTACCTGTATAATATGTACATATACATATTAATGATATCTGATATCAATAAGAGGACTGATTATAAAAACGACTAAGTTACATATCTGGGGAATTTTATATAATTCTTATGAAGAGTAGCAAATAAGTACATTTCAAAATTAAATTCCTATGTCCTTTCTCATTTCAAATAGACTTATAGGGAGTTTTCAGAAAGACAGAATAAGAACGAAAGTAGGAGTTGGTTGCAGTGGCTCCGGTAATCACAGCACGTTGGGAAGTAGAGGTAGGGAGATGGCTTGAGGCCAGGAGTTCAAAAACAGCCTGGGTACAAAACAAGACCTTATCTACACACACAAACACACACACACACACACAAATTAGTCAGGCATTGTGCTTGACTGTGGTCCCAGCTACTTAGGAGGCTGCGGTGGGAGGACGATTTAAGCCAGGAGTTTGAGGCTGTGGTGAGCTATAATCACACCACTACATTCCAGCCTGGGTGACAGAGCAAGACCTTGTCTCTAGAAAAAAAAAGGAGAAGGAGGAGAAGAAAAAGAAGGAGAAGGAGGAGAAGGAGAAGAAAAAGAATGGAAGTAGGAGGAGAAAAACAGTCGCGAGTGCATATAGGAACATATAAACCAATGATAAAGATTGCCACAACCACAGTGATTAAAGGTGCCGCTAAGATTTGTGGCAGTCAGAGCAAGACGTTAAAATCTTTTTTCTCATTATCAAAAGGGAGAAAGTATGTCAGCTCTCAGAGGAAAGCAAGATGTTCTAGGACAGTGTCAGTTAATAATAGTGGTTGGCTATTAGTAGCAGACACAGTAGAACGACAACCTAACATCAGAGTTTTTTCTCACACAGTGAGCTGTGTGGGGAGAGGCAGTTGTGTTGGTTCTGGGGATCAGGAATGTCAGGGTCAAGCTTTCTGCCATTCTTTTGACTTTTTCTTCTGTTCCCAAATAGGTTGCTGAGCTCAGCCTCCTAACACCCCGGAGATCATGGGTGAGACCCTAGAAGTTGGTAGTGTTTAAGAAAAGATAGTATTATTCAGAAAATCGCTACATACAGAAACTGGTGCTCGAATGGTAGGGCTCCAAATTCAGTCAAATTGAGTCACTAGCCACAAGAGATCTAATTCGTGCAGAAGAGACAAAACTGAAATATTTTGTGAGTTGTGATATAGGAACTTGTGGTCTGCTCACAAAGAACAATAAAGAACCAATGCTTTGTGCTACAAGTCCAGCAGGGCTGAATATAGAGAGCCAATTTTAAGTCTATAGCTCCCTTAACATTTGCTAGCCACAAGATGTTCCCCAGAATGTGATGTGGAATCAAGTGTACAAGTAGATTTAAATTGTGAGATAAGGAACACTGAAGGAAAAGGACCCACGTGCGTCTCTATATTAATTCATAGATGGATATGAGAGTTGTTGGTACAAAATTTATCATTGATGAAGTAGAAAATAAAGGAAATACATTTTGTGCAGAGGAAGCAGAAATTGTAGGACATAGATTCAATAAATAGACTAAATCCAATGCCCCATCAAACATCATTCATGAATGTGTTTCTTCTAATACAATATTTAAACATTGCAGCATATTTCAGAAGAATTTGTGCTTCTTAACATAGTAATTACACATAATAGTACTTAGAAAATGTTAAACAAGTTGACTCACTCAATCTAATTGTATTTACAAATGTATTTAAGACTATTTTATTTGGCAATTCCAAAATAAGAATAACTGCAACAAAATTTATACTCATGAAATTATGTATTCTATTTTGACATTTTAATCTTGAAAAGTGAAGTCACTAAGCTTGTATACAAATCAATTCTTGAAATCTTCTCTGATTCTTCTTTGGTTTACGTGAAAATCCTAACAATTCTAAAGCCACTGTTGTTTTGAAGCCACAAAGGCCGAAACCTCATATCCTAGAATTTTTTTTTAAAAAAAGCTTCAATTTTATTTTGTAAAAGGCTTTCCCTTAAATTATATCATTGTGCATTCGGATGAAATGTTAATGGTAATGGACAGCTGTGCTTTCCATCTGAAAAGAACATCTGTGTAATGCTAGCATTGTGAAAGTGGAAAACATAACTACATATCATTAATTAAGCTGGCTGAAATTACAATGGAGATGCAACTGAAGGAAATTGTTTTAAAACTGAGATTTTGGGGTTTTCTTGTTGTTATAATGACTTGGAAAAGGTCCCTGAAGAAGTTTCTGAATTATATATACCAAAATTTAGACAAAAACTTTTTTGAAATGCCTGGCACCTAATACTTGTGTCTTGTTGTGTGATGTGAAAATAACTTTTAAAACAGTAGGTATGCATTTTAATGAACACTGATTTTCACACTTCTCACTGGAAATCTCCTTAGAGATACTGTAGGATTGCTTCTGCAACAGCTACTCCACTGGGAATACCTCCCACTGCACTCTAAGAATCAGGAAAGTCATTAAACTGAAAACAGGGAGAAAACTGGGTGCCTCAGGGGTAGACTTAACAGGAATGAGGAATGAGTTTTTTGAAGTTATTTTTGTCCTTGTCATGGCTTGCCCCTGAGCACAGCAAATTAAATAATGCAAACAAACAGAGGTATAATATTGAGTAAATCTGTATCAATATGGGGTAGAAATA
Organism: Hylobates moloch; assembly: GCF_009828535.3. Taxonomy (NCBI): domain Eukaryota; kingdom Metazoa; phylum Chordata; class Mammalia; order Primates; family Hylobatidae; genus Hylobates; species Hylobates moloch. Next base: position 163,795,127 of record NW_026652278.1, on the reverse strand, counting down.
CAGTATTTTAAGCACATTGAATTAATTTTGGAATAAGAAAGGTCTCTCTAGAATAAGTTATTTGCCTAGTGAAACTAAATACCTTGATTCAGTTGGGCGTTCTTTTAATAGTTTACATGAATATGAAAAGTCCTTCCTCATGTGCTTTTGCCTACAGCGTTTGAAACAAGGAAATCTGAATGCTGTAAAAACAACACCAAGCATTCCCATGGTTTAGTGCAATTAATTTTCCACTCATGTGACAGTCCAGTGGAATGTGTAATGCCTGCCTCCAACCTGATGATTCGGGGAGCCAGCATCTTTCCCTCTTGTGATATTGCCATCTCTTAGGACATTAGAGTCCTTTGCTCCCAGCTAGCAAATAGAAAAAGAGAACAGACAAGGCAAACTCACTTCTCAATTGTGTCAGCCTAGAAGTGTGACATTTGACTTTTCATTCACAGTCTATTGGCCAGAACTGTATGCCCATTATACAATTCCCCAGCAAGAGAAGTTAGTGTTTCTTTATTTTTTATTTTTTGTAGAGAGGGGGTCTCACTGTGTTGTCCAGTATGGTCTCGAAATCCTGGCCTCAAGCAATCTTCCTGGGCCCCGCAAAGTGCTGGGATTATACGCATGAACCACTGTGCCCAGCAGTAGTTGGAATTTATAGACGGGCTGAGCAGTCACTTTGCAGTCACAGCTCCATACTGTGGAAGGAGAGTGGTATTTTTAGTGGATAACTAACTGATCCTAGAAACCAAGAATTATTTATTTTGATTTTACATCCCAATATCTTGGTGGAAGATCAGAGGTTCATGAGAATGAGGATCTTGTCTCAGGAGGATTCGGTTTAAAAATGCAACGAAAGCACAAATCTTTTCTTGGAGATCAAGAAGTCAGCAGCAAAAAATTAAAGTTCAATATGAGTACTCATAGGGTCAGAGTTCTAAATTACCTTTCTAGGTTTTATCACACACACACACACACACACACACACACACACACACCACTGAAGTCATGAATTAATTTTACATCTGCTGTGTATAACACAGCATGTTAAATGAGTCAGAAAAGACATATGGAAGGCTCTTAACAGAATTCCATATCTAACAGTCCTACTTCTTTCCATTTCTTCTAAGTGATACATGAAACCCTTCATCCATATGTAAATAAACAACGCATGGCCATGCCTACAAAGTTACTGAGATGATTTCCTTCCACGTGATGTAAATTGAGTCATCCACAATGGATAGAGTGTTCAGCCTCGTCATTTGGCGTGTTCTCTGAGTGTTCAAATGAGGCTCATTTCATGTGACTTGTTTTCAGAGTGTCGAAATTGAGTTTATTCTCTTCAATTTTCTGACTTAAAATGCATAGAATATTAGACACGAAGCATTCTTCAAGATTATGTACTCCATCCCCACTTTCTTTGCAGATGAACAAACAAAAATCCAGAGGTGTATACTTGCATAATGTTAAATAGCTAAGTATTGCAGAGCTGATACGAAGGCATATCGGATCATGCCTGGGTGCCTGATTCAAGGATGCCTTCTAATTATTTTTTTCATTCTTATCAATAAAAACGTATGAATGCTAACTTTGTTTTACTTAATATCAGCTGAAAGAATAAATCAAGACAGTGGCATGATTTTTCTTCATTATAAGCACATTCTTTTGAAATCTAACCATTAAAAAATACCACGATGAAAAATTGAAATCAAGATGCAATTGATTTTTTCAGCCAGCTGTTGAAAGGGTATTGAACTACCAGAGAAGAAATAATTACAGCTATTCTCGAGGCATGAAATAACCACAAGTTAATGTCATTTATTCCTGAAATATTTTGTACGCTTTCAGAAAATCAAAACTATGTTTCAACAATGGTGGAAAAGTGCTTATCTCCAAAATTGAAAATAACTAATTCAAATTAGGAGAGTCTTTGGGCGAATGCTTTCCTTACTGTGTTCAGAATTACACATAACATAATTCAGTGGGAAATTTATATTCATCTAGTTTATTCATTAATATTTCATTGATTATTCATTTTAGAAGAACATAAATATGTAGATAAACACAAAATGATCTATGTTTCCTTAGGGCTATTTAAAAAAAAATGTTGTGAACTTACAATTAATCCTGAAAAGACTTATGGTATTGAACATTAATGTGAGAATCTCACAAGAAAAGGAGATTTTGAAGTCAGTAACTTACTATTTCTGCTGTAGGAGAGATGAGATGTATAAGGAATGTAAAATTTCACTTCTTAAAATTTACTTATATACAGATTCATCAGACTTTACTTCAAGAGAGCATTAATTTCTTTAAAATAAATTGATTATTTTCTTAATTCAGGCAGAAATTATAAAGTGGAAAAGGAGTTAAGGAAAAAAAAAAGGAAACCCTTACTATATAAGGGGAAAACCCCCTGTCAATTACATGAAAGGAATTATGCTCTAATTTGATTGAGAACGAAATTCTACCTGAATCACAATAGTGGGAAAGAACTACTTTTATAGATGTTCTTCAGTTTCACTTTTGACAAACATAAGGAAAGATGTAAGAAGAGGGATTTATCAAGTAGGATTAAATTATATTAACTTATTATCAAAGCCATGTTTCATTCGAAAATAATATTCTGTGACAAAGGACTTCCCCCATTTCTGCATTTTATAAATACTAAGTTTTCTATATATACATTTTCTGGATAATTGCAAAGGAGAAGAAAACATTTTGATATTTGATGATAAGAAGTCTTTGATAAACATGGACATACAGGAGAAATATTTGATCTGGGGCCTTCTTGTTGTTGCCAAAAACTGGAACACTTCTGAGTCTGAATTTCTGAGCAATATGAATGCTCTAGTTTTAATGTACAATTATTTCTTCCTAATTGTGCCCTTTAGCAACATACTCTATTCTGTGATTCTGATGCCTTTTGCCTTTGTGTGTTCTTTTCTAGGCAGACTTCCCATTCCACAACAGAAACTCTATTATTTCAATGAGATTGTGAATTCTTGCACTGAAAATCAATTCGTTATGAAAGATTTTAGAGAGGGGGGAAAGCTAAAGACTGAGAAATGTCTGTGGTATTACCGTAAGAGTGTATTAAGACTGTCTCATATTTATACAATGGAGGTACTTAAACACTACAAATTATTTGTAAACCACAAAATCTTCAATAGACGTCAATTTTCCTTGACAAATAATTTTATCCAAAAAAATTTAAAAGAGGGAAACAAAAAGGTAGAGTATATAATGATTTCTTAAAGGTTAGTTATGGGAAAGGAACCAACTTAAAATTACAAAGAAAGAAACCAATTTAAATCATTCCTTGAGACCATATGTTTATATATATCTTTTCTATTATCAAGGTGAACTTGGAATTTGTTTTATTGATTTATAATTTATTAAAATTGAATTTCTGAGAAATTTGCCTTTATTTGATATGGTAGGTCTATTGATCAGGTTTCCTATTAAATTGGTTCCCTCAGTCTTGCAGAAGTGAAAATCACTGCAGGCTGAGATTATTCCAATGAAATAATTAATTTGAAACTATTTATATTGAATTGTTTTGTTGAAAATGCATAATTTGATGATACTTGCAATTTTTCAATCTAGCACTAATGGATTAATAAACCAATAGAAAAGGAAGTAATCTCTGCCACAGTGTGGAAACCATCATGGCTAAGACTGAAAGCTCTAATCTCTGAAGTGAGTGCACTATCAATCAACAATTTTCTTTTGAAATTGATCTGCTCAATTTGCTAAGTTGCTGTTTTTTTTGTTTTGTTTTTTTTAGACGGAGTCTTGCTCTGTCACCCAGGCTGGAGTGCAGTGGCGCCATCTCGGCTCACTGCAAGCTCCGCCTCCCGGGTTCATGCCAGTCTCCTGCCTCAGCCTCCCGAGTAGCTGAGACTGCAGGCTCCCACCACCACGCCTGGCTAATTTTTTTGTAGTTTTAGTAGAGACGGGGTTTCACCATGTTAGCCAGGATGGGCTCGATCTCCTGACCTCGTGATCCGCCCGCCTCAGCCTTCGAAAATGCTGGGATTACAGGTGTGAGCCACCGCGCCCAGCCGCTAAGTTGCTTTTTGAACCATGTCTAAGTCTCTTACCCTTTCCTTTTTATTAGAACAGTGCTTGGTATAAGCACATTTTGTTGTTTAATAAAAAGCAAATACTAAAATCTGAATGAAAACCCAGCATAGCCTCTGTATTGTTTTACTAGGGTTGCCATAACAAAATATCACAGGCTGGATGGTTTAAACAACAAGATTTGTTTTCCCACAGTTCTGTAGATTAGAAGTCCTAGTTTAAGGTGCTGGCAGACTCCATTTCTGGAAAGGGCTCTCTTCTGGGCTTGCAGATGGCTTCCTTCTCTTTATATTCTCACATGGCCTTTTCTCTGCGCACAGGGTAGGGGCCTCAGGTGTCTCTTCCTCTTCTTGTGAGACCATCAGTTCTGTGGGACTAGGGCCACACTTTTATGTCCTCATTTAATCTTAATTACCTTTCAAAGGCCTTATCTTTAAATACAGTCACATTGGGATTTGGGGCTTAAAAATATAAATTTGGGGAGGCCACAATTCAATTCATAGTAGTGTCTGATATCATAGATGTCATAGAATTCGGCTTATTTGTCTACTGACTCTTTCTTAGAATGCTGCTCTTCAGTAAATTGACTTCTCTTTCTTCATGACTACTAGTTTCCCTGATTACCTGGACCTCATATCTTCCTCTACTTGATGCCCCATCTTGCCACTTTATGTCTTGCATATTGTAAAATAGCCATCATACATTTTGTCATTTCATGAACCATTATTCTTCCTTGCTACTCCTGTTAAAAAGCAATTTGCAACTTCTGTTCTTCCTTTATTTCTGCTTCTGCCTTGATTCGTGTTCTAATGCCTGCAATTAACATCTCACTGTCTCACTCCTTCTCCGTATTAAGTATCTTATTTTATGGATTCTGTTTATTGTATACTTTTTTGATGTCTCTCTACTTCTGTGATTCTTTATTATCTATGAAAATTTCCTTGTGTTTCATATTCAAGAGATCTACTTTATTAGAGTTTACTTTGGACTTTGATCCAATTTTCTATGGCCAGGATAGCAGGAGCACATGGGGTCACTGACAAGAAAAAGTTCTTGATAGATCGTCACAGAATTTTGGGCTTTTTTTCAGTACAATTTGAGGGCCCTAAGTAATAAATGCTGAAGATTATTTTCACCTAACTTCTCATTTTTTTTAGCCATCTTATCACAATTAGTTACACTTATTTACCATGTCTCATTACATACTCTGTCATTCTAAATAGCAGCAAAGAACCATGCCTTAAAGATAATGGATTTTGGCCGGGCATGGTGACTCACGCCTGTAATCTCAGCATTTTGGAAGGCAGAGGCAGGAGGATCATGAGGTCAAGAGATTGAGACTATCCTGGCCAACATGGTGAAACCCCTTCTCTACTAAAAATACAAAAGAAAAAGAAAGCTGGGTGTAAAAATACAAAAAAAAAATCAGTAGTCCCAGCTACTAGGGAGGCTGAGGCAGGAGAATCGCTTGAACCTGCGAGGCAGAGATTGCAGTGAGCCGAGATCACACCACTGTACTCCAGCCTGGCGACAGAGCAAGACTCCATCAAAAAAAAAAAAAAAAAAGATGGATTCTTTATTGTATGGTAGAGAACACATAAGCTCAGAGTGATAAATGCCTGTTCTATGTTACACAGTGAGATAGTATGTAGAACTGAGGTTATATATCAAGTTTTCTTACTCCTAACTGGTAACCTATTACACCTATTACCTATGGTATTAGTGCATTCTCACATTGCTATCAAGAACTACCTGAGACTGGGTAATTTATAAAGGAAATAGGTTTAATTGGCTCATGGTTCCACAGCCTGTACAAGAAGCATGGCTGGGAGGCCTCAGGAAACTTACAGTCATGGCAGAAGATGAAGAGGGAGTCGCGTCTTACATGGCTAGAGCAGGAGGGAGACAGAGTGAAGGGGGAGGTGCTACACACTGTTAACCAACCAGATCTTGTGAGAACTCACTTACTATCTCGAAAACAGCAAGGGGGGATATCAGTCCTCATGATCTAATCACCTCCCATCAGGCCCCTCCTCCAACTTTGGGAATTACAATTTGACAGGAGATTTGGGCAGGGACACAAATCCAAACCATGTCATGTATGAATTTTTGAAGTTCTAGAGTTAGGGACCTCACCCTTTGTTTATATAAATTTGGAATTAACAAGTTTTGCAAAAATTAGTTGTTCCAGGGTTGAAACATATGCTTTAAAAATCTTTCTAAAACAATAACAATAATAAAAAATATTCTTTAAAATTAATTATTTCACAACCTCCCTTACCCAACTTTACTCCATGATGTAGTCAAAGTGAGATATGTTTAAAAGCAAATCAGATTAAGTGACCTCACTCCTTAAAACGTGTCTCAATAATTCTATTATCTTCTGAAAAAGTTCAAATTTCTGTTCGTTTCTGAATGGTCTTTTCTGAATGTACTCCGTTTACATTCTTAGTGAAATTTAGTTTTGGTGGAGAAAACACACCGTGCCCTCCAAAGATGCTGAAACCACTCACTCAGGGCTGCCTTCTGCTTCCTCTTCTGTCTTCTTTCTCTAACTAAATTGTTTTCATGAACATTGTTCTAGTTACTTATTTACATATATTTACACTACATATAAACTAAGACTGTGTGCCTCAGAAAGGCAGGACAGTCAGCACCTTTTTACCCATAGTTTACAAAGAAATAAATCAAGAGCAAAAAATTTCCCTGAAGCCAGGATGCTGAGGAGAGGGGTACAACGAAAGGGTAGAAAAGGGTAGTTCTGACCTCCTAGGAATCTGCAGCTAGAAAAGCTCTGAAACTTTTTGAAATGCAAGAGGGCCTATGTCTTAGGAAAAAGGAGAAGAATATTTTAATAATGAACAGAAGAGTTTAAATATTGGAAACAAGTTTTAAATTCAAAAATAATACTGGTAAATCAACAAAAAATAGATTTATGTGTATTTGATTATGATTACTAAAAGTGGTTGATTAGAATTTATGACCTGAAATTTATTGGGACAAAATAACATAATCTGAACATCCAAACCATGTATGAAAGTGATTGAATTAGCAACATCCTTGAAATTAATCTAAGTTCACTTAAAATCTAACTATATACATCTATAAGAAAATTTCTGATCTCCTTCCTGTTTCTTCCACTTTATATACTTTCAACAAAATTAATTTGCATATTTTCTGACAGCTTAATCTTTATTTCATTTGACTGTACTTTCCTACCTTGGTTAAATACATATTTCAAAACTAGCTCAAATATAAAAATATTTCTATTACAGAAAAATAGCATCAACCATATTGTGTTTTGAATCTAGACTGTTGATTATTTATAACAACTGTTTAACTAATAGGGTCAAACTTGTTTAAGAGACTATTTGGTAGCAAACATATAGCAGACCCGTTGAGACCAAAAATTTCATTTATAAAATATATTTGGGTTTGAATAATGACATAGAAGAAATGAAAGTCAAAAGATTAAACCAGAAGTCTATGATAATTATGTTTAAAATGCTCTGCAAACAGTCCAGAAGAGTAAAATGCACTGGCATTTTAAAAATTTCAATAAGTAATTAATTCCTTACTGAGATAGGAGTTTCAAATGTATGGGTTTGCTGCAAGTTTTATACGGATTCAGTATTTTTCCTAACAGCTGGATTTTGATTTAATAAAGTAGTTACATTTGAATTTGTTCTCTGAGCTTTCTTGGATTTATTGAGGAAATGCAATTATTAAAATGACACTGAGTCATAGTTTTTCCTTATTAAAATGCTATTTCTTTTTTCTTCTTCCTCTTCTTTTTTTTCCTCTTTTTTTTTTTTTGGAGAACGATTATCTTTGCCAAAATGCCAATAACCCTTAATTGAATGCTGGTTTTTAAAATGTCAATTTTCACTTTTTTTTTTCTACAGAAGAAATATTATATGTCTATATTAAAAGCTTTTTTATTAATAATACATGACACAAAGTTGGCAGATCGACTTTTAATAAAGTATTTGCACTTTTTTAAGATGTCGACAATTTTGTTTTATAAATAATTACTTTTAATTATATAGAAATATCTGTGTATATATATATGCACACATATGTGTTTGTATAAATGTACTTAAATATATATGTTTTAAAAGTCACACGTATGTGTATATACATCTCTCATTCTGAGAAAGGTTCTGGGAGCATCAGTTGGCTTCTGACTTAGCAAGTTTGTGGTTTGTGGAGATGCTTCCAAAAGGCTCATGGTTCTAGTCCACCCATTGCTACCTAATGGTTTCATGGTCTTTCTGTAAATTTTGTTTATAATTGACATATGATACTTCATATAAATGGGGTACACTTTGGATACAAGTATACATAATGTAATAATTGAATCAGAGTAGTTAGTATGTCCGTTGACTCATTTCATTGTGGTGAGAACATTCAAAACCCTCTCTTCTAGCTATTTTGAAATACACAATAGAATATAGTTAACCTTAATCACTCTACTGTGAAACGGTAGACTCTACTGTGAAACAGAACACCAGAACTTATTCCTTCTAGCTACCTATAACTTAGTACCTGTTGATCAATCTCTCCCGATGTCCTCCTTCCTCTGACCCTCTTCGGCCTCTGGGAACTTGAGGAGGATGAGATAATGTTGAGACTCATAAATAATCACAGTGCTAGCCAGAGCTAAGTTAACATAAACACAATCAGTATGGAGAAAATTCCAGATTCAGTGTGAGCAGTACCACTCACCACCAGCACAAGGCAATCTCACAGGAACTATATCAGTGTTCAAACTGCCCCAGCTCATAGGAACTATATCAGGGTTCAGACTGCCCCAGTACCTGAGACTGTGTCTAACATTGCCAGTGCCAGAGAACTATGTTAGTTGTCTTTCTTGTGGGCATCTCATGAGGAACCTTCATAAAAATAGCTAGTATCCAACCCTTTAGTACCAGGAAAGGTATCTCTCTGTAACTCCAGGTGTGTTCAGACCCTCACTGCCAACATGGGAATAAGGGTGATAATCCCTTTCAATGGCCTCAGACACTCTCAAGATGTCTTGAACTGGGTGGGTGGGTTGATGTTTGAGTGGTATGTGGTGTGAACAGAGATGAGCTAACCCCATAGCTATGTTAGTGTTGGATTGAAAGGAATCTATAGGGGTCTCTCCAAAAGCCTTGGTTCATAAGCATATTTATAAGCATAAGATATATCCTCTAAAGGCCTTAAAGACAATCAAGGCAAGTTCTCAAGAAACTTAATTTATAATACAAGCAAACTTTGATATGAGAGAAAAATAATTCAGTAAATATTTATGAAACAATTACAACCTTACATTTATATATATATATATATATGTATATATGTATATATAATGTGAAAAAAGGAAGAAACTGTACAGAACCTCATTTGGATGAATGAGTCAGTGACAGTTATGGATTAAGGTTGAACTAAAATGTATATATTTGCCATTTGGTGTATTCAAGGCTCTCTCTCAGTCTTATTCTTCTGACACTAAAGAAAATATTGATTGTGGAGGCTTTCCCAAACCTGCAGGACTTTTCTGCAGCATAGACAGTCTATTGGCTCTATGGTAGGAATTTTTTGCAGATGGTGCAAGGAATGCTATTCTATTTTTATTTTATATTTATAGAGTTGGTTTTAGAAACTTAAGTTACTTGTATTTGCTGACATTCTTTTTATGTTTGTTACAATGCTTCTCTGAAGCTGGTATTATATAAAATGGTTTAAAATATGAACATTCTGAAAACTTTTTCACATTTGTTATATTCAAAGAGCTTTGCTCCAATATGAATTACTTGATATAAAAGAGAATGAGCTACAGAAGATGATAGTAAATGCCTTATAGTTCTTAGGATGCTGCTCAATGTTTTATACCCACATGGATACACAAACATAAATAAAAAAATGCATATAAAATATACATAATGAAATCATACATATAGTAGATTCTACTTTTCTTATTTTAACAGCTCAACTGATATGATTGTGTGTATCTTTAAATAACCTTCTTAACGCAAAATAACATACATCTAAATTATTCACTGTTTTCTGTTTTGTATTTTACTTTTGGTTTTTATGATACAAAGGTCAGTAATTTGTATATTGAATTTAAATAATAACATTTAGAATAATGACTAAAGCTTTCCAAATGTTGCATGGTCATAAAAACATCAAGGCAATACAAATGTAGAAAGAAGAAAGTAAAAAAAGAAATTGCAAAAACATAACTCTCACTCAAAATCCAACACCAGCAGTAACTATTATTAGTGTTAAATGCACATCATGTTATGAATCTCTCTACGCATATTCCGACAGAAGAATGGAAAATACAGGCATACAAATGGATATACAATAAAAATTGAACACAGAATTACATTGTTAATCCTATTTTTCATTTAAAATATATGAAGCATAAATGTCCTTGAATTCCAGATAATAAAAGCAACTGCCTAAGGTATTACTAAAATTGTTTTAAATACTTATATCCTCAAGACACATTAATTTGTGAAATATCTTCTAAGATACAAAATATGCAAATTATAACATCACATTTCAGTTTTAGATAATTTATTGGGTCCATTATGAGAGATGTGTGGTTTAATATGCTTATATCTCTTTAGTTGTTTTCTTCTACTTTTTGCTATTTATAATACTATTATTAACATTGTGATTAACTCCTAAACATCTGAATCATTTACATTTCTAAATTTAAAGATAATTCCCAGCGAACTTTATAATCTGTTTTTAAATGGACTTGGGGCTCTTTGCTGCACTAGTTCTTTTTATTTTGTCTTCTTTTTTCATCTTTTGGCAAATATTCAAATTAATTTTACTTAAAAAATATTTTTATGTCTTATATTCTATGAATTCTTTTGTGGTTGCTAGTTTTCTTTTTTCTTTTATTTTACTATGCACATTAAATCAGATTACATCATATTACATCTCTTCTAAAGAAATACCCGGCCAGGTGCGGTGGCTCAGGCCGAGGTGGGTGGATCACCTGAAGTCAGGAGTTTGAGACCAGCCTGGCCAACATGGTTAAACCCTATCTCTACTAAAAATACAAAAATTAGCTGGGCATGGCGGCAAGTGCCTGTAATTCTAGCTACTTGGGAGGCTGAGGCAAGAGAATTGCTTGAACCCGAGAGGTGAAGGTTGCAGCAAGCCAAGGTCATGCCACTGCACTCCAGCCTGGATGACAGAGTGAGACTCCGTCTCAAACAAAACAAAACAAAACAAACAAACAAACAAAAAGAACTACCACCCAAAGAGGCATTTTTATGCAAAGATATCCATTGTGGCATAGATTTAAATGTAAAAAACCTAGAAACAACTTAAATGTCCAAAACTAAGACAAAGATAAATGATAGATGAGAACAATATATAATGATTACAAGTGAGTAGAGTAGCAGTAGATTGTCCCTTAAAATGGTACTTTCAGCATAGGATATTATAAAATAAATTTGAGATAAGATCTAGAATTATATTTACATCTATTAGTATTGCTATTAAATTGAGATGGGAGGCATTTCCTCCCTTGTCATGAGAGAACATCATTTCAGAAACATTGACCAACTGTTGAGTTTCTAGAAGTGGGTACTCAATTGGTGACATGTTTTGAACCTGTGCATTTTCAAGATTATGTGAAATACCTAGAGAAGATAAGGCTGAGAATGTTAGGAAAGTGGGAGGGCTGAATTTAATGACTTAATATCATTAAAGCACTGTACTTCTCTTTCATGGGTATTTGCAAAGATCAAAAAGAGTCCTGCTTTAATACTTTCTCACCTGTGAAAGTATAACTCTACCACCTTGTAGTCCAATTGAGCACAGCTAACTAGACAAGAGATGGACACCTAAGAGGCGACAATCATATTCTGCCTCAGAACATGGAAGCCTTTCTTTGCTGCTAAGTAGCCTGAGGAGAGAATTCTATTCAGAAAATAGAAAAGAATGAAGATCGTGTACAGAAAGAAGCTGTTTGGTGTCCTTGCAACTTTTCGATTACTAGCTCCAGTTACTTCCTGCTAGGTTCCTGCCTCAGGTTATATTAAATGTATATGAATTCCAATAACAAATTCCACCTTCAGCAGCACATTAAAAATTCATGAGAGTAATAGAGAATAGATCTGCTTTATTTGCTCCAGAGATCACAACAAAGGCCAACGATGGCTTTTTCAGGAAGGCAGATGTTGAAATATTTAGATTTTTTTTCCCTAGGCAGATAAAACTTTAAAAAAGCAGAATAGTGATCTTGTGAGCCTTACCCTCACAAGCAGGACTTAACAAGAGGCTTTGTGACCTATTGACAGAGACATCCAGAAGACTGCTTTGTTAAGTGAGAGGATGGGCTGGGTACCTGAAATCCCTCTTCTAACAACTAAAGTTGAAGAACGGGAAAAACAATGTATCTGATGAGACTTTTGTCATAGTCCTGTGTGTTAACAATGTATTAGTACGTAAAGTTTTTAATGTTGCTGATGAGTCAGGTGGCATAGATAATGCCACTGTAAAATATTTTCAAGAGGGCAAAATTTTTGAGAAGGTAATTTTAGTAATACATTTGATAAATAATTTTGCAACATCACATTGCCTTGAAGGTCATGCAACTTCACATCAATGAATTGGAGACTAAAGATTGGAAAGAAATAGTTGGCTGGGTGCCATGGCTCACGTCTGTAATCCCAGCATTTTGGAATGCCAAGGCAGGCGGATCACAAGGTCAGGAGCTCAAGACCAGGCCTGGCCAATATGGTGAAACCCCGTCTTTACTAAAAATACAAAAAAAAATTAGCCCAGCGTGGCGGCAGGCACCTGTAGTCCCAGCTACTCGGGAGGCTGAGGCAGGAGAATTGCTTGAACCCAGGAGGTGGAGGTTGCAGTGAGCCGAGATCATGCCACTGCACTCCAGCCTGGGCGACAGAGTGAGACTCTGTCTCAAAAAAAAGAAGAAAAAAAGAAAAAAAAGAAATAGTTACAGAATGGACATCACACAAGAATATAAGTTCTAGGGAAGCCCTGCAGTCAATATCACGAATTGATGTTGAGTAGGAAAAGCCGCTTTCCCTGAAAAGCTTTAAATGTTTTAGTAGTACCTTTGGCTTATTATGGCAAATAAGTAAATAATTAATTTTATAAATGTGTTACTCATGGTTTTAAGAAAAATGGTAATGCTTAGAGGATTAAATTAGAAACCAGGTTTAGAAATAATAAGTGCCAAATGACAATTCTATTCTTTGACAGGCATTGTAGAAAACATCTCATTTATTCATCATAATCTCAAACAAGTATTATTATCCAAGTATTATAGATGAGAAATGTAAGTCTCAAAAAGTTAAATTTCTTGACTAATGACAGAAAGGTGTAACCAGGATTTAGATTCAGATGTAGCTGGGTCAAGATGAGTAATGCTGGCTACTGTAACCAATGACCCAAAAAATAAGTGGATTAAAATGACAAAGTATTATTTCTCCCTCATTTCGCAGTTCAATGTGTCACAGTGAGATTTTCTGCATTTAGTTAATCAGCAAAGGAAGACTGAGAATCTTCCTGAGGACTTGCTAGTTTGGGAGTCAACCTAGATATAGCATACATTGTTACAGTAGGCAGCTGGTCAGACATGAACAGGGCAGAAAAAGGCTCCCCCCATCCCGACACACACACACACCAGCAATGTCAGGTGACCCTCAGGTGACGGTCAGGCAGTTGTTAACTATCTCTCTAAAATAGTAATTAGTCACAGCTGGCACCAGGGAAAGGCAGTCTCCCAACAGAGAGAAAAACCCTGAAACTGGTGATCAGCAGTTTCTTGATAAGATCTCTCAGGAGTTGGGTGAGCGCCTCAAGCGCTTGCACTAAGAGGCAAAATGGAGAATTTGACTGGTAAGGGAAGAACGCGTCAAGTGAGCGTGTGTACAACTCCAGTAAACACACTGCGCTTGTGGCCCCTCCCAAGTGTTAGCAGGCCACTGCACACACGGACAGGACAGCGCAACCCAAGGGAAGAATCAGAAGGTAGCAATGGGTGGACTAGAACCATGAGCCTTTTGGAAGCATCTCCCTATCCATCTCCTATCACCAGAAGCATGCCTACATATAAAACCCCAAGTTAAAGGTCAAACAGTGCTCTTGATCTCTCAAGTCTCCCACTTGACCCTCTTCCAAGTGTACTTGACTTCCTTTCATTCCTACTCTAAAGCTTTTTAATAAACGTTCACACCTGCTCTAAAATTTGCCTTGGTCTCTCCTTCTGCCTTATGCCCCTCAGTCAATTTCTTTCTTCTGAGAAGGTGAGAATTGAGGTTGCCACAGACCCAGACATGTTGTATGAATTGGCCACTGCTAACAACATCACTTTCCCTGGCCAGAGCCCTGTTACACAGGTGCTGGAGAATATCTATTATACCCCTGGTGTGCACAGCACCAACTACCTATCTTGAGCATTTCATTTTATAATTAATCATTGTAACTACCTACATGTATTGTGTTGTAAGCAGTCAGGCCTTTATTCTTTTTATATAGGAAAGAAAATAGGAAACAAAAAAGCAATTATTTGGTCTGACACAGAAAATTAAGTGGATACACTCAGCTAATGAGGCTTTTCAAAAACAAATGACCAGAATACTAATCATTCAAGGTTTTTAAAATTAAAGAATAGGGTTCTTTGTCAAACCCAAGGAAAAAATGTAAAAGGATAACATATTCAGGTTATTTTGTCATATATTGCTATATTGAAGAAATTTAGAATATTTCGTTGTTTTATTTAACTGTGACTTATTTCGTAGCCTTAAATTAATGAGTGGGTCATCCCACACTTCATAGACATTTTCATGAACTGTTATCAGAATGTTTGAACATTTTGATAGTGTCTTGCGTGTATTGACTTGCATAATGAGAAGTAAGAAATATATTTTTATGGTACATGGGAAAAGAAACCATGTAAGATAACTAAATCTCTTAGTTTTGTCTTATACATTATTTTAAATATTTTTATTAAAGTAATATTTATTTATCATAAAAATGCTCAACTTCCACAAAACTGACAGTGAAGAGACATTCTGGTAATTCCAAGACTTGTACAAACTATGCACAATATGTATTGTATTTGGAAAAGAGGAAGAGTTTATATAAGTAGCAGTTTTTTAAAAATTGACTTTTTTTCTATTATCCACTACATATTAACATACACACATCCACTGAAAATAAGCTACAACCATACTGTCTAGAAAAGCATTTTCTAGATGGATTTTTTCCACATTTAGTGTTTTACATAACTGCTAATACTTAAGAAGTGCAATTAACAATAACATTTGCTTGGCTTTAAACAAAGATGAGTTTTTTTTCCTCAAAGTAAATTTTAGATATCAAAACCTACACTTACAAAAATTTAAAACTGCTGACAGTTTAAATATTTCCAATGAAAACCATCGAAAAGGTCCCAGATATTCTTTATATTCCAAGTCCATTTTCTTAATTATGCAGTGCAAACTCCTTCCAAGATTTTCCAGTCTCTCTCACCAGTGGGCCTTTCTGTGGTGCTGGCCTCATGCTTGTGTTTGCTTGTTTCATTGCTGTCTCCATTATACTATGCTGTGGCTGAGTGTTATCTTGGCACCAGATCCTCTGTTTAAAGCCCTTCAGCCTATTTCTTCCTCTTCCTTTTTGTTTGTACTTTTCTCACCCCAATCTTTGTTTTTATTGGCTTCCTCATCTGACTATGTTTGGTGAAGGATTTATTCAGCACTTGTGTAATCGCAGGAAATCCTTCACCAACCAATACATTCTTAAAATTGCTGCAGGCATAACTTGTTTTCTTCTGCTTCACTTTATTGCACTTCGCAGATATCACATTTTTTTTTTTAACTAATATAAGGTTTGTGACAACTCTGCATGGAGCAAGTCAACCTGCTACGTTTCTCCAACAACTTGCACTCATTTCATGTCTCTGTGTCACATTTTGGTAATTTTTGAAGTATTTCAAACTTTTTCACTATTGTGTTTGTTATGATGATCTGTTTTCAGTGATTGTTTGAGGCTGCTATTATAATTGCTTTGGGGCATGGTGAACTGCACCCATATGAGACAGCAAATTTAATTGAAAAATGTGTGTGTTCTGACAGTCCCACTGACCAGCCGTTTCCTCATCTCTCCTCTTCTCCTCTGGCCTCTCTATTCCCTCAGACACAATGGTATAGAAATTAGACCAATTAATAACCTGACAATGACCTCTCAGTGTTCAAGAGAAAGGAAGAGTGGCATATTTCTCACTTTAATTCAAAAGCTAGAAATGATTAAGCTTAGTGAGGAAAGAATGTCAAAAGCTGAGATTGGCTGAAAGCTAGGCTTCTTGTGCCAAACAGCCAAGTTATGAATTTAAAGGAAAAGTTCTTGAAGGAAACTAAAAGTGCTGCTCCAGGGAAGACACAAATGAAAAGAAAGTGAAACAGCCTTATTGCTGATAGGGAGAGAGTTTTAGTGATCTGGATAGATCAAACCAGTCAAACATTCCCTTAAGCCAAAGTCTAATCCAGAGCAAGGCCCTAAAACTCTCTTCAATTCTGTGAGAGAGATGAAGCTGTAGAAAAAAAGTTTGAAGCTAACAAAGGTTGAGTCATGAGGTTTAGGAAAAGAAGCCATCTCCAGAACATAAAATACAAGGAGAAGCAGCAAGTGCTGATGTAGAAGCTGCAGCAAATTATCCAGAAGATCTACCTAACATCATTGATGGTGGATGCACCAAACAACGATTTTCAGTGTAGGCAAAACAGCCTTATATTAGAAGAAAATGCCATCAAGGACTTTCATAGCCAGAGAGGAAAAGTCAATGCCTGGCTTCAAAGCTTCAAAGGACAAACCAACCCAAATGTCCAATAACGATAAACTGGATTAAGAAAATGTGGCACTTATATACCATGGAATACTATGCAGCCATAAAAAATGATGAGTTCATGTCCTTTGTAGGGACATGGATGAAACTGGGAAACATCATTTTCCGTAAACTATCTCAAGGACAAAAAACCAAACACCGCATGTTCTCACTCATAGGTGGGAATTGAACAATGAGAACTCATGGACACAGGAAGGGGAACATCACACTCCGGGGACTGTTTTGTGGTGGGGGGAGGGGGGAGGGACAGCATTAGGAGATATACCTAATGCTAAATGATGAGTTAATGGGTGCAGCAAAACAACATGGCACATGGATACATATGTAACAAACCTGCACATTGTGCATATGTACCCTAAAACCTAAAATATAATAATAAAAAAAAAAAGCTTCAAAGGACAGGCTGACTCTGTTATTAGGGGCTAATGGAACTGGTGAGTTTAAGTTGAAGCTGATGCTCATTGAGCATTCTGAAAATCCTAGAGCTTTTAAGAATTAAGTAAAATCTACTCTGCCTGTGCTCTGTAAATGGAACAACAAAGCCTAGGTGACAGCACACCTGTTTACAGCATGATTTCCTAAATATTTTAAGGAAATATTGAGACATCACCCAGACAAAAACATTGATTTCAAAATGTTACTGCTCATTGACAATGCACCTGGTTACCCGAGAGCTCTGAGGGAGGTGCACAAGGAGCTTAATACTGTTTTCATGCCTGATAACATCCATCTCCAGCCCGTAGATCAAGGAGCAATTTTGACTTTGTCCAAATCTTGTTATGTAAGAAAATACGTTTTGTAAGCCTATAGTGGCTATAGAGTGTGATTCCTCTGATGGACCTGGGTGAAGTCAATTGAAAAC
The DNA here is from genome assembly GCF_009828535.3 of Hylobates moloch. NCBI lineage: Eukaryota > Metazoa > Chordata > Mammalia > Primates > Hylobatidae > Hylobates > Hylobates moloch. Next base: position 163,777,299 of record NW_026652278.1, on the reverse strand, counting down.
CTCTGGAAAGTATTCACCATTCTAGATGCCATTAAGAACATCTGTGACTCATAGGAGCAGGTCAAAATATCAACATTAGCAGGAATTTGAAAGAAGTTTATTCTGACCCTCACAGATGACTGTGAGGAGTTAAGAACTTCAGTGGAGGAAGTAACTGCAGATGTGATGGAAATAGAAACAGCACAAGAATTAGAAATGGAGCCTGAACATGTGACTGAATTGCCACAATCTCATGATAAAACTTGAATGGATGAAGAGTTGTTTATTACAGATAAGCAAATAATATAATTGCTTAAGACAGAATCTACCCCTAGTGAAGATACTGTGAACATTGCTAAAATGATAACAAAGGATTTAGAATATTACACAGACTTAGTTAATAAAGCAGTGGCAGGATGTGAGAAAACTCCAATTTTGAAAGAAGTTCTACTTTGGGTAAAATGCTGTCAAACAGCATGCTATGCTACAAAGAATTATTCGTTAAAGGAAGAATCAATGTGTAAGCTTCACTGTCTTTTTTTAAGAAATTGCCACAGCCACCCCAACCTTTAGAACCACCGCCCTGATTACTCAGCAGCCATCAACATGGAGGCATGACACTCCACCAACCAAGGATTATGACTCGAAGGCTCAGATAATTGTTAGCATTTTTTAGTAAGAAGATATTTTTTCATAAAAGTGTATACATATTTTAGACATAACATTTACATGTACTAGTCAGCCAAAACATTCATGTGATTCGCTTATTTCAATATTGGATTTATTGCAGTGGTCTGGAACTGGAACTTTTTTTTTTGAGATGGAGTCTTGCTCTGTCACTCAGGCTGAAGTGCAGTGGCACAATCTCGGCTCACTGCAACCTCCGCTTCCTGGGTTCGAGTGATTCTCCTGCCTCAGCCTCCCAAGTGGCTGAGACTACACACGTGTGCTACCACACCCGGCTAATTTTTGTATTTTTAGTAGAGACAGGGGTTCACCATGTTGACCATACTGGCCTCAAATTCCTGGCCTCAGGTGATCCACCTGCCCTGGTCTCACAAAGTGCTGGGATTATAGGCGTGAGCCACCGTGCCCAGCCCTGGAACTGTTAATACCTCCCAGGTACTGGAACTGTTAATATCACCCAGGTATGCCTGTCTCAAATATTGTGGACTTTTTCATGAGTACCTAAATTTGACTTGTTGTATTTCTTTTGTGTTTTCATAATCTCTCTGTGATTTTGAACTTGTTGCCTGTATTGTTGCTTCGACATATCTGTTCCCGTCAAGACTGCCAATCTTGAGTGAGTGTTTCATGTAGGCATGTATCCTTTGAAGCTGAGAATCCATTGATACTTCTTGTTCTTCTTCTGGCTTCTTCCTTTGTCTTTATTTTGCTGCACAGTTTCCATTTGTTCCTATTACATATGTTTTATAGATGCTGCTTCTTTCTTATGTTGGTCTATCAGAATATTACTTCTGTGAATAGCCCGAATATTTTTTCATCTTTTCTCTTTTTCTAATTTTTTCACCTTCTTAATCATCTCTTTCCCCTTCAGAATCAGATGTTGAGATAATTCTTGCTGAGGTAATGTTGTCATTTATGATTCAACTTCTTTCTTCCTTTATTTGAGCTTTTTCTTGGCTTTTCTTCTTCTGCTCCTGTTTATCCCTTTAAAACAGCTTTTTAAGCTGCTTTTCTCTTGAGCTTTTTTTCTTATTTTTATCTTCCTCACTTGCCGTGCTGCTCTCTGAAGGACAGACCTTTCACTATTTGGGGTTTGCCTTTGATTTTGGAGCCTTGACTTATGTAGTTGCAGTTTTGCCTGTTTTGGATTCACTTTTAGATTAAGAGATGTGACTTCTGTTTTCACAACTCCTGCATCTTCATTTTCGACTTGCTTTTCTGTCTTTCTCTTCTGGAAGCTCTCAGAGTGGTTCTGTCAAATACATTAGTCATATCCTTTTTGCTGCCTTTTTCTTCATGGTCAGTATCTTCCTTTTAATCATTAGTTCCTTTCACTTCAACTTGAATGTCAGATGATGTACTTGATTGTTTAGTTGATGTCTGTGGATTTGAAATTTTTAACTTTGGATTGTTATCTTTCTGCCTGAAACCTTCATTAAAACCTGTCTATTTAATTGGTTTGCTATACTTTTCCTTTTCTGAGTAAGGAAATAAATTCCTTGGTCCTAAAAGAACAGTCTCATGAGTTGCACAAAAGAAAATGGGTAACTTATTTGTGCATGGCCTTGCAGCTCCATCAGGAACTTCATCTAAAGTTAACCCTTGATGACAACTTTCTTCTTGGTGAATATTAAGTCTCCAGTTTTGTAAGTGTGAGGCATATTCCAGCAACAGGTGTCCAACTCCAAGAAGAAGCTGTGGAGGTGTGGATATAAAGGAGATTGGGTGAAGTGGTCAGGTGTGACTAGAGACAGCAAACCAGTCTGTGAGCCTAGGCCTAAGGAGGGGGAGGATGATAATTTGTATGTTAAGTTGCTGACATCCTTGTCATCATTCTTATGATTTCACTATATTTGTAGATGGTGCGTCCAATAATATGCCAGTTCCCAAATTTCCAAACTGCTGGAAAGTCCCTCTTTTTCCACCTCAGCCACCCACTTCAAGATCATAACCTAGACTTTATCAGTACCAATAATTGTATCATTTCCAAAATCTCAATTTCAAGCATCTCATTCCCTGATTTATAAGCTCTTAATCTCCTATCTCTGGTTGTCCTAGTTGCCCAGCTCTAATAATTATTTGAACTCTGTCTTACAGTGGAGTTTACCACCTTTGGATTGTCATTCCTCGTGGCCTTCCTTACCTAGCTTAGGTTTCTTTCATCCATCCTTAACTCTCTTCTTCCTCTTTTCATTCATTGAACTCACTCAGTTCTTCACTTAAATATGACTGCATTCTAGACTCTAAAGGAGAAAAACACAGAACCATGTTTGCTGTTGTCATACAAAATTCAAGACAAAAACCCTCAGATGTGTCCTCAGTGTTACCACACAATTCTCTTTCATTTCTCTCCCTCTTCACTGGGTAATCCTACCTCTGCTTTTCACATCCTCAGTGAATGATATTGTTTTTCAATCACTGTAAAAATACAAGTGAATGGGAAAATAATTTCCATTCTTTTACCAATATGCCTACCACTTACTTTAATCCATAGCTCTTTGCTGCTTGCTCTTCTGTCACCTTAGATAAACTACCTATGCTGCAGAGGCCACTTGGTTCCATCACACATATTTTCTCCAAGACTTCACTCTTGCAATGGCCTCTTTCTCTCTTGTATGATCAATTTCCCCCTTCTTACTAGAACAATGACAGCAGCATTCAGATAAGCCATATTTCTCATCTTAAAACCATTATTCTTGATCCCCAAATTTCCTTTAAGTTCACTTCACAAATAACTTGAAAGTTATGTATGTTCTTCTAAATTTCCGTTTTCACAAATTCTTGAATCTCAGTCAGTTCATTATACACACTCTTCATTTGATATCCCTCAAGTGTAGGTCATAAAAGACCTCCACTTTTTGATAATAGCCATTTTTTTTTTTTTTTTGAGACGGAGTCTTGCACTGTCACCCAGGCTGGAGTGCAGTGGCACGATCTCGGCTCACTGCAAGCTCCGCCTCCTGGGTTCACACCATTCTCCTGCCTCAGCCTCCCTAGCAGCTGGGACTACAGTCGCCCACCACCATGCCTAGCTAATTTTTTGTACTTTTAGTAGAGACGGGGTTTCACCGTGTTAGTAAGGATGGTCTCAATCTCCTGACCTCGTGATCCGCCCCCTTGGCCTGCCAAAGTGCTGGGATTGCAGGCATGAGCCACCGCGCCTGGCGATAGCCACTTTAACAGGTGTGAGGGGATATCTTATTGTACTTTTAATTTGAATTTCCCTGATGAGTAGTGATATTGAGTGTTTTTCATATATCTAGCCATTTCTGTGTCTTCTTTTGAGAAAGAGAACAAACATTGGTGAGTATGTGAAGAAAAGGGAACCCTGGTACATTCATGGTGAGAATGTAAATTAATGCCGTCATTATGGAAAACAGTATGGAGATTCATGTAAAAATTAAACATAGAACTACCGTATGATCTAGTAATCCCACTTGTGGATGTATATCCATAGTAATTAAAATTACTATGCCAAAGAAAATGTTGCTCCCATGTTCACTAAGGCATTATTCACAATGGGCAAGAAATGGATCAATCTAAATGCTCATCAATAGATGGATGAAGAAAATATGGATGTAGGTGGGTCACTTGAAGCTAGAAGTTCAAGACCAACCTGGCTAACATAGCAAGACCCCATCAAAAATTAGCTGGGCGTAGTGGCACACACTTCTAATCCCAGCCACCACTCGATTGGCTCAGGTATGAGAATCATTTAAACCTGGGAGGTGGAGATTGCACTGAGCTGAGATTGCGCCACTGCCCTCCAGCCTGGGCAACAGAGCCAGACTCTGTCTCACAGAAAAAGGAAGAAAAGAAAAGGAAAAAGAAAAGAAAATGTATGTATATACAGTGGAATGCTGTAGGGACTTAAAAAGAAGGAAATTCTGTCATTTGTAACATTATAGATGCACCTGGAGGTAATTATGCTAAGTGAAATAAGTCAGGCACAGAAAGATAAATATTGCATAATCTCACTTATATGTAGAATCTAAAAAGTTGAACTCACAGAAGTAGAGAGCAGAGTGGTGATTACCAGAGGCTGGAAGCCTGGGGGTTGGCATGGGGAAAAGGGAAAAGTTGGTCAAAAGGTTACAAAGTTTTAGCAGAGAAGAGCAATAAACTTTAGTACTCTATTGATAGCTTAATGACCATAGTTAATAATAATGTGTTGTATATTTTCAAATTGCCAGAAGAATAGATTTTAATCTCACCACAAAAAAATGATGTGAGGGGATGGATATGTTAATTAGCTTGATTTAATCATTCCAAAATGTAGACCTACACCAAAATATTACATTGTACCCCATAAATGTATATAATTATTATTTGTTTATTTTAAAATAAAATACCTCCACATCACTGGGCCCAGCAGTAAAATCTTGGTTCTCATCTTAATTATCAGCAGCATTTGACATAGTTAATTGTGTGCTCCTTCTTTTTAAAAATATTTTATTTTTTAATTGACAAATAATAATTGCACATATTCATGGAGTACCTAGTGATGTTTCAATACATCTAATATATAGTTATCAGATCAGGGAAATTAGCATATCTGTCACCTCAAACATTTATCATTTCCTTGTGTTGGGGACATTATTCTCCTTCTAGCTATCTGAACCTATACATTATTATTAACTATAATCATCCTGCAGGGCTATAAAACCCTAGAACTTATTCCTTCTATCTAGCTGTAATTTAGCATCCTTTAGCAAATCTCTCCCCATCTCCCTATCACCCCTAATCTTTCCAGTTTCCATTTTACTTTTTACTTCTATGAAATCAATTTTGTTTAGCTTCCATATATGAGTGAAAACATACAGCGTTTAACTCTGTTCCTGGCTTATTTCACTTAGCATAATATCCTCCAGTTCCATCCATGTGGCCATGAATTGCAATATTTCATTCTTTTCTATAGATGAATAGTATTCCATCGTACTCTCCTTGAATCATCAGAATCTTTTAGCTGCTGGATACCACTCTTCTGCTTCCCCCTCCCCCCGCCCATTTCACTAACCTTCATCCAATTCTTTTTAATTTTCCTAGCTCTAAATGTTAGAGTACACCAAGACACAGTCCTTAACTCTTTTCTCTTATATTTGTGATTACTCTATAAGCAATCTCTTCTAAACCATTGCATTTAAATATACTTAATGTGCTTCTCAGTTCCACAATTATGTCTTTAAATCCAGCTGAACTCTTGAATGAGGTATCTCACTACTTTTCCTTGGCAAATACATCATCATTCACTAAGCTGCACATTTCAAAAATCAAATGTACCCTTAACTTCACCCTTTCTCTCACTTCTATTAAATTCATGAGCAAATCACGTTTGCTGTATGTCAATTACATCCTGACTTACTGTTTTCTAAAAATCAGTTCTACCATAACATTAGTCCAAATTTCCATTGCAACTTCTTTTAACTTATTGTTTACCACCCTTACTTGCGATGGCATACCCATCATTGCAAAATGGACCTTTAAAAATGTATCTCTGATTTTTTCTGCTCAAAATTCTGCAGTGACTTCCCTACATGCCTAAAATAACATGTAAACTTTTTTACAAGTGTAAGACCCTGCAGAGTCCAGACTCTAGCTACCACTCATTTTTTTTTTCCTCATTGCAAGCGCCGCCTCCCGGGTTCACACCATTCTCCTGCCTCAGCCTCCCGAGTAGCTGGGAACAGGCGCCCACCACCACGCCCGGCTAATTTTTTGTATTTTTAGAGACGGGGTTTCACTGTGTTAGCCAGGATGGTCTTGATCTCCTGACCTCGTGATCCGCCTGCCTCGGCCTCCCAAAGTAATGGGATTACAGGTGTGAGCCACCACGCCTGGCCGACTCTAGCTACCACTCTTAATTCACATCCAATTTCTTTATTTTTCACACACCAAACTCCAGTTATCCAGGCCTCTTAATGTTCCTTGAATACACATGGCATGCCTCAGAGTCTTTGTATTTACTGAGCTGTCTTCCCAGAACACAAGTGTATAAGGTTTGTATGGTTTATTTATTCACTTCCATCAGGTCTCTTATGAAGTAGCATCACATGATAGAGGATTGCTTGGATTATTCTGTCTCAAGTATCATCCTTGGTCATACTATATCTAATGCCTTATTTTATTTTGAAATTTTTGCAACCTGATAGTGTATTATATTCTTAGTTCATTTAATCCCTCTCTCTAAGTAGGGGTTTTATCTGTTTTATTGACTGCTATATCTCTGTCAACTAGAAGGGGCTTGACACATATTAAACACTGAATAAATATTGGTGAGTAAAGGAATAAATCAACTAATAATTTCCAAAAACATATTGCATATTAATCATTTCAAAACTAGTATATTATACTAACTTTGCTATTTGTATTGCTTTGATATCTGTATATGCTGGTGGCAGGAATGAAGAAATTTAACAAACTCTTATGTAGTACTTAATATGTACCAGCCACTGTTCTAAGCATTTTATACAAATATTAACTCTCAGTAACTAGCACATTGCCCCAGGAATCTGTGCCACGGTCAGGAACTACTTAAGCTTTGCCCCTTCTATCACTTAATCTTCTGCCTCATTCATTCATTCTTTAGTTGATGTTTCTCTCTCCCCATAATCTTTTTACCTGTTTGGTTTTATATGGACTGTTTGATTCCTAACGTTTTGGTTGTATGGACTTGACATCTGTATTACTTACTCAGCCTGTTCTTGGCCTTCTTGTCTAATCGCTCATATGCATGCTAAATCAGTGTTGGAACTATCTACCTGATTTGAACCTGGGACTTCTCAAAGCATGGTCTCATTTCTTGATAGTTTGATGACATCACACAGGTAAGACACTTTTTACCCTTACATGATTTAAACAAGTTGAGTGCTCAGTCTGTTTGTGCCCCCTCTATTAGGAAGGTATTTGCTTATAGGTGTCTTCGAGAAGCTTATTTATTCATCTACATGGGGAGACAAATTGAGTGGTTTATAAATGAGGCATATATATGTGGGTGACACATGAGTGCGGTATTTTTATTACATAGTAGATACAAGGAATGAGAGTTCTATGAAATTAGTCACTATTAAAAATAATGCTCTAAACTGTCAATACTATTGGAAAAGCAGTGTTCTAATACTGCTTGTTGGAAGTATAAGTTAGCCCAACACTTTGGAAAAGCAATTTGGCATTATGAGTTAAATGTCCTTAAATTATTCATACACTACCTGGTAATTTTAATGTTAGAATTATATCCAAGGAAACTAGTCTAAGTACAAGCTGTAGGCACAAATATGTTAATAATTGAATTATTTATGACTTGGAAAACTGCAAACGACTTAAATGTCCCAAAGGAGGAATGTAGGAGAATAGATATAAATCCCAAGAAGTATTGTACTGCCAATTAAATTATATATGAATAAATTTTAATAGCATGTATATAGCTTCTGAATAGTTAGAAAAATGAGTTTATCAATTAGTGTCCTGGGGTGAAATAGATGGCATACTCCAGATGGGTTATTTGCACTGGTGGAGGGATTATTCACAAAGGTGTAGGAAACTACAAGAATTGGTGTGCCACCCTGAGGCTGTTAGTCCTGAAGGAGCAACAGCTGGGAACAGTTACTGTGGAGACAGAACTATGTGGCGAGATCTTCCTGTGGTTGGTTACCACACAGGGAGGAGAGGGTGGAATAAAAACCTTCTTTTACCCTTCTTCCTCTCTCCCCTTGTGGCTTGCTCACCATTGGTTGAAGACTGGCTCACACAAGCTGCATGCAAGCTAGTCTTGCAGCTTGTGTACTATCTGCCATGCACTTACAGGGAGAGAGGGGCAGCTGATCCAGAGCTAAGCACTGAAATTAACCAACATCAGGCATAATTTACTGTGCAAGCCTTTCCTTGGAGATTGCAATCCTTCAGTATACTCCATACCTATGTTAGACAGATTCAGTCAGTGCAATTGCTATCCAGAAGGAAAACTGATTCCTGGTGATAACCCACTATCTTTCCAGAATCTTCCTGAAGAACTTTAAGCAGGGTAGTAATACAATAATATTTATATTTTCAAAAAGTCAAAGTAGGTATGAAAAATGTGCGGGCTGGGCAAGAGAGGCTGAGAGAATAATTAGGAGGCTGTTCATAGTCTGGAAGAGAGTTGACTAAAGCCATTACTCAGACTGTACAAGTGAGGGTGGAGAAAATGAGGACGCAGAATACACAGGAGCTGTTGATTGAGTAAATGTGAGGTTTGCCGCAGAAGGAAGAGGCTCACTCTCAGCTTTCTGGCTTGGGTAATGGCAGCAGATAATTGTAATGTACTATAGTGCAGCTGTCCCTAAATAAGTATAAGTACCAAAAACTCCCACACCCCTTACACACCTACTGTGTTTTTTTTTTGTCAGGGTTAAAAGAGAAATCAGAAAGGAATAATAGTGAAAACACTGCTTCTAATCTGAACGAAAATTGTCCCTTTGCCATCCATTGGTGGACATATAGATAGACTTAACAGCTATAACTCCTTAAATAATCCCTACTCCTCACAACCCCGACCCCTCAGTTCCACCTGTTTGGCCAGTGGAGCAATTATTTCATAATGGCCAGAGTTTAAATTACTGATATTTCAGTTGCTTATTTAATCCCCCACACTATCAGTAAAATTGGGTTGTATTTTAGAGGAAGGATTAAACATAGAATTGATAAAATATCCTTTAAATACACTCATTGTGGAAAAATTGCCGATTTCCATGATTAAATTAAAATATATTTAATATCCTCATTATTTATTTTCATGTTCCATAAATGTGATTTTTTCATCTTAACAATTGTTTTAAGAATAACATACATATAGAAATAAGCCCATCAGAACGCTACACCTTGACAGATTTTTGCAAAGTGAACACACCCATGTAGCCATGACTCAGCTGAAGAAATGGGACATGGCCAACACCCCCAAAACCTCCCCAGCATCCCAGCTACTGCTCTCTAAAGGGCACCACCATACTGATTCTTACACTATAGATTGGATGGGCCAGTTTTACAAATTTGTGAAAAATGGAATCATCAATTATGTACTCTTTTTAAAAAGGCTCTTTTCACTCTTTAACTCAAATAGTATCTGTGAGATTCAATCCAGGGAATGGTGTGCCACAGTAATTTGTTCAATCGGATTGCTATTTACTGTGTTTTTTTTTTTTTTTTTGTATGAATATATTACAAAGTGTTCATTGTACTCGTGATGGCCGTTTCTGTTGTTTCTGCATTGGGGCTATTAGAGATAATACTGCTAGTAATACTTAAGTACTTTTTCTGCCCCATATAGGTACATGTTTTTGTTGGGTGTAGACATAGGGGGAGAAACTGCCTGGCCAGATTGAGTATATCCTCTATATCCTCTCAAACACGCTTTTTTCAAAATGGTTGTACTAATTTATACTTCCACCAGTAGTGTAAAACTACATTCTCCATTCTTGACAACAGTTGATATGATCAAAATTTTTAACAACACAAGTGTCTGCATATAAAATCTTATTATAATTTTGTCATTTGATGACAAATGATGTTTTCATATGCTTAGTAGTTCTATAGATAGCCCTGTTTTTCTCCTTATTTTGGTAAAGTGGTTAATTATTTGACTGACTTGCAAACATTCAATCACCCTTATGTATGGCTAGATTTGATTTATTCATATACTTTCTTATGATTTTTGCATATATTTTTATAAAGGAAATTGGCCTATAACGTGACTCTTAGAAAACACCTGTGAGCTGTTAGAAAAAAATGATCAATCTCATAAAATAACTTGGGAAGTGTTCACTCTTTTTCTACATTCTGAAAGATTTTGTGTTTGATGAAGCCATCTAGGGGTGAAGAGGTTTGCTTTTTGCTTTTTAATGTTTTAATTATAGATTCAAATGTATAATACATTTATAACTATGTAAATTTTATAGTTTGTTTTTGTTTGGTCAATTGTGTGTGTGTTTTTTCTCTATCCAAATTTTTCACATTTATATGCATTCGATTGTCTGTAATAGTGTCTTATTATATTTAAAAACTTTTTGATCTCTAGAGATTTCTCCTTTTTCATTCTTGATGTTAGTAGATTTTTTCTACTCTCTTTGCTCCTAATAAGACTCTTTAGGATATTAAAGTTTATTAGTTACTTAAAAGGATGACTTTTTAAAAATTCTCTATTATGTATTTGCTTCCTTATTACATTCTGATTTTTAAAATTATTTCCTTTCTACTCACTCAAGCTGTGTGCAAGCTGTTCCTACAACTTGAGCACTGCCTGCAATGGGTCTAGAGGTGAGAAATTAACACAGAAGTTATTAAGAAATTATTTTAGGGAGTTAGGGAGGGTAAAAGTTTTCAGTGGAATTTTTCTTTAATAAAAAACAGCCCCAAAATTTCTTTTCTAACAGAAAGCAGCCTGAAAAGTCAAGCTGCAAGCAAACTGGAAGCTTGCATATGTAAATACAGGCAGCTGTACTAAAAGCGAGGTGCACCCAATATGGCAATTCCCCCTCCCTCCTCTTGGTCGTCACGTGTGCGGGTATCATGGCACAGGCCAGGTAAAGCCACGTGTGCAGGTTTCATGACGCTAGCCATGTAGAAACCATATTTGCATAATAAAAGATGCAGGTGTGAGGGCCAGTTTCTTCATGGGCTATGTAAATGGCACTCCTAGTGAAACCAATCTCCTGGGCCTTGTGTAAATCAGTCACCTCCTCCTCAAGCCTGTCTACAAAATCAATCATATCCTGCCCCAAACCCAGAAACCCTTGTGGGCAATCCACTTTCTCTGTATGAGAAAGCTCTCTCTCTCTCGCCCTCTCTCTCTCCTTTTTTGTCTGTTAAAGTTTCCACTCCTTAACCCGCTCATGTGTGTGAGTCCATGTCGTTAATCCTCTGGGCGCCAGACGACAAACCCTGAGTATTTACCCCAGATACCAAAGCTGCTTCAGGATGGGCACCTCCTCCAGAGCTAAGAGCTGAAAAACTACCTGTTGGGAATTATGTTCACTATTTGGGTCACGGGGTAAATAGAAGCCGAAACCTCAGCATCATGCAATATACCCTGGTCACAAACCTGCACATGTATACCCTGAAACAAACAAACAAACAACTTGTGGCTGATCGTTTTCTGATAATAAAATTCATATTTTTACATCAGTGGCTTTAACATTTCCCTACTTGTGGTAGCAGGGGTGGCGGCGGTGGTGGTGTGTATGTGTGTG